>NC_072776.1:20585775-20894626 GCF_022539595.1 Amphiprion ocellaris
ATGCAATTACTAAGTCCATTGCTAAATAAATACATCTTCTGTGTGTCATGTTTCTTTATATCTGAGTGCATGGAATCCATAACTTTGTTCCATATTCAACTTTGATCTGAAATATAAAGTTTATTACTTTTGCTACTGAGTTATTGGACCTGACGATGTATTTCATGGTGGATTGGTTTCACCAAGAGAGAAATGTTCTGACAAAGAGTCTCTACAGTCCACATGATATATTATATATTATATTATACCCTCACTTTGTTTGGATTGGATCAATATTACTTTTCACTTGCTGTCATTTCTTTATTCAGAACACAAAGCTCCAGCAACTCAGACATTGACTTCTCTTAAAAAATAAAATGAAGCCAACTTACAAGGAAAAACAACATATTTTTGATTTTCCCTCAATTGAGTTTTTAGTTTTGCTGTGACTATGTTTGTACTGACTGTGAAATTATTTTTGAAAGTTTGAAACATCTTGCAACAAAGTTAGCTATAGGATTTTGCTTATATATGTATAATGCAAGGCCTTGAACAGTAAATGGCACTTTTGAAAGAAGAGTTCGATACAGTCCAATGAATGATGCTTTGAAAAGAAAACCTGAGCGAGATAAGACCGAGGTAGAACACAATTATAAAGACATATGAAGTGAAGATAAAGCTATTAAATCTTGTGTATAGAACAGGGTGCAATAAATGAACTGCAGGCCGTGACCCACTTTGCAATCAGTGGGCGCTCGGCCTCAGCTACCACACTTCTTGTCTCCCCAGTGGTACAGTGACATTTCCACTCCAGTCAGGTTTCAGATACTATCCAGTACAAGCTGAAAAGTCAACACTTTCAGCAAGAACTTCCTTACGTTCTCCTGTCGCTGGTGAGCCACACATCCCTTCCTCTGCCAAGTCTACACTTTTTTTTTCCTGTCATACTGTATCTTTTCTAACGCTTACCTCAGCTCTCCTTCCCCTTCTCCACACTAGTTGCATATATTATCACTGTCGTGTCTTGGAGTATTGTGCCCAGGGGCTTAGAGCTCTAAGCTATAGTTTGATACTCATCTAAATTCTGCATCTGTTATTATCTACATTAGGACTATTTTTTAGTTATACTAGTTTTGTTTCATATTTTAACCTTTTCCATGGCGGCTTATTACATTGGCAATCTAATCATTAAGCTTTTGAAAGGGTTTAGGTTAGATTATTTGTATTTTAAATCTGACATCCAAGCTGAATTTACCATTTCTTAAATCTGAAATCTGTCATCATCTTCTGCTGTGTGGGGCAGCCAACACCAAAGACAGCAACGATGCTACGGAAGGTCATGCAGAACCCTGTTGTTTATTTGAATAAGCTGTCACAAAGCCGAAAACAAGCTGGCAAGAGGCTCATGCTTGATTTGAGTCTGTAACAAAATCATAGCCATGGGATGAAATGGAACTATGGCAGGTGCAACCTGACAGCTGTGACTGTACTGACCAACATTTCTCTAGTCAGAGTAGCGAGTGTGCATCAAACCATGACAATAATCTGGATCGTATAGTCTATCACACAGGCAATTCATTATTCATTGTTTACTAACACCCTATACTATTAGATCCCCTAAATGTTTGTAGTATATAGTAGTGTACAGATAGAAAAGTATCTCCATCTTCATTTCTAAAATGGTGCATTTTACTCTATTAATATTCCAAAGATTGTTGGGGCAGAGAAATAAACTAGTTAACATCCTAAAGCTCACTCACCCACCAGAGGATTGGTAAGTACAAACACGCGCTGTGATCAAACCTACAAAATACTATTTTACATTCTAGTGGAGATCTCACTGTTTCCAAAAAAAATATTAAGCAGAAGGCTGAATTTTGGGGAAATGTGTCTGAAATGATGCACAAAACAGTAAAATGGTTTAATTTCATGGACTGGTGCACCTGGTGTACCTTGGATTGAACAGTTTTCACTCAGTGTAAACATGTAGCTTTGATAAAGAAGGAACACTGTAATGATACACTACCGTTCAAAAGTTTGGGGTCACTTACAAATGTCCTTATTTTTGAAAGAAAAGCAGTTTTATTTCAAGATAAGATTAAATTAATCAGAAATATAGTCTAGACACTGTTAATGTGGTAAATGATTATTCTAGCTGAAAACGACTAATTTTTAATAGAATATCTCCATAGGAGTACAGAGGAACATTTCCAGCAACCATCACTCCTGTGTTCTAACGTTACATTGTGTTAGCTAATCGTGTTGAAAGGCTAATTAATGATTACAAAAACCCTTGTGCATTTATGTTGGCAAATGAATAAAATTGTGAGTTTTCATGGAAAACATGAAATTGCCTAAGTGACCCCAAACTTTTGAACAGTAGCGTATGTGATGTTGTGGAGTTGAGTGGAATACAATAATATTAACAGCAATAAAGCTACTTTAATGAAGTTAAAATATACTATATTGTTATATACTTAATCTAGTCACAATCCATCCATTCATCCATCCATTATCTATATACCACTTAATCTTCATTAGGGTCACGGGGGGCTGGAGTCTAAACCAGCTGACTTAGTTTGAAGACAGGGGACACCCTGGACAGGTCACCAGTCTATCACAGGGCTACATATACAGACAAACAGTCACACTCACACTCACACCTATGGACAATTTAGAATTACCAGTTAACCTCAGCATGTTTTTGGACTGTGGGAGGAAGCTGAAGTACCTGGAGAAAACTCATGCATGCACAGGGAGAACATGTGAACTCCATGCAGAAAGATGCCAGGAAGGCCGGGATCTTCTAGCTGTGAGACGACAGTGCAACCACCAAGCCACTGTATGGCCATAGTCACAATCCATTAGCTTTAAAACAACTTCAGATGACTGCCAGACTGCAGATGCTAATAATCTGCCATGTACTACAAAGCAGTCATCTATTAATATAATATCTGTCAGCTACGCAATTATACATGTTATGGATTTCTTGTTGGTGAAAACTTGTGTTTTAGGGTAACTTCTAAGCCAAGAAGTTTTTTTCCTTTTTTTAAAAAAAAAAATAAATAAACCAAACAGGCAAATATAATATATATGTATGACCTCAACTTTGTATGTATTAATGCTTTTATATGCTTTGCAGTTAAATCAAAAATCTAGCAAATACAGTATAATATAATGGAGAGACAAAAACTAATGTTTTCAATGGTGAAGTTTGGAAAAGTTGATTTGTTTACAATTTTTTTTTACAAATTTCTGGCCCCAATTTGAGTCATACCATGCTAGTAAAATAAATAAATAAATAAATAACGCGGTTTTTCATTTTGTTGGTCAACTTGCAGGCTAGCATAACAAAGCAACACAACCCTGTCAGCACAGAGGTTAGATTTTGTTCAGAGGCAGCTTCATTTGTTTATTTTTTTTAGACACTGAGCTGAGATGAATGCACATAAATTAGCCGAATAACAAAAATGCTTTGTTTTTCAATTCTTTGGATATTTAGGCCACAGGCTAAAAGCTCCAGATTGCCCTTTCAATTTTCCGATACTGTGTGGGAGATTACTCTCAGTCTGTTAATAAGCACAGAGAGGGTTGACAGTTTCAAAGGTAGGGACTCACATGCACAAACATGCTCACCCTGCCAGGACAGCTGCCAAAACACAGAACAGAGAAGCTCCGACCACATCACACATAAACGAATAGACTGTGACTTCAGTCTGTGTCAATGATGCCATGCTCAGTATATTCACGGTCAAAATCCTGCACCTTTTACTACATTTTTTTGCTTCAGTTTAATTGTGTTAAAAAGTAAATAAAGGCACACATGAACCAACAATTTAGTGCTCAACATTTTGGGAGATGCATTTATTTGCTTGCAAAGAGTCAAATGAGAAGATTGAGGCATCATGAGTTTGTATCAAGACTGCGACATTTAGCCGAGCAGAAACTGTGATTTACCGGCTAACAAGGCAATAAAAGACAAAATTTATCACACTTGTTAGAAGGTAAATTAGAATTCTGTTGAGACTCCTGACTTAAATAAACACTGCTACCTGTCCAAACTCACTGAGGCCCAACATCTCAGGACTTCTAATGTGGCTGCCAGGGGATATCTTGCAGCTCTGTGCTCTCTGTTCGGTTTATCTCTTAAGTCTTTGAATATCCACACTCTACTGGAGGGTGACCATGATTAAAAAGCTATCATTGTAACATCTAAATACATTTTATGAGGTGACTTTGGCTTAAAAGCATGGGCAAAGAGATGTGTCAAAAGGGTAAGGTAGCACCCTCTCTCGAGCAACACAATGATGAATAATTCACAAACACAATTCTCTATTAAAGTTGTGAAGGTGGAAGAGTTGATTTGTGTTTTGAGAATTATCGGTCAGCTTCTTTCAAACGCTGGGTGTGAATCATAGAGCCGATCGTTCCGGAGAGTTTTGGCTGCTCTCCAACAAAAACCTCAATATTTCATCAAAGCAAATTTCAACATTCGCGACAGGCTTGAATGATTTGAAGAGCTCGCATGGATTGTGTGTGGAAAAAACACATATTTTAATGTTTGTTTTCACATTTTTTTTGGTCCTTTCTAATCTGCCAAAGAGGAGAAGAATGAGATTTAAAGATAATCCACACTTAATTTATTTTCAACGATCATTCCATCGCACCCTTATCTCCTCACTTGCTCAGTTGCTCCCACTATTTGTTTCTCCCTTCCCTTTTCTTCAATATATATCAACATATTTTGAAAGGTTTTCGTTGTTCTGCCTCTAAAAGTGCTGTCACAGTCTTGGCATGGCCTCCCGTGAAAAGAAAACTAATCTCTAATGGTATAAAATTTAAAGCAAAATAAGTCAACTTGGGGGCGTAAAAATAGCAGTGGCCACTGGATGGAGACAGATGTACTTCAATGCACACAGAGAGGCTGTGACCTCATCAGCAACAGTTTCTCTCTCAAAAAATATGGTTTATTTCTCATTATTTTGTTATGATGTTATTCTTGTGTCTTGAAAAAGTGATATATAAATCTAGCTCGTGGAATAGATGCACCAATGTCACAAAGTGTTAAAGGTCAGTGTTTGCAGGCAGAGCTCTGAGAGAGGAAATATGGGTGTTATCTCAGCAGAAAAATTGAATGTCAGAAACTGTCTCAGTAAATTGGTAGGACTGAATTACTTTCTGAGATTATGGCACCAGCAAGATATCTGCCAATGATTTTATACATGTAAAATGTAAATAAATAAATACTGAAAAGGCTCAAAACAAATCTTGTTTTGCCCTTTTAACTTCTCCCATCTCCAGATTTTTAATTTATTGGTACAAAAAACACAAAACAAACAAACTTCACTCTTCATAATTAAAAAGCTTTCTGAGTAAAAAATAACCTACATGATGAGACATCAAAATAGTTCCCGCTCTCAAATGACCAGATGCTACGGAAACTATATAAACAAAATTCATCATCATCTGTAACATTATGTATATCTTCATTTGCAGGCCTGTTGGTGCAATACCATTAAAATCACTATGAAAGGAAAAACCGCTCTGAGCAAAACCGGTAAGCCAGCTAACCCCCATCGTATTACTGTGACAATAAGCCAAACAGATGCACTGCCAACATCATTAAGTCTTGGTTTAACTGCTGCAGCAGTGAGGCAACTCTTGTTTTTATCAACATACTGCAAAAGAAACACATTATCAATTACCTTGGTGCCAATACGTTTTGGGAAAAACAAGCAAAAAAAAGATTTTCATCATTTTAGACTGTAGAACAGTGGCATCAAACTCCGAATAGAATTCCTTTATTGTCATTGTACCAGTACAACGAAATTAAAAAAAAAAAACATTTTAGATCAGGGGACACTTATACTTCTATCTCAAATCATAACATAAAACCTATAAATAACTTTTGTTTTACTCCAAAAAAAAGTACATTCTGAAAATGTTCACATTTAAGGAAATATGTTTTCAAAAAATATTATGAACAACCTGAAATTACTGAAACCTGATTTTTTTTAAAGAAAAATAAGTTCAGTTTCAACAATATTATGCCTAAGTGTATCATTTAGACATTACAACTTACAGATCACAGAGTATCTAGAACTCAACAATATAGTATTTTACTTTACGATCAAAACAACTTGTCAAGGTTTACAAAACATTTAAAATTTACAATTTTACAATTTGCAGTTAACGTCTTCTCTGTAATTTTTACACTTTGCAAGTCATCCCGTGGGCCAGACAGGACCCTCTGGTCGGCTAATTTTGGCCCATGGACCATTTGTTTGACACCTGTGCTGTAGAACATTCTTAAAGAGAAATCATTTAAGGAATACTAGAGAACTGAGAACTTAATTACAGGAACATCCAAAAGAGTGAATGGCACTACTATAGAGAAAACTATTTCAGTAAAACAATATAGTTATATATACATTACCGTTCAAGAGTTCGGGGTCACTTTGAAATATCCTTATTTTTGAAAGAGAAGCAGTTTTTTTCAATGAAGATAACATTAAATGAATCAGAAACACAGTCTAGACATTATTAATGTGGTAAATGACTATTCTAGCTGGAAACGGATGATTTTTAATGGAATATCTCCATAGGGGTACAGAGGAACATTTCCAGCAACCATCACTCCTGTGTTCTAATGCTACATTGTGTTAGCTAATGGTGTTGAAAGGCTAACTGATGATTAGAAAACCCTTGTGCAGTTATGTTAGCACATGAATGAAAGTGTGAGTTTTCATGGAAAACATGAAATTGTGTGGGTGGCCCCAAACTTTTGAACGGTAGTGTATATAAGCATGCTTTTTCAGGAGTCAGGGTTGCACTTTTCAGCCATCTCTAGTGACACCATATTGTTTGTGCTGTTAGCTTTGTTGCCCCTCTTTCCATTACTTACTCTAAAAAAAAGTCTGTGCTAACAGACTGAGTATAAGCCCTGAGCTAAGGACAAAGAAGTGCAACGGCCACAGAGCAACACTTTGTTTGTGTCTCTGACGTCTTCAAGCGGAACCATAAAAGAAAGAGCAGGCCAAAGTAAGAGTTTTGGAGACGGTGGTTATGACTGATAGAGTTTTCAGTGAACCACTGGGGCTAAAGAGCAAAAGCCAGACTGCTTGGCTGACAAGATAAAAGAGAAAAAAGCATCCTCACGTTGGTTGGTGACCTTTACAAAAACATTCTTGTTAAGCTGTCTGTAGCTGTGACATCACGAGTAAAAAACATTAGAAGGGATGGTGGGAATAAATCAAATGTGTCGGCTCACAGTTTCTGTAGTGTTTGTGAGAATCAAAATGTCACCGATTTTATGACAATGGCAATGGATGAGTAAAATTACATGAAGTGCACCAGAAGACATTATCCCTGAGATCAGCTTTCTGTAAGTTAGGGGTGCAATGACATTTTCAAATGTCTGACTTCATCTTGAGAAAGTCTACCTCCTTGTTAGTGTGACTATATTTGGTCACAGAGTATCGTATTCAATGTACGTATTTATACAAAGACATATTCAAAATCATACTGTAAACACAACAGTATTGCTGTAAAGCTGGGGCCAGCAGTACAATTTTGGCACCACTTTTAGTTTTTAGTATATTGTTCAGGTGATTTAAGAGGAAATGAGTCTTCTGCACATCCTCTTGGTTTGGTTTTCAGGTATTAGAAAATGTAAAGAGGACTTGACTTCTCATGGCTCTTCTCAGACCAGACCAAGTGAGACAGTATGAAAAGATGAAAAGGCAGCATTGGCAGTAGGAAGTGGTGGTTAAATAGGCTTTCACTTGGGAGAGTTGGGTTTGAATCCTGTCTGAAGTCATGAGTGAATGTTGCCTTCTACCTTGACTACTTCGACGGCGGAGGGAGAGTCTTCGGACAGATTAGGGAGACTGAAAAGCTGCAGGAGGATGGGTATATTTTCAAATCCTTTTCCACAGTTCTGCCTACTGCAGCTTTAAAGAGCATGCTTCAGTATCATGGATGATGTTGATCAGTGAAAATTAAACCCTGGTGTTAATTTAGTTTCATTTCAAATTAATTTACAAATGCATCAGACTTAATAAGCCTGACTAGATCAATGTGGCATTCATTTTACTGCAGTGGAGCTCAAGGCTGCTTAATTTTCTCATTAATAGCTCCAGTTGTTTGAAGCGATCACACTCGTGTCTGCTGTTTGTAAAATATAGCTGTGTAACAATTCCATGCTGAATACTAATTGTGTACACTATGTACTACATACTGTTTTGTTTTTGCAGGTCATATCCAAGAAGACAACACGTCTCTCTATAGATGACTGTTTGGAGTGTTGTTTACTTGCTAGGAGTCTTTTCTCTGCCTTTAGTGGGATCATCGCTATGCCTTTTTACCATGTTCTGCCACTGTTTGTTGATTAGCATAAAAGCATCAACACAGCAGCAGAAATGTGCGCTGTGCTGCCACATTACAAGCATGCACACAAAACAGGTGCTAATTTGTACAACGCTGCTCAGTAGCACTAAAAGTTGCAAAATAATCCATGAGTGCCTTTAATTTTGGTACGTTTAGCATGTGGCCATGCTGCATAGTAAAAATCTGTTTAGAATTATTACAGGGAATGGATCAGGGACACGGTTTATTTCTTTTCATTGTCATTTCGACTTTGAGTTTTAAACCAAAGTCACCATCCAGCACAGCAAAACTGGAGACACTCGGGAAAGTGCGATTCAATTTAGATAAAAGCAACTGCTACAAGCTGTTATCCTGCACTATAACATGTGTTTTTTTTTTTGTGTGTGTTCAACTAAGAACCAATAAAAGCAGTCCTGAATGTGGCCTTTAAATGCCAGCATACAAATATGTTTTATAGCTTGGTTTAGTGTAGTGGCATTTTCTTTATGATCAAAAAGCAGCAAGTTTCTATCTGAGTAAGGCTTTAGATCGTCTTTCTTGTGTGTCACTGTGTCATGTTCACATCTCTTTGCTTATTTACTGTCATCTTGGGGTCAGTTGAAACTAAACACTTAACACCCTCTGATTTGTTTGTGTGGAGACTGATAAAAATGTATATAAGTACAGGAAACGGCAATACCTGCAGGATGCAAATTCATCCATGACCCTCTTGTCTTGATTGTATAATACATCCCATGGTGTGCAGTTAGAAGGTGAAGGTTAGTGTTTGCTGGTGGGATAAGGCGCTGAATAACAGATATGGCATTGCAACCTCTTCTCATTCCCAGGGCATCAAATAGTGCAGGTCTGTCAAAGCCAGGTTTGTCTCAGAGATACACACTGGGTGTCCTTTGGTGTAAGTACAACCTGCCTCTATATTCAACACTGACAGTCATAGAAGTTGTTCTTCTTTTAAAAAGCAATTTAAGGAGGTTGCAGAGGTGGTGATGGTGTAAGACTTTCAGTTTTGTGTCCAATGTTGGACCACAACTTTTCCACTTAAGTTTCATTTTTACTCACTGTTTCTGAGTCAGTGTCTAGTTAAAGCACTTCAGATTTTTATTGGTGTATCGAACTACTGCAAGCATTGACAAAAAAAATCATGCTTAAGGGTACCCAGTGGAACGATCCGACAAAGCGGCCGTCCGTGATGAGTGATTGCTATGCATGCAAAGGCAGATCTTGTGCTGATCAGACCTGCTTCAGAGTAACTGTTCAGCTGCAGTAAATGGCAGGTACCATCACACACTGGACGCAGCTCCTATGCCAGAGAAAAAAGGTGTTCATTCACCCGGAGTGGTTCTGAACTGAGTCAGTGCAGAGCTTACTTTATCTTTCTGTGGATAAAGTGAACTCAAAGACGTGAAAGGTCTAATGGCTGTAGCCTCAATTGCTTGACAATGTAGTATTTCTATGATATGTTCAAACAAATAGCCTCACTTAGGAGTTTCACATTTTCTGCTGGTATTACAATGACTAGTACTACAAACAGCAATAGAAACAAAAGACAGTCCAGACTATCTTGGTCTTCCATCATCTGATATGATAATATCTGCAGGTTTTATTTATATTAGCTTTATATTTATAATAAGGAAAACATATGCTGTATTCTAAAATTCCAAAGCTTTTGCATGTATACAACCATGTCAGTGAAGCTGTCTTCTGGTAATTGTGTAGTCTGATTTATCTGCATGTTAACATTTTTTCTCGCAATGGGAAACAACAACCTCCAGGCAGAAACCTACCACACTGAAAATTTCAAGCTTTGTCGAGAATTTGGATCTTGCAGTACAGCAGCTCTGCTTGTTTCTTTCTGCTTTATTTTTCAGTGCATTATCCATTTTAATCACAGTGCTTGCCTCCTTGTCGCTATTTTGAGGGAGCATCTAAGCTGCATCTTTAGCTTAGCCCCGCCCACGATGACTGTGATTGGTTTACAGAACTACAGACAATCCAAAGTTTATCCCCCTAAAGCAGAACGATCGGGAGTTGCAGCACGACTACTATGTTCTACAAAATGAGCAGGTTAAATAAGACTAGGAATTGCATTGGGGAAAAATCTGGAAATCTCAGATCCAGAATGTCAGATACTACATGACTTGATCTGAAAAAAACATCTTAGTGTTTAATGAAAATAAATGTCATTGACCTTTAACATACAGGGGCTTACTTTGAGAAGTAGCAAACCAGGCAAATATTTAACATATCTGTGCAATGACAAGTTCATGAATAATTCAAACAAGCATAATGGGTGTAGAGAAGGACCCACGGCTCCATGCAGGTTACAGTTATGATTATATTTGATGCAAATTCAAAATTATTTTTCACACAGATATCACACACACAAGCAACTAGCATTGTTGGAAAGCTAAAGTCGTACTGTTTCATTTGGTATGTGCTACACCATTATGCAATAAACACTTTGAGAGCAAATCTATGAAGAGCAAGGGATGTGAATCTGGGCACAAAATTGAGTTCTACGGGTTAATAGATCGGTTAAGACAGAGCTAGCGAATATTTGATAGGTGCTCTCAAAATAAGCATCTGTAACTTTTATACAATATACACTATCACTCAAAAGTTTGAGAATGCCCCAATTTTTCTTTTTTTTTTCCATTTGGATTTCAATTAATTCAAGTCCAATGAATAGCTTGAAATGGTACAAAGGTAAGTGTTGAACTGCCAGAGGTTAAAAAAAACATAAGTCCGAGCTATGCCAGAATCTACCTTAGGAAAAAAGAAGATGTTAAGCTTGAAAACATGGAGTGGCCGCATAGTCTCCAGACTTAAACTATTTGCCAAAGGAGGCTATTCTGATGAGTCAAAAGTTTAGAACACATTTTGGTTTCAATTTTTTTTAACTTCATTTCCTTATTTGTTCTATGCTTTAATTTCAGAGTACAATGAGACATTAACATGCATAATTTTCAATAAAAAAAATGGAAAAATTTAGGGTCTCTAAAACTTTTGACCGGTAGTGTCAGTCTCTAAGAATTATTGCCCCATACTTAGGTTATTTAGACAGCAGTGATACTTTTGAAGAGTAATGCATTTTCTGTATCATGGATGCCCAACAAAACAAAAGCTAAGTGCAGTGTGGTGTCACACAGGGCATTCTGCTGCACTATGGAGGCTGTACTTAGCAGGTATCACTGTGCTTTTACTGCCAATCGATTACTGGAATGCTGCAAAGATCAATGCAGGTGTTCTGTTGTTTCTTTTATGAAGTCCATCTTTTAGTCTTATTCTCTCACACACACAGTCAGAGTGACATTTAGGTCATTACTCTTAGTCATCCTCAGGTGCTCTTGCATTGTAATAAAACTTCCAATTTGAATGTTGTGTGTAATCCAGGATTTACTGCTGTAATTGGCCTTTTTTCCCCTCTCTGTCACGCCACACCAGAGGGAAAAAAAACAGCTGCTACATAACATGCTTGAACTTGTGGCATTCTGCATGAAGGTGAAGAGCACTATAGCGGTGATGATGGTTGAGTGAAACTTTCCATCTGACATAAAAAAAAAAAAAAAAAACAGCTGAAAAGAGGAACATGTTTTGCCTATTTCACAATCTACTAGATTCTGACAGCTGCTGCAAAATAACTGCTGTGCGTTACGACAAAAAAATAATATTGTCACAAATCAGGAAACTACAAGCATATCATCAGCTTCACTGTAACTTAAAGATGCAAATTCCAATTATAATCTCATCTATGCAAATATCACATACAATCTTTCAGGGTGCTGCGAGAGAAAATAAACCGCATCCTTGTTCTAAATATCTGGGTGTTTTCATTGGCATTTTGAACTCAGCACTTACCTGGGAACGCTGCCATGCAGAGGCTGCTCTCCCCACCCATCCACAATCCAGAGGGATACAAATATTTTTAGCTATTTTTCTGATTTCACTCTAATTGAGCTAAAAAAAGCATCTTTTACAGCAATTTTTAGCTGAATGCACACCCATCTCAAAGTATCCAAGCAGCACAAATAGACTTACTGACTATATGCTGACACACACAAGCACATCCACACACTATGAAACACTGGCAACCATTTGCTCGTCATTTCCTTAAACCCTCTGAGCAACATTTACTGTTGTTTATGTACTTGACTCATTTGTTTCCTGGTGATAGCTTCTATCTGATCGCATACTGAGATATTCCTGTAATAACATGATTACCACCTGTTTATGGAGGGTGACTACATGGTATGGGCAGATTCCTGTTGACTTCCATTTAAGATGCACTGCAGTGCATCCTCACATTGTGGCAATCAAACTGTTCCTTAAATAAAGCGATTGAAAGTTAAATTGTCCAACAACAGCTTAACAACCGCAGCTATGTACACCAACCCTGTAAAGCCTTAGAGTCTTCTCAACATGTTGGAAAAGGTGTGGCTATAGAATAATACCTGGTATTCAAAGAGGACTGACTACAAAAAGGGTGTTTCCATTGTCAGACACACTACTGACGTTAACATATCAAATCCATCGCATTTTAAATCTAAGTGCACTGAATATTGAACTTTTAAAAAATGATATTGTAAATCATATCACAATATCTATCAGCAATTATATTTTTGCTGCAAATTGTTCATGTCTGGTGTAACACAGCTTGATGTGGTTATTTTGTGGGATTACAGGACACCCACTGTGAAGATGTTGCTTCTTGCTACAGCAGCATTTCAGGTAATGACTCACTGGTTGGCAGAAATGACATATAACACATTTACTCAGGTAAATTTAATTTGACAATAAAAGCTGTAAGATTGTGATCTGCTGTTTTTAAGCCTGTCGTCTTACAGTTGCTGTTTTTCACATTTTATACACAAAAGCACGCGCAAGTCCACATAAGGAGGCTGGAGTTGGAGTCCAGTATGGTTGCACCGTTTCGTGGCATTTCAATCAATGTTTGCTTTAGTTTATGCTACAAATTACTTTCTTAAGTTTAGACAGTGAAATACTTAGGTTACGTAGGAAAAGATCAGGTTAAAAGCACCTTTTCTAACATTTAAGTCATGATCTGCTTTCATTTTCAGCCAGTTTGTGCTACAAAACGATTTGGTCTAAACTATTAAGATTAGGACAAAAAAATCATGGTAAATACAGGAACTGCTTCTTTATTTTCATGTCATCCGCTCAGATACTATTTTAGTGTAAATTCTGACTTTAAACTGGGGACTCATTAACTGTAACCTCAGTCTTGGCATAGCAACGTGTGTGTAGCCATTAAATAATAAAAAACAACTTAAGCTGGACACAGAGTTTCCAACATTAGCATTATTTAGTCAAGTATTTGATAAAAGCTGCCAGTGCCAGGTGTCAATGCAACCGGAAATCAGCTCTTGACTTGTTCCTCACTGAATTAAAGGACCCCTGCTTGTAAAAGCTGCCACAAATTTCAACTTTTAAATCTACCAACAACATAACTGTAAACTGTATATGTGTCACACTCAAATTCATGACCAGATATCAACAGTAACTGAGAAAGACTTCATGAAGTGTCACTTTACAATGTGTTATTGTCAAAGGATTACAAAAAAGTAAAGCATCTTTTCTATTTTTTATCACAAGGTCACTTACACTGGTTAAGTGATCCCTAGCTACTATATAGCAGTTGTCCCAAAGGCACACACTTGCAGCATCTGTTACTGTGCATTTTTTTGTGCTTTCTTCTTCTTCTTTTTTTTTTTTAAATTAAATTGTTGGCTCACATATCATCATAATCAGGAGATTTAAAATCAATTTCCAGTCTATTTGAGCACTCTGTTGTTATTTCTGATCAATTAATTCAACTTTCATCATGAGTTCAGTAGTTGTAACCTATAAATAATAGAAAACTGACTGCCTTTCTCAGAAGTACCTTTTTACATTAACTAGACGCCTTCAGCAAAACTGTGCAGAATTAATGTGCTGGCAATGTTCCATGTTAGCTGCATACCAACAAAATGACTTTTGTAATAGGATTTTATGCCCAAGGTGGCAATAAAGTCTAATGAGGAACAAAAGTCCTTGAAAACAAAACCAATCATTGGCTGACAAGAATATAACAATGCAAAGCTACAATATATCCTTGTCCTGTGTACTGTGTTCATGATAAATGGTCGTTGTTGAGGTCTGTGTTCACTGGTGAATCAAAGCCAATTTTCAGACACATATCAAAAGCCATTTTTTAAATCATGTTAGCCGAGGGGTCAGACTCACCGGAGACGACGCACATTTCCTCACATGATTCCAAGGTCTCGAAGTTGTTGGCGTTTCCCCCACAGCCTCCGTATTCAAACGGGTCGCAGCGTCCGGTGTCGACGTTGAAGAAGAATCTGTCCTTTATGGCCTTGCATGGCCCCGGATCATCCTTCAGGGCGCATAACTCGTTGAAGATGAAGAGCTCAGGTGGTGCTCCATGTGCTGTGGTGGGATAGGAGGAGAACTTTTAGTACTCTGCTACTTGTGGCGCTCAGCGAAAAGGACGTTTTTTTTCTTGTGGGGGGGGAGAAATTAGGTCACAGCATCAAACAATAACCTCAGGCTTTGAGATAAGGTAAAGTTGCATGGCAGGAGAATTTCCAAAAGACTTGAGTGTAAACAGTTTGACAGCTTACTGTCTTTGTAAACTGGATTGCAGAGGGAGACTGTGTGAGAGATTTTCTCGCTGCAAACGACCTGACTGAATAATTAAAAATATGCAAACACTCCAAAAGGCAGAGAAGCCTCTCAAATCGCAAACTATTTTTCATTTTTATGAAATAACTTAAAATATTACTTTTAACCTATCTGTGTTGTGGGTTTTTTGTTGGACTTGCACTGAGGATAAGAAACCATCAGGGAGCACCTAATTCCCTCAGTTTATAGAAGCAGATCCAGGCAGGTGGCAGCTGGAAGAAAAAGACTGAGTGAAAGCAGGTCAAACTTCACAGCATGCAGCACACAGCAATAGGTGACACTGCAGCAAATCAAGCTATTTATTGCACAGACCGAGAGACTGGATATTCAGTGTGGTTAATAACCAGGTCTGGTTGTGGAGAGTGTACTCGATCACTGAGAGCAGGAGACTGAGGTCATATTTCTAATTATAGAGATCAAATATAGATGTGGACAATAAAACTCTGCACAGACACGGCTCCTAATGTCATTATCATTTGAAACGCTGGCTTTGTCAGATCCAGGAAAAAGGTGACACGAAACCCTCTGAGCTCGACTAACCACTGTTGCGAATGTTAAATCACTATCTCAGTGTGCTGCCGGGAAACGGCTCTCTCTGCCCTCATCCCTGCTGTTTTTAGGTCAGCTCGCCGTTATTCTCGCCTGGAGCTTTGCAGTTATTTCAAAACCGACTGAGCGCTCTGTCCAATCTCGGATCTCTCTCCAAAGGGGTTTGCAGATGGTCAACGCTTGAGTGACAGTGTTTGAATAAGTCTTCCTGCACTGCCCATGCTAATATCCAATAACCTTGATGCTACATGAGCTCTCATTCAGCATTTTCTCTCTTCGCAGAATGAAGAACGAGTTTTGACTCCCAGATGCGTGAAATCAATACTCATGCAATCTCATGCAAGAGGAAAATAAACACAAAACACACACAGCTGGAGTTGGAGTTTTCATGTTCTCCTGGTGCTTGTGAGGGTTTTCTCCCACAGTTATTAACTGGAAGGTTAACTGGTGATTCTCTATATTGACTGAAGGTGTGCTGACTGTCTCTGTATCCCTTGTTAACTAGGTATAGTCTCTACTTGTACTGTTTCTCACCAAGTGCCAATATCTGATGGATCAGGGGTGTCAAATGCTATTTAGTCCAGGGGCCACATCCAGCCAAGTTTGATCTTAAGTGATCAGTAAAATCACAGCATATTAACCTCTAAACGACAACTCCGATTTTTTCCCCTTCGTTCTAGTGCAAAAAAAGTACATTCTGAAACTGCTCAGATTGAATGAACGATCTTTTTAGAAAACATTATGAGCAACCTGAAATTTCTCAAGAAAAATAAGTGCAATTTCAACAATATTATACTGCAGTTTATCATTTATGTATTACAACTTTCAGATCACAGTTTGTCTACAAAGCCACAAAACATTTATTCGCAGGTATCTGGCACTCAACAATATATTAGATCTATAAAGTGTCTTAAATTTACAACTTTACAAATTTACAATTTGCATGAGTTTGTGAGTTTCATTATGGGACGTGTTCAACATTATGTCACTTTATGATCAGTCGTAAATAAAAAAAGAAAGGATCATTGTACCCATTTTAAAAATATATCAGATATGATGCGTTCTAGTGTATTTTTTCTAAAAAAATACAAGCATGTCAGAAGATACTGAGGACTCCAAGACAGCCTGTAGAGGTTTCCAGGATGTGTCTCTGGCTGCTTTACAAACACTATGATAGACACATGCAGAGATTTGGCCAAAATCGGATTTTGTTGTCTCAGTGCTTGAAAGTTTGTTTAGAAAGGAAAAATCACTGTCCTAAGCTTGTTGTCTCAGCTTGGCATAAGGAAGTTAGCTTGAATGTGGAGTTTTAGCCATGCCAGCTGTGCTACTGATATGATTCCAAAGATGGGGACTGCAGTCTGTTAGTCAGTTGGTCTAAAAGACCAAAAGATTGCAGCAATTAGGCAACTGGGCTGATTGCTATTGCATTTTGTTCAGGCTTTTATGATTCTTTGGTGACATCCTGACTTTTCCTTTAGCATCACCAGCAGGTCACTGACTATAAAATTTGTTTGCGTGTGACTCTAAGCACTCATAGGTGGTGGATACAGTTTATTCTGATGTGACTGGAAAGCTTGAAAAACAAGTATTTCTTTTCTTTCCTGTGAGGTACAAAGTTCCATCAAAACCTCTCTAACGGGAACCACCCTGCTCTCTCCTATCAGCTTGGCAGTCGACAAACAGTCCCAGTGCCAGACCATGTAATGAGGGCAGCACCATTCCAACCTGCCCTCCTCCTTCACCCATCCTGCTCCGACTTTTAACCAGGTATCAGGGACACCAATCAAACACCCCAGGTCTCCTTCCTTCTGCCAGACTTGTGGTATTGCTGTTGCATGTGGTTCACTGCAGAGTCTTGTGATATTTATTTATTTAAGTTCCTCTTGTTGTAGCTGATAAGCAGTAGCAGACTGGGTCATCTAGCAGGGGAGGAATTACACATCATCACAGGCGAGCTGGGTCCCTGTCTGGTACCCAACCCATTTTGGCTATGTAAACATACCTTATTGCTGAGCCTCACTAAACAAACTTTCCAGAGAAATGATGGCAAGTTGAGATTGTTTGCTCTCTTCTTGGTCACGAAATGCCTCAAGCTACCATGACTGCAACAGAGTAATTCATTAAGGGAAAAAAGCAAAAGTGCAGAGTCGGTGCAGACTGGTCTTCGTACAACACAGTCTCTTGAAAATAAGAATGTTCAATAAGGCAGAATTTGTCTGTCCAAGGAGACGGAAGCAAACAGGTTCCTCCTATTGATTTCTTCTCCTCTTGTCTGAGACCAAGTGAAGTACAATAACTGTCTTCTTCAATCATTCGTGTTGGCTATCCAGACAGAGGCATTGTGAGGCAGGCCTAAAGAAATCTAGCAGAAGACAATGTTAAGGGCTGAATTAAAACATGTTCACTGCAGGGAAACCAAAAACAGGGCTTGAAGACATGCATCGTACTCTCATGTAGACACATGCGATATTTGATTGTTCTTTTACATACAACAAGGTATGTATATTTATCATGCAGTAGGCTCAGCACACATACTGCATGCTACTTCCGTGTATCATTAGATCTTATTGTAATTTCTTTTGGGAGGAGCAGTAGAGATAGGGAGGAAATGTTGGATAAGACATCAGGGGAATGACAGGCAGTAAAGGCTTCAGAAAACCCAGGTAACCCAGAAACCATTGGACAGACTTCAAATACAATTACAATACATTTCACTACGCATTATACTATGTATAATTATGTTTGTGATAAATAAAGGTCTTGAGTCTTAAATATGTTGTCATATTTAACCCAAACTGTGTTATTTTCCAAAACATAACCAAGTAGCTTTGGTGCATTAACTTCACCAAGCTTCAGACAAGTAGTTATCATTGTGAAAGGACTAACTAAAGTGTGATATTTTTCTACATCAAAGCAAGGAGTATATGAAAACAAAACTTGAGTCTAAGAATAATGGTCCTGTGGGACACAAAGCATTGTCTCCTGGTTGAAAGTCTTATTGCGGACATATGCTGTCATCCTCTCCTGCTACCTCTTTCTGTGGACTTTGGCTCTTTTCAAACTACTTTCAAACTATGTCACATGTAAGAAACTACGTTAGTGTCAAAACATAAATAAGGATGCAGTTTAGTTGTATATGAACATATTTTCTGGGAAACAAGGTTAAATGTAAACACAGGTAAAAACTGTAAAGACCAACCAGATTTGTTCCTGATAAATTCAGAATAAAGTCCATCTTCACAGGGCTAATTCCATCTGTACAAGAAATGTCATGTCAGGTGTTCAACATTTGACTTTAACTCTGAACAATGTCAACTTACCATAAATGAAAGCCAACACTTCTTCAGGAATTTCAGCTGTAAAAGTTTTGCAGCCTTGCTTTTATAGGAAAGCTTTTAATGTAGAAAACAATTAGTACAATCGTAATCAGGGGCATAGTAAAAAAAGGAAAGGCAGAAGTCAATTAAAGTCTGAAAACTTAATTTCTGTAAAAAAAAAAAAAAACCTCCCCATAGCACTATAATGGCCAGTGTGACATGAGTAATGTGCCAGCTTCTGAAGGGCCACAACTTCTCTCTTTAAAGTTCCGTTTATTGTCATAGTATCATGATGATGCAGTTAGAAGTACGAAAGGGTACGCAGTGATTGAACATGAAAACAAAGGCAATGAAGGGCACTATTACTGACTTTTTCCCTTCTTTTGAACTGGTTGCACTCTTCCTGACTGGCATTTGTTGGATGACTCTGAGAAACACTTTTAAATGAATAAATATATAGGTGTTTTCACAGGAGCTATATTCTGCAGGATGAAATCTGCAGAGCAGGATATCAGGTTACAAAACAGTCCATAAAAAACAACAGACTTGCACACACCTCTCACAAACAGACTCTAAATGCAAACAACCTTTCAGAACAATCTATGTCCACCCAAAGCTCCCGATCTGTCATCAGGAATCCTCCGCATTGTTCAACAGAGGGAGTGTAAATATAGTCCTGTTCACACAATGCATCAGCAAAATCCTTGGAAGCCGACCAACAAATCAGCCAGCTCCTTGATATACGGACCAAGCTGAACAGGGAAGCAGATTTTAGATGCATCAAATTTCCATTGGCAGCTGGTCTCCTGAGTATTGCTGACAGGTTCAGCTTGGCCAAGATTTACAAACACACACACACATTTGGATAAAGATCTGAGTTGCTCAACATGTGCACTGTGCCAAGCACCTCTGTAATTCCTGATGTGGGCCGGTTGAGTCTGTTTGAGGCCCAGTCCCAGCTTGTTTGGTGTACCAGAAGATTATCCCGTATCTGCATTTCTAGGTCGCTTTGCAAAGTGGATTGCATTACCAACTGTACAGGAACCATGGAGCAGAAAACAGCAAAGTACAGCCCGTTACTGAAAGACTCGGTGAAAGACAAAACGGCACCGAGCTGTTATCAGGATGACAGATGTATAAAAATGACAGCAGGAGAAAGTGCAACAGACAGAGGTGGAAAATGGAGAGAAAGAGCAGCTCAACGCTACAGTCGTACAGCTCCCAGCAGTTTTGTCATCTGTAGACTTAACTGTATGACTTTACACTGCATGAGAGGAAATGAGCCTTTCTTAAAGACATTTCCTTTGCTCTGTATTTGGGAAACACACTGGAAAAAAAAAGTGGAGCAGATTTCTAAAAGTTGAATAAGCAACAAAATACATACAATACCGTTCAAAAGTTTGGAGTCACCCAGACAATTTCATGTTTTCATGAAAACTCACACTTTTATTCATGTGCTAACATAATTGAAAAAGGGTTTTCTAATCATCAATGAGCCTTTCAACACCATTAGCTAACACAATGTAGCATTAGAACACAGGAGTGATGGTTGCTGGAAATGTTCCTCTGTACCACTATGTAGATATTCCATTAAAAATCAACAGTTTCCAGCTAGAATAGTCATTTACTACAGTATCACTGTCCAGACTGTATTTCTGATTAATTTAATGTTATCTTCATTGAAAAAAAATCTTTTCTTTCAAAAATAAGGACATTTCTAAGTGTCCCCTAACTTTTGAACAGTAGTGTATATTTCAAGCAATACGAATTAAATGAAAAACTGATACACAAAGCAGAATGAGAGCATGACCTCTGTAATTAAGGTAACAGAGGCCTGGACGTGTTATGCATTAAAAGAGGATGATTACCAATGTCCCAATCAATGCTTTAAACACACCTGACAAGATGCAGATACAGGCCTGGCAACAATCTGCAACAAGGGACACCATCCAGGAGTGTAAAGGTGACCTGTGGTCTTACTGTTATTTTCAAACCACAACTTAAAAACAGTGCATTCTACTCTAAGGGTTTGTTATAATAAGAAGAGGGATAATCTTGTGGCAAAAGGGAACATTTCCTTGAAAACACTCTCAGATCAACCTATCCCCATCTGACTCACTTTGCTACTTAGTTCAAAAGTACAAATTCCATTAAATAAAATTGATGTTGGATTGCAACACTTAGTCAGAGCTGTGTGCTTTTATGAAGGAGGGTGCATCCAGTGCCGATAGGCCAGACGACGTAAGAAACACTGTCAGTGTTTATCAGAGCCGAGCCCTGAAGCCAGTGGACAAAGGCTGAGGGTGACTCACAGCCTGTCCCAACATTTTACAGTGACCACAGAACCAGTGAGACTACTTTTATTATGTGTACGTGTTTCTGTGTGTGTACAGATAACCACATCTATAATATATGTTACAGGTGTTTTGTTTGTAAGTTGGGTCGCTGTCCGACTTTCAAAAGTAAGAAAGAGCTCCACTAGTCAAAGGTAAACAACGTCTGACTTGACATGTTTGTGTTTAAAGCAATATATTTTCAGTTTCAATTGAGTATATATATAAAACCTAAATCTTCTCTTCATATGAAACACATGAAAAACTCTACAACTCATCACTACTGACGTTGCTGTGAGCTTTCTGGTCCTATGATCTGAAAATTAAAGTGAAGATGAGAGTAAAATTCAGAAGTGATTTATCCGAACAAAATGGTGGAACATTTTAAATACTGTGTGGGCTCATTAAAGCCCTAAAGGCTGTTTGTGTTCTGTCAGGAGTTTAATTGCACTCATAGCAACTATTATACTTTTTTATGTAGCTTTTGTCATATTAATCATTAATAACGTAGCAACATAGTTTTGAATGACAGGGTCCCTGCTATCGCATGGTAAAATATAAAATCTAATAATGAAATCAACTTAAGGCTTCCCAAATACTGCAATAAATCAAGCATGATGAGTTGAGCATATGTCAGCATGTGGCCCCACCTTTAACACTTTCTCTTTTTTTTTCAAACCCTTGTTACAGATGGATGGACCTAAGTCTAAAAGTGCAGTCTGGCAGTATTTCAATCGGCCAACAACACCAGGGAAGGCTGTGTGCAAAACATGCAATGGTGAAGCCAGCATGGGAGCAACAATAGCAAAAAGTAAGAACACTTCCAACCTGTGGTCCCATCTCAGGATTCATCACCCTGACTTTAACAAAACTGCTCAGAAGAAACGTGAAGTTGAATCAGTATCTAATAATAATAGTGGATTAGATATATATAGCGCTTTTCTATTAAGGCATACTCAAAGCATGTACAATGAATCCATTATTCATTCACTCACACATTCTCACTCTGCTGGTGGTAAACTACATTTGTAGCCACAGCTGCCCTGGGGCAGACTGACGGAAGCGTGGCTGCTAATCCGGGCCTACAGCCCCTCCGACCACCACCAACATTCACACGCATTCATACACCAGTGTGAGTAGCCGCACTGGAGGCCACGTGGGTAAAGTGTCTTGGCCAAGGACACAACAGCACATGACTAGGACAGAGCAGGAATCGAACCGCCGACCCTTCGATCATTGGACGACCTGCTCTACCACCTGATCCACAGCCGCCCTGTATCTCATACACATGTGGCAACTTAATCGCAGCCAACAGTACTGGGAATGTTTGATAAACAAAGAAAGTGGACAAATTCAGAAAACAAACTAGTCATAGAGATGGTAGTTACTGATAACCAACCGTTCTCGGTGGTGTCTGATGTTGGCTTTCAGCACCTTATGGCTGCAGCAGAGCCACGATATGCACTGAAAAGTGAGAGATATTATCGAACTGAAAAGCTGCAAGAAGTTCACCACAAGGTTGTTGACAAGATCAAAGCCATGATTCAACCAGAAAATGCTGGCTATTCTCTCTCCTTCACCATGGACTGCTGGTCTGGTGTGACAGAATCTCTCATGAGCCTGACATGCCATTTTATTGACAATGAATGGACAAGAAAGCAGGTTGTTTTAAATACAAGAGCAATGCAAGGGTCACACACTGGGGAATACCTGAAAGACACATTCCTTAGTATGCTTGAGGAATGGATGATGAGCAAAGATCGTGTGGCGCTAGTGCTTCAAGATAGCGGTGCAAATATTGTGAAGGGAATGAGGCATGTGTTATGTGTACATTATGTACGGATATCAAATCGCGTGACCTAAATATGGAGCAGGCAGCTGGAACTGATGGAACTCGGAAACAGCCTCACAATTGAATCAATTGTTCCTTATATCATTTCTGATGGATAGGTCCCTATAAGTCTACAGCGGTCGATTTGTAGTAGGATCATAATCATGTGATTGTCAGCAGGCAGCTGATGTAGTGTTCACTTGTCATAGTTACAGTGATGCCGTGCTGCTATCTCGCAATGATACAGAAATCTTTAACAAATCCATGGATCCAGACTATAATTCACATCACTGCCAAAATCTAATCACTCGGTCATTTCTGACCTTCCCTGAAAATTTCATCTGAATCCACTGATCTGTTTTTGAGTAATGTTGCTAACGACACACAGACAGACTGACAGACAAACCAACACCTATCAGCACATAACACATACTCTGCCTCCTTGATGGAGTAAAAATATTGGTTTCATCTAAAAATATAGGATAAGATGCTCCAACAAACTGGATGAAATACAAGAGGACTTGCCTTTAAATGTGACAACAGATGCTTGCATGAGGCTGCTATTGCCGACATAAGAGATGGATCAGTAAAAATTAAAAGAAACAATGACAATGATCCCACAGATCATTCCACATGCAGCTCATTAAGGCAATAGACTGTGGCCTTTGAGCTGCTATGGAAAGACGACCTAATTCCTGCAGCGATCTTTCAAACACTTCCTTCCGATGGATCCCCACGCTGGCAGATCAAAGTAGCTTCAAGCATGTTCCAAAGCACTTTCGCCAGCTGATCAAAGGAATCCCACTGAAACACGGACACGTTCATGCCTCCAGGAGAAATGTGTTTCCATTTCTACAAACAATGAAAGCTTTGAAAGCTCGCATTGTGTGGTCAGGAAACAGACTCGGGGCTACCCTGAGGACTGAGTGAGCAGTGAATCTATTCATGTTTGGACAGCAACTGGCTTGGTCCTGTGTAGCTCAATAACAGAACACAACACAAATCATGGCGTAATTTGAGGTTTGATTGTCACTGGAGACGCCCAAGTAGAAAAACTTTGATCATAAAGGATCACTATCTTTCATGGAAGTTTTCACATCTCTGTGTGTATTTTGTCTGGTGTTGCTGAAAATAATAGGAATGGTGCTTTGTTCTAACTTGGAACACTGCAGGGAAACCTTCTTAATTATCTAAAAGGCTTGTGAGACCCATGCATTTTTAATCAGGGCCTGTGTGTTGGTATGGCAGGTGGTGAGGGAGGAGAGATGCAATGAGCGACTTAATTGTTGCTCCACAACTCGATAGCTTTTGTGGACTCATTTGTCCATGCCAAGGCAGATTTAACATTTATCTCAGCTTGTCTCTTCCACCCACAACCTCAGGAGTTTTTTTCTCTTTATCTTGCCTTTTCCACAAGAAGAAAAAAAAAATCTAACTTTCTGTCTGCTTTTTTTTATGGCTTTAACTTTCTTCCATATATCTAGCAAACCTGAATAGCTGGTTTTATCAATCAGGCTGACTTTTCCCCAGTGCCAGCTCAGTGGTGGAAATCACTCCCCTCTGCAATGGCATTATCTTTCCCTGGAAATATCTAAGTTGAGCCCCAACCTGTTCTCACTTGGTCTTGATAACAAAACAATAGTGGGAACCCGAAAATCCTTCTCGCTTCAGTGATTCTGCCAAATCCATGCTCTGACATGCAAGCACTGCCGAACCGAACAATCCCACTCAACGCCAATTAGAGTCTGTCTCTGCTGGTTCTCAGCCAATCAGTGGGACAAAGTGTGTCTCCTGGACGGCTCTCTAATGGGGATGCATGTGATTAACTGAAGTGCAGGTTGGTGACACGTGTCCACAAATCTGCTCCTGCTTTTGAAAGAAATCAAGCATGCATCTGTCGGAGCAAAACGGTTGTCCGACCCCTTTAATTTGACAGAAGAAGGCGACTTCTCAGTCCAGAGGGAGCATATGGCAAACAGTGATTCGGGCATAAGTTTGCCATAAGTTGCACAGGCCTCAAGGGGAGAAAGTGCCACAGCGCCATCTGCCAAATTGAGGAAGTCCCAGTTACAAAAGACTCTGTGAATTATTCATCACGTCAGTTGCAATAACAAGCAAATGATTCTCCAGAATGGAAGTGATGAAAACAGGGATAAAAAACGTTCAAACGTGAAAAAAATCAAAAGCTTTCATTACAATGAGTGCTGGCATAATATAATGAGATTAAATTAAAATGTCTGGAGCTGCTCGAGGTGAAGCAGGGCTTTGAACCGCCGTAATTTAAACATGGAATCTAACTATATAATTTGAATCTCTACACGCAGAGAGAGAGGAACAATTAATGAGCAACCGCTTGTTTATAGCGTAGACCACAAAACTGATAAATTTAACATCAGGGACTGAAGCAGTTGTATCAGGGGAGTAACATTTTCAACAAAGATCTACAATTATTTTTGGGTAAAAATAGATAGTGACACAGTTAGCAGTACAGGCTGGTTGTATGTATTATCTCCGATTGAGAACCACCGAACTGAGACCTATTTTACATTACATCACACAAAAGAGAGCTGTGAGGAAAAGAAAACAGAAGAGACAGGAGAGAGAATATGGAGTCCCTGGCCAGCTGGGCTACTTAGTTACTGAAGAGACAGAATATTTAACAGCTACCTTGAACACAGACACTAAAATCCCTGGCAGTTTCTGAAATGTTCTTTGTGTTTTGAGGCTTCACACTGATGTCTGCTTAGGAATGTATAGTGATTCTTAATTATAAACTACCTGCTGTGTACCCGACTCATTTATCAAATGAACTGCATTATATCTTTTAACCTGAATGACTTAATTCACACAAACGTCTCTGTAAATGGTTGATTTTAAATCTAAAGAAACTCTCACTTACCAGTTCAATGCATATAATTAAAGCAAGAAATTGTGAAAAAAGATTAACTTTCTTCTACCGATCACAATTATCCAGCACAAAGCGGTAGAGAAAGAAAAGGACCCCCAGAGAGCAAAAATAAAAATGTGATTCTGATATCATTTAATGGAGACACTACACGTGCAAATGAGCTCTAATTAAATTAAATATGCAACATAAACAAATTACAAACAGAATAAAGAAGCATCGAGCTTATAAAGACACAAACAAATCACATGCCACCTCGAACACAAATACAATTTCACAAGGTATCGAAGAATATTGCACAAACTCTGAGGCACAACAGCACATTAGTTATGCAACCGTCTGTGTAGCACTTTGCAGCTCTTTGTTCAATTATGAAAATGGGTTTGAAACTTCTAGCACGTATTTATTTGATTATTTTACAAATGAATAATTGTCTCATTTTTTATTGTTTACATTTGGATTGTTGCCTTAGAATTAAAAAAAAACAACAAACAGACAAATTAATTCAATAAATGACTCAACTTTCCATTTGTTAGTTTTGTGCTTGTGGTTGGACTGTACCATTATCACTCAGGGGAGTCTAGAGCCAACCATGGACAAGCTCACACAGTCACATTATGTATGTATGTAGCACATCGAACACTGCAATAATTTATCAACTACACCACTTTGAGGGGGTTGGGGGATGTATGTGAACATCACTTACACACTGAAGCCATAGGCCGATGAAATACTGTTGTTGTTCAGATTAAACACAGAGCAGCAGCTTTCAAATACCTTTTCAAGTGTGACTCCCTTGACCTCATCACAGCTGATCCTAACAGTATGTGTGTGTGTGTGACTGTGTGTGTGTATTAATACAAATCCTAAAATATTGTCTGCAGGCTAATAAATGAGTGTGTATATATATATATGTGTGTGTGTGTGTGTGTGTGTGTGTGTGTGTGTGTGTGTGTTGCTGGATAATAAATGAAAATTAAGCCATTATTGCAATAATGACATAGAAAATATATTGCCCATTGTATATTATTTATCCCTATCATCGGATGATAAATGATTGTATGGTAAGATGTGCTACATGCATGATGCAACTGCACACAAACACAGAAATAGAAAATTAGAAGAAAAAAAGTGTTTTTAAAAAAAAAGTTTAAAAATGACTTGAATTTTGAGGTACCGACCTAAACATTACCACTTCAGGATTTAATTAAGAACCAGTTACCCTTTTGTAGGGAAGCACTACATGGATCATACAACAACACATTCATTTACACTACCAGTCAAAAGTTTAGACACACCTTCTCATTTAATGCTTTTTCTTTACTTTATGACTATTTGCAGATTCTCACTGAAGACATCAGTACTCCGAATGAACACATATGGAATTATGTAGTAAACAAAAAAGTGTGAAATAAGTCAAAATGTGTTTTAAATTTTAGTCTCTTCAAAATAGCCACCCTTCGCTTTGATGACAGCTTTGCACACTCTTGTCCTTCTCTCGATGAGCTTCATGAGGTAGTCACCTGAAATAGTTTTCACCTCACAGGTGTGCCTTGTCAAGGTTAATTTGTGGAATTTCTTGCCTTCTTAATGGGGTTGGGACCATGAGTTGTGTTGTACAGAAGTCAGGTTGGTACACAGTTGACAGCCCTATTTGACAACTGTTAGAATCCATATTATGACAAGAACCAATTGGCTAAGTAAAGAGAAACGACAGTCCATCATTACGTGAAGAACTGAAGGTCAGTCAGTCCAGAAAATTGCAAAAACTTTAAATGTATCCTCAAGTGCAGTTGCAAAAACCATCAAGCGCTACAATGAAACTGGCTCACATGAGGACCGCCCCAGGAAAGGAAGACCAAGAGTCACCTCTGCTGCTGAGGATAAGTTCATCTGAGTCTCCAGCCTCAGAAATCACCAGTTAACAGCACCTCAGATTAGAGCCCAGATAAATGCCACACAGAGTTCTATTAGCAGACACATCTCTACATCAACTGTTCAGAGGAGACTGCACCAATCAGGCCTTTATGGTCAAATAGCTGCTAAGAAACCACTACTAAGGAAAAGCAACAAGCAGAAGAGATTTGTTCGGACCAAGAAACACAAGGAATGGACATTAGACCAGTGGAAATCTGTGCTTTGGTCTGATGAGTCCAAATTTGAGATCTTTGATTCCACCCGCCGTATCTTTGTGCGACGCAGAAAAGGTGAACGGATGGTCTCTACATGCATGGTCCCCACCGTGAAGCATGGAGGAGGAGGTGTGATGATGTGGGGCTGCTTTACCGGTGACACTCTTGGGAGATTTATTCAAAATTGAAGGCACACTGAACCAGCATGTCTACCACAGCATCCTGCAGCGACATGCCATCCCATCCAGTTTGCATTTAGTTGGACCATCATTTATTTCTCAACAGGACAATGACCCCAAACACACCTCCAGGCTGTGGAAGGACTATTTGACCAAGAAGGAGAGTGATGGAGTGCTGCGTCAGATGACCTGGCCTCCACAGTCACCTGACCTAAACCTAATCCAGATGGTTTGGGATGATATGGACTGCAGAGTGAAGGCTAAAGGGTCAAAAAGTGCTCAGCATCTCTGGGAACTCCTTCCAAACTGTTGGAAAACCATTTCAGGTGAGTACCTCATGAAGCTCATCCAGAGAATGCCAAGAGTGTGCAAATCAGGAATCAAAGCAAAGGGCGGCTATTTTGAAGAATCTAAAATATAAATCATCTTTCGACTTATTTCACATTTTTTTGTTTACTACATAATTCCATATGGGTTCGTTCATAGTTTTGATGCCTTCAGTAAGAATCTACAATGTGAATTACTGGTAGCGTATATAAACTGTAGTGTATATAAATGTTTCTATTGGTGTTGCTTAAACTGAGACACCCAAACAGAATGTGGAAAAGTGTGTTTTTCCTGAGGCCAGTGATTTTTTCAGTTGTTTGCAGTGGGAGCACCATGTATTTACACTATGCTGAGACAATAAGCATTAATTCTGCACTGAGGCCTGCAGCATGCTTTGTATTTTATCAGTTTGAGCTGATAGATGTTCAATTCTGGGTAATGTGGTGTGTTCGTCACCTTTTACTCAGCTGCCCAATCACAGTTGAGGAAGGTGATACAATTTGGCTCTGCAACTCACACAATGGTACATGCTGAGATGTTTCCACACTACAAAACCCCATGAGCCTCCAGAGAGCAGTGGCTTCACCTTCTTTCTCTGTGTGCTTCAATCTCCTTTCACGAAAAGGAAGAACCTGAGTGAGCATCCTTATTTTGACAGTTTTCTGTGCAATGTTTGTCGATTACAGAAACTGTTAGTGAAACTAGATATGTGCAACACTTCTCAAGCTTTTCTGTAGCATAGCAACAAAAGCATCTCAGCTGAGAAAACGCTGCACCTGCACTCTAAAGCTTCCAGCTGGGAGCACCAAGAAACGTTTGTTCTAAAGAAGGTACAGATAAGAACAGAATGTTTACCGAGTGCATTAAGATGCTGATAATCTTTGACTCCTGAAGCTACAATCCAGCATCAGACAAGCAGTTAGAGATTTTATTTGGCAGGGTGACAAAATACCTGCGTTTTTAACATCTCAACCAAAAAAAATCATTAAAACCTCTGAAATAAGTCCTCATACTCTCACAGTTCACCGTCTGCCATTCATTCTAATTGGCTCTAGCAGGCTTGAATCACAACAGACAAGATAGTCCTATGAAGGTGTGATATTAGTGTTATGTTCCCTGGCACTTCTGCTCTTTACTGGTGTATTTTATCATCAAAATAACTTGAAAAATGTATTTTAAAACATCCATGTTGGAATCTTTGCAATATTGTGATATGCGATCAGTGTCAGCCCATTCATCTCTGCTCTCACACCATTACCATGTATGTGAGCCGTGTTTATATTCCAATGTCTGCTATGACGATGCATCATGTTCTGTCAGAACATCCGAAAGGGTAAGCACTTTTTAGCAATAGCAAATGACAGTCACACCACACTCACTGAGAATGTCAGCGTTATCAAAAGAAAAACACCTGCTAGATTGCACAGTGCAATTATCAAGCAGTTTATCAATTTGCTATTCTGTCCAGCCTGAATATCTGAGCTAAAACTGTTTTTCTGAACGCTTCAGAATACAATGAAGATGTCATTTGTTAAACACTGAAGGGACCTTAAAGGATTCTTTTGACTGTAATCATGGATGTTGGTGTCTGAGCCTCCTCTCTCCTGATGTGGATCTGATTACACAACTGAATCAATGGTTCAGAAAGAAAGTGGGAGCAAATGGCTCATTCTCCATCTGTGCAAATGCCATCCTCCACTGATTGCACTGTAGATGCAGTCCTCATTAGATTAGGGGATCAATACAGCAGTCCTTCTCTGCAAGCCAGGTTATTATTCAAACAATAGAGATGAGAATAAAGGGAACTCTTCTTCTATAGGTAATTGGTGAGTGAAAGTGAGGCTGAAAGTTAACTTTGAAAGCTTTCAGGTGAGGAATTAACCCTGCTCCTACTGGAGTCACACCTGAGGAGCAAATTATTAGTTATGGAGAGCTTTGAAAGTTCAGTCGAGAACACACTTTGCTTTTGTTTTATCTCCACTTTGTCCAAATCAGCAGCACGAATTTCTGTCCTTACTGCTATTGTATTCTCAACAGAAAAGATCAGCAGGATTCACTGTAGACTCGGCAGACCTCTCACCAGCTTCACAAAGTACTCCAACCAGTACAAACAGCTATTTTCAACCTTTTTCATTTATTGTTTAAATAAGCCTAACTGTGTGTTCAGACAGCTTGCAATTGCATTTAAGGGCTTGAAAAAATACATTTTGTCACAAACTCTCCCCAAATGATGCAAAATTATGTAAATTCGTACATGACGCAGCTCCATGAATCTGTTTTATAAATTAATGAAGACAACACAACAACAATACTTTGCAGTGGCCTGGTGAAAATTAGATTCTATTTCTGCCTAAACATAGTTTATATACCTATAATCTTATTAGCAGGTCTGTGAGGTGCTTCTGTACAGCCAGCACAGCCTCACAAAAAAAGAGGCAAAACCTATAATTTTCACAGAAATGGCTGTAAAATGGTGAGACGCTTATTTTATTCTGTTTTTTGGACCTATTCTTGTGGCAGGACTCATCATCCCTGCAATGCCGTAAACAACCACTATTTTCAAAGGGATATTTTAGCTCAAACCATTACCTTTTCCTAAACTTAATCAAGTAATTGTGTAATGTAAACCAAAGCCAACAGAAACTGAAAATGACAGAAAACTGCGACTGAAAATGAAAGTAAGCAGAGACAAAGACCTAATAAACAAGAGCACAGTACTCCACCAAGGCTGCTCAGTTGTATCATTTCTGACAGCTGAAATCTTGAAAAAAATTGTGGCAGAAATCACAGCAACATAGAATGTGGCTGTTTAATACAGATGTACCCACAAGCAAAATGACCTTGTACTGAGCACAGATGTGCATGTGTACGTTACGTACGGATGTCAAATCGCATGACCTAATATGTAGCTGGTGGTGGGAGTTGACGGGAGTCGGAAACACCCCCACAATTTAATCAATTGTTCCTTGTATCGTTATCGATGGATAAGTCCCAATAAGTCCACAGCGGTCGATTGGTAGTAGGATTGCAGTCATGTGATCGTCAGCAGGCAGCTGACGTAGTGTTCACTTCTGGCCATAGTTACAGCGACACCGTGCCGCTATCTTGCAATGATACAGAAATCTTTAACAAGTCTGTGGATCCAGACTAGAAGCCAAAATCTAATCACTTGGTCCTTGTGTCATTTCTGACCTTCCCTGAAAATGTCATCCAAATTCGTCAATCCATTTTTGAGTAATGTTGATAACAGACAGACAGATGGACAAACGTACGCCGATCGTCACATAAATGGTCCTACACAAGACCTAAACTCCAGCCTTCTGTTTCAAAATTGTGTTTAGGCAATGCCAACACCATAACTCCCGATTTGCTAATGTGGATCATTATCCATAGTGAATATTTTTTATTGCAAAACTGAACAAAACAGACAAATCATGCAACATGAAACATGAGGGCACATTGTGTCCTCCCAGGCCAGTAGAAAGTAGGAATGAACGAGCATGCATCAGTTTAGGTCAGTATTTGTATGCCTAATTAGAAGTAAACAGAAATTACAGGTGACACTGAGGTAAACAACATTAGTTCTGCAATAACTTCCTCATTAAATTACTGGACAAATCGAATTCAAAACAATGTGATGGTGCCAGATGTTATGGGATCAACAAAGACACTACAGTTTATCCAGGGGGATATGAATATTGTATCACTTTTCAAGCCATTTCATCTGAATGTTGCTCTGGGTCTCATGGTGGCACTTGGTGAAAAATACCTAAGTATTAAGATGTATCCTCTGGGGAACACGAATGCCTGTACAAAATGTTTTGTACTCTATGGAGTGGTTGCTGAGCTTTTTCAAATTGGACAAAAGAAGTGAGCTGGATGACTGGATATCATTGCCATATTTAGTGTTGTGCAACCAGCATGGATGAAAAAAAAAAAAGCTAAAGAAAACACTCTTGTTATGTTATTTATCTCAACGGTGCGGCACCAACATCCTCAGCTTAAAGTGAAAAAGAAAACAAAGAAGCTGTGTAGGATAACCCAGAGGTGCTAGAATAACAGAGGAAACGCAGGATTTGAGAGGGTTTTTTTAACGTTGCATTTATATTGCATTTATATTCTATTATTTGGAATATTTTTATATCCTTAGAAGCCCAGATATCCTGCTGTTTTCTTTATCTATACTCGTTTTATTGCGAGCACATATCCACAAATCTCTGTATGGATTTACAAATGCCACATTTATAAAAATAAAATGCTGCCTTTATGACTGTGCTTCAAAGTAAGAGTTTAAAGTCGATATGTATAAGTTGAGTCACACAGGTTTATATATTTAACCACCAGCCAGGTGCACTCTTTCTATCTGAAGATCCTGGAAAGCTGTCAGAGAGAGAGCTTGTTGACATTTTTCGGTACATTTTGTTTTTTGTCTCATTCCCATGTTCTTCTGTTTGAAGGTCTAGTAGTGGATCTATCAAGAGGCAAGATAGAGGAAAGCATTAAAAGCATGGTGTACTGGTGAAGTTGTGCAACATGTTTTGATGTTATAACATGAAAAAATCAAGACTGTCCGACTTTATTAATGGAGATCCTTAGTATTGGTCCAAAGAGTATCTGAGGGAGTCTTCATCAGGCGACATCCAGACTCTCTGAGCGGAAACATGGGTTTATCCTTGTATTAATAGAGGATTTTTATATTTAAAATCAGCGCGTCTCCTACACTCTTTGGACTGCTGACTAATACTAGGGACCTCCATTACTAGAAAGTAGAAAAGTCATTATTATTTCATCTATATTGACTACTGGATCACACTTGAAAAGCACCTAATTTTGTATTTTCTGCTATTTCACCTTCTTGGTGGTTTTTTGTCCCATTTCTACTAACCCTGGGCTAATTTTTCATGGCAACATAAAGTCCTGCACTGCTACAGAAACAGCCCCACCTTGCCTAGATGGAGAAGGCATTATGAGCTATGCTGCATTTAATGAATTGCTCAAGTGTGTTTTCTCTTTCTCCCAGGCTCCATGCTTGTCTCCTCTTTGCTCTGGGTAAACAAAGCCTACAGTTCAGCCAAATACTCACAGAACTTTTGTTACTGTTGGTCACAGTCGAAATTTAGCATTTTTTACAGGATCCAATGCAAATGGTTTATTTATTTGAGACATGTAGAACAAGAAAAGCACTCAGAGAATGCAGTACTCCGCCAAGGCTGCTCAGTCATTGTATCAGTTCCGACGGATGAAATCTTTAATAAAAAAATTACCTTGCAGTGAGCACAGGTGTGTGTTGCGCATGTTTGGATACCGAATTGCATGATCTAAATATTTAGCAGGCAGCGGAAATTGATGGAACTCAGAAAAAACCTCACAATTTAATCAGTTGTTCCTTATATCATTTCTGATGGATAAGTCCCGATAAGTCCACAGCGGTCGATTTGTAGTAGGATCACAATCATGTGATCGTCAACAGGCAGCTGACATAGTGTTCACTTGTTGTCATAGTTACAGTGACGCCGTGTCGCTATCTCACAATGATACAGAAATCTTTAAAATATCCGTGGATCCGGACTATAAGCCACATCACTGCCAAAATCTAATCAGTTGGTCCTTGTGTCATTTCTGACCTTCCCTGAAAAGTTCATCCAAATCTGTTTGTCAGTGTTTGAGTAATGTTGCTAACAGACAGACAGACGGACAAACGTACGCCGATCATCACATGACTCTGTTGCATTCTTTGGCGGAGTAATAAAGTAATTATGATTTTAAAAAATCCTTATTTTCAGCTTAGATTTGGTCATTTTACCTGACATGACCACAGGTCACTCATGATTCATTCAAGGATCATTGGAAAGTTGAAAATCTAAAGATTATTTCTGTTTTTGCAGTATCCTGTCTGATAAAGGGTGTGACTTTGGTGACATTTTTAAAAACCCGCTGGCAGGTTTTGGGGGTTGGAGGGTTAAACTACCACCTTTATTGTTCTTGACCCAGTGCAGCACTCCTTACTTTTCTCTTTGCGTTAAATTTTTGATGGACTTGCAGTGAACCTGACACTGCTCTGTACTGTGATATGTGTGAGTTAAAGGTTGCAGGGCTTCAAGTAAACAAAGGCAGATCCAGCTACACACAGCCTGGACAGCTGATCCCTCCCTCTTCACTTTAAGCCGTGGTACTAATTCAGCCTCAACTTGTTCTTTTTCACACTTCATTGAGGTCCTTCATTTAAGCCTTTTCAGCAACTCAACTTATTTGGAGGTGCAGTCGAGGGCAAATGCAGCGTGGGCTCAATTTCACTGAGAATCAACTTGGAGCAGTCAAAAACAAGACACCAGTCATCCATTTCTACCTTGTCTGAACTGGTACAGACTGAAGACAAAGTGATCCCCCTTTCATCATGCATTCTGATTGAACGCTACAAGTTCAGACTTAGTTCACCTCTTTTTTTTTTTTAATTCTCTAAACCTTTTGTCCACTCTCCTGACATTAGCTGCTATGGTTGAGTGCAATTAGACTGAACACTTTCTGGGGGTGAGAGGCAGGTTTTGCTCTGCTATATGAAAAGACACGGTGGGATGATTTTTAGAACTGAAATTTAACACCATCCAAAATTCCATTTCTGTTTCAGACCTCTGAACATTGCTCATTTCCATAGAACAGGCTCATAGTAACTGTTATCTCCCACAAGTTCAGTATCCTGTGAGACATATAACTTCCTGAAACTCTCCCCCTTAAGTAAAACTTCTATTTATCGTCAGTATGGCTCTCACAGGAAAAGCTACCATAACCTTATCCTTCTGCAGACAGCCAGTTGAACTCAGTGGCAAAAACTCTGCAGAGTAAGACCAGATACCACTATCTTTTTTAAACAAACTACAGAGGGTGAGTCATGCACCATGCATAGAATGAGGCTGTATCCCTAATTAGTATCCCTGCTGGTGTCACTCACCCCCTGTGCAAAATGCCAATTATGTGTCAACATTTAAGAGATTAAAGCTTCCTGTAAGCTACAGAGAAACAGTAATAATGTTTCCCCAGTCACAGCAGTCCGGTTTTATTCCTGGAATGACAAAACAACATCACAAAAGTGAGGAATGAAACATGTCATTCCCCACAGAGGCCACACATGAGCCAGTTTTTAACAAGCCACCACAACTACAGCAGCTGAAAATGTATCAAAGGAAGACCAGTGGAAAGGCAGCAATGTATTTTAAGAAATCTTACCTTTGACACTTCCAGCCTCCCCATGAGGTCAATCAGCAGTATTTAAACGATTAAATATCAGACAGAGCATGAAGAAGCACTGTCCATTCCATTTAGAACCAACCAAAGCTGCCTGAAAGGTTATATTTGAGTATCACATTAAATCGTACTGCTCTCCCCAGTCTATTCTGACACTGGAAATATTATACCAGCTCAAAAGGAAACCAAAAGAAAGCAGAGTCAACAGGGAAAGAACAGAGCTTTACTACAAACTACACTGCCTGTCCATTAAAAAAAAAAAAAAAGTTGCCACCTGTATTTAACTGAGCAAATAGTTAAGAGTCGTCCATTGGATAATTACTGCAGTGATGAATATGTTTCAGCTGGCAACAACTTATTTTACCCTAGCTGATGCAGTGAGGAGCTTCTCATTTCTTAAACAACCATGTCAGAAGACATGTCCTGTAGTCATAGAAAGGATACTAACCTGTCTCAGAAGGGTCAAATTGTTGGTCTTCATTGAGCAAAGAAAACAACGAAGGAGATGAAAACTACTAAAGCTGAAACTACTAAAATCGGGTTAAGAACCATCTAGTGCATTATTAAAATCTGTCAGGATAGATGAAATCAACAGTAGAACTCACGGCTATGTTTAATAGTGAAAGTAAGAGCATTTCCACACACACAGTGCAAAGGAAACTCCAGGGATTGGGACTAAACAGCTGTGTAGCCCTAAGAAAACCATTGATCAGTGAGGCTGATCAGAAAAAAGGCTTCAATTTGCCAGAGAGCATAAAGATTGGACTCTGGAGCAATGAAAGAAGGTCATGTGGTCTGATGAGTCCAGATTTACCCTTTTACAAAGTGATGGGTACATCAGGGTAAGAAGAGAGGTGGATGAAGGAATCACTCATCATGTCTAGTACCTACAAGCCTGTGGGGGTTGGGGTTATGATCTGGGCTTGGTCAGGTTATGTGCCCAAAGAATGAGGTCAGCTGACTACCTGAATATACTGAATGACCAGGTCCTTCCATCAATGGAGTTTTTCTTCCCTGATGGCATATTTTGAGATGAAGATGCCAGGATTCATGGGGCTCACATTGAGAATGAGTAGTTCAGGGAGCATGAGACATCATTTTCACACATGGATTGGCCTCCACAGAGTACAGACCTCAGTCCCACTGCACATTTGGGATGTGCTGGAGAAGACTTTGCACAGCGGTCCAACTCTTCCATCATCAATATAAGATCTTGGTAGAAAATTAATGCAACTGTGGACAGAAATAATTTGCTATGACATTGCAGAAGCTTATCGAAACGATGCCACGGTGAATGAGTGCCATACTCAAAGCTAAAAGCAGTTCAACAAATTATTAGCGTGTGCGACTTTTTCTTTGATGGACGGTGTTTGGAAGAAGAATCATTTTTATCAAATGATATCATTAGGCGAAGTCATGAAACAGGTGCTAAATGTGCTAAAGATTAGTGTGTAAGCCAGGGTTTCTCCATCTTAGTATTTAAAAGTTAGATATCTGAAATAAATGACAATCAACTTTTAAGCATTAAATTATTTTAAGTGAAACAAACTTTCACTCAAAATAGTACAAAAAAAAATTGGAACCCAGTGTGAGAAAAGGTTTGTTTGAGAGCAATCAGTTGTATTGATGTGAATCCTGAACTCTGACACAGGATTACATCATTATTGTCACCCTCTTGTGATTGGGTCAGCATGAAGCCGAGGCAGACACAGATCACACAGTCAGTCCATATTTATTCACAACTGAGACATATTCTTACATTTACAGCAGCTGAAGAAATTGTGTTCTGGAGAAAATGAGACACATTTCGTATCAATGATTTAGTAGCTGATAGCAAATTGTGGTGTGAGGGTAATGCGTGAACTCTGCAGCAACAACACACAACACTTTTCAGTCCCTTACATTTCCATGACAATGATGTCAACAGGAAAATAAAACACATTATAATCGTATTCATCTGGGGATTGCTGTGAACAATCTCCTGCTACACTGTATTAGTATTTAATGTCACAAATTATTACTTTGCCAAGGAACGGTAGAGTTATGTGACGATTGGCGTACGTTTGTCTGTCTGTCTGTCTGTTACTAACATTACTCAAAAATGGATTTGGATGAAATTTTCAAACAAGGTCAGAAATGACACAAGGACCAACTGATTAGATTTTGGCAGTGATGCCGTTTCTAGCCTGGATCCATGGATTTGTTCAAGACTTCTGCATCATTGCGAGATAGCGACACGGCGTCACTGTAACCATGACAACAAGTGAACACTGCATCAGCTGCCTGCTTATCCATCAGAAATGATACAAGGAACAACTGATTAAACTGTGGGGGTGTTTCTGAGTCCCATCAATTCCACCCGCTACAAATTTAGGTCACGTGATTCGGCATCCATACATAACGTACGCATGCATGACACACACCTGTGCTCAGCGCAAGGTCATTTTGTTTGTGGATACATCTATATTAAATGCTATGCCATATTCTATTTTGCCATGATTTCTGCGATGATTTTTATCAAGATTTCAGACGTCGGAAATGATACAATGACTGAGCATCCTTGGCGGAGTACTGCACTCTCTGAGTGCTTTTCTTGTTTATTGATTAATAGGAAATTTATTTGAAAATACAAAAAATATTACACTTCATAACAAGGTATGTCCTCAGTCCAGGTTAACTTGCCTTTTGGTCTGGATGTGGACAAAGGTCCAGACTTTGCAAAGCCCAGGTGTAGGCAGAATTTTGAGATTATTTTAGATTATTAATTTCAGTGTCAGAATACTATGTGTTAAATTTCTGGACCATACGGTGCCTTAGTTCTACAATAGAATATCAAATTAATAGGGTTCAGAGCACACGTTTAAAATTCAGTGCTTCATTTTTGTACCTGTGATGATATGACACGTCAGCCTGAGACTACAGATTACAGAACTACTTTTCATAATTATTTTCAAACACAATTAATTGGAGGGATGGTTGCTAGAAATGGGCCTCTGTAGATATTCCATTAAAAAAAAAAAACGCTAGAATAGTCATTTAACACATTAACAATGTCTAGACTGTATTTCTGATTAATTTAATGCTATCTTCATTGTAGAAAAACCATGTTTTTCTTTCAAAAATAGGGGCATTTGTAAGTGACCCCAAACTTTTGAACAGCAGTGTAAGTATTGTTTTTTTCACATCCATATGATCCCAGCAGTAACACCACACCATAAATCTCAGTTCTATCCATTTGCTCCAGTATATCACTATGAGATGATTACTTGTGACTGGTCCCATCTTCTCCTGCTCGCAAGCAAATAAGATGGCACAAAGATTTCTCAACTGTCAGTTTCAGTAAAAGACATTTTTTTTCAAACATTGTGCAGTGCACTGCTGTAGCTGTGGAAACAGATAGGCTAACTAAATATTGTCAAGTTAGTGGAGGAATTCCCAGAGAGACAGTATCTGCTCTCTACATATAGAGCCAAGGGAGCATTGTTTGCCAATTTTTGTTTGTGACAGTGCAGAGGACTCACAGATTAACCTGTGGCTGATGCTCCGCAGAGTACATTTGTCATCTCCCCAGCTGTGTCAAACTCGAGTGGATGGGTATTTTTTCTCAGAGGACACATACATTTACCATTCTACAGTGTAGTCATCCTTATATCTGGAACTAGGGTGACAGTGATTACAAGGTTTGATGCCCAGAACCACTTTCCCTGGAGCAGTCTTTTGTTTGAGCATTTGTGTTCTACATATCATAAATCGCACGCAGAAATGTTGTCTATTGTTATAACTGGATATTGCTCGCTGCTTAACTCATAGTCTCTCCTCTGTCATTGTGTGTTTGCAGTGTTACACCCACGCCCATTGCCTGAAGAAACACTCTCATCTAGTGTCCTAAACTAGCATTCCTGCTGTTATGTCATACACCTAGGGGTCCTTATTTTATGTTCTGCTGAAGATGAATCAGTGAAGACCTTTGAACTGTGTCACAGTCTGAAGCTGGTGAAGTCACAGAAAATCCCAAGTTGTTTCTGGTCAATTAAATTACATAAGTCAGTGTTACAATGAGTTAATTATTGAGCTGTGGGGCATCCATAGGTAGCTATATGTTCATATATATGGTATCAGTGCACACGCTAAATATTAACTACATGGGAATATCCACTTCACACGTTGGTAAGACGGTGAGAAAAGAAAAAAAAAAGACAAACACGTGATAACTCGACACCCAGCATTGTAGCTGGAGGCATCACCTCAAGCAGAATCCAACCCCTTTGCCTGTGAGAAGTGCAGTAACCTGCAGTAAAGCAGTGGAGGAGCCAGCTAGGGAAGTCTGTACCACATGTACATATGGGATTAAATCAAATCTATGTTGTCATTTCAGAACAGCGTCACATATGGATATTTTCTGGTGATGTAAAGGGCAGCAACAGTCAGGAAGCTAAAGAAATACTTCACAAATGCTGGAATGTCTCTTTATGGGATCTAAATTACTTTGTTACAGCAAAAATGACAGATTTGAGTCATTATACATATTATGACTCACACTACTCATTTCCATTAATGGCTACTTTGCTGTAGACACAGCAAAGGCAGACTTCTTTAAATATTTCCAGGCATAAACAGATGTGCTCTGACCATTTAATGTAGGGTGAAAATTAGATGATTTGTAATTAAAGTCAGAGCAGAATAAAATTTAGAATCAAGTCCACGACTGTCAGGACTTTAGAGAGCAAATCTAAGTCGTGTCTCAGAGGAAGTCCAAGTAAAATCTCAGACTTCGTTGCTCTTTTTACTCTCTTGTATGATCTTGGTCAAAAGTCCTGAAGTCTCCCTAAAGTAGAGCCCAGATGAGGCACAGAGGACTAGTTTTCTCTCAGACAAGTTGGATTTTAATATGCTGAAAGGTTTGTTTGAAAATTTCACTTGATGATGATAAAAATAACAATAAAAATACTGCCTACCTGAGCTTTAAACAGCTGTAAACACAACAAAAAATTAGTTTATCAAAGTTAAATCACTTTGGTCAGTTTGACTCGCAGTGTTCAACATTCCACAAACCTAAAGGGCATATTCAAAGTGTTGGCTGCATTAAATTCATTTTAAAATACTAAGGCTCTCTTGTCGGTAACAGTTTGTGTTGATACAACCTCGTAAGTTTTACAAGGCCATTAATCAGTAATAACATTTTTACAGTGTATCCTAGAGAGCTCTGCTTTCTCTGAACTGAACTTCTGAGTTTTCTTCTTTTTACTCTGGTGCCAGCAGTGTGTACGAGGTTATAGAGATGCTCTGAACATTCCCTTCATGTTATTAAATATGCATGTTTCTCAGCACTCCAAAACTTAATAAAACTATGCACCATACAGCATTTATTTACTGCTCCGCCAAGCCACATAACTAGGCGGAATTATGTGACAATTGACGTATGTTTGTCCGTCTGTTGGTTTGTCTGGTAGCAACATAACTCAAAAACAGACTAATTTGGATGAAATTTTCAGGGAAGGTCAGAAATGACACAAGGACCACCTCATTAGACTTTGGCAGTGATGCGGCTTACAGTCTGGATCTACAAATTTATTAAAGATTTTTGTATCATTACGAGATAGCGGCGTCACTGTAACCATGACAACAAGTGAACACTACGTCAGCTGGCTGCTGACGATCACATGATTGCGATCCTTCTACAAATCAACCGCTGCGTAGTTATCAGGACTTATCTGTGGGAAATGATACAACGACTGAGCAGCCTTGGCAGAGTACTGCGCTCTCTGAATGCTTTTCTTGTTATCTAAGGGTCAATAGGCAAAGTCTCCTCAGTCTTTAGGCCGCAGATCGAGTTCAGTCCTCAAGCAGCCAAGTATCAGGTCCAAGTCAAGTAAACAACCTCATCTAGTTCAACTTGAGTCCAAGTCTGAAAGCTACAGGCTTGGGGTTTTTCATTGTTTTGTTTTTTTTTTCTTTTTTTCTAATTAAGGCTAAATGCATGGCTGGATACAGGGACAGTAAAGACTGCAGTAATTAGACTTTTTTAAAATGATTAAAATGTCATGACAAACTAAACAACAGACAAAATATATAATCACACCTTGAAAACAAAACAAACAAGACTCAACAAATATCATGCACCAAAGGGAGAGTGAACGCAAAAAAAAAGAGGGGGTGGGCACAAACAGCAGACAGAGAACAGAGAGTTGCACCAGTAGGAGAAAGTGTCATGCTGTTGGTTTTTTTCATTAATAGTTTGCATTAAAATGCTTTTGCTGCTCTGATGTTGGTTCCAGGTGAGCTTCACGTGGAGATGAAGCAAATGTTTTCCTATAAAGAAGCTAAAACACTGCACACTGAATAATAGAAGAAACCATAAGGCTTCACCTAATAATAGTCAGGGCAGAGAACACTTTCCAGTTATAGGTGTATTCATCTGGTGTGATGCTGGCAGTCTTAGGCAAGTACTTTCCTGAAATCTACTCTTTACTGCAAACACTAATTAAGATGGCACATGCTAAGCACTGTCTATGGCCTGAGGCTCCCTAATAAAAGGACCACATCAAACAGCTAGTGAGCATCTAATTAAATTTCTCCACAAATTAATGAGACACAATGTTTACGCCTCCATGAGACAATTAACGAAGCAACCAGTACCGTGTTCCAGTGATACTGATGTTTAGCTCCAAACGGCCTCAGTGAGTCCCTTCATTGTTTTACCTCTCAAGAGCACCTAAACGATATGCAAATAGGAACGCTAATGTTCCTCTGAGAACAAAACCTTGATGAAGGCCACTGTAAAGTAATGTATGTAGCACAAATTGCCTCTCTATATTTACCTGTGGCTTCCACTCCCATATCTCTGATGGATGAAAAACATAATTGCCGCTGGTAATGTTTGTTGTAATTTTGTCTGGATGCTCAGTTTTTGTTTTGGAACATTTAAGCTCGTAGAATATTCGCCTTTATGTGCTTTAGGTTAAAATGATTAACAGGCGTTGTTTGCAAATGGAATCCGTAAATGCCAGCTGCAGGCTTGTAGGAAAACAAAACCTCCTAAATGTAAAAATGTTAAATGCTTGCTGAAGAAAAGGGTAAGACAGCATCCAGTTCTGTAGCGAATAAAGCTAAAGTACATTAAACTCCAATAAGATTAGATGTGTTGTTCCAAATGCACAATATTTGCTCTCATAATACAATTGTATTACACTGTATTACCATTTAATAGTCACCATTATTTCAGGGTGCAGTAAAATTACAATAATGTAATTTGAAGGCAATATGTTGTCCGGTAGTTTTTTGTGATGGAAAGGAAATCACAACTGAAGAATAGACAGAATAATCTACAGTATACAACACACCTGTGCAATATCACTTACGTTCAAATGATTTTGAAATGACTGCATTATTTCCAAGCTGACAAATGGAGTGTCATGAAGAGTCAGAGGCAAATTATTTTGAAAGACTGTTTTAAAAATATACACCCAAAAGTAGAAAGGCAATACAACAGAAGTGAATACATCTGCCATCACTGAAAATAAATTGAGAACACCATGGATTTCCAATTATCCTAAATGCACGAACACTGTTATGAAATGAACTTTCTCAGTTCTGGACCTATGGACTGTGTCCACCTGCATGTCTGCATTGTAGGTCCACATGGAAAACAATTCACAGAGAAAGTGAAACATCTGACTGTGCGACCTTTAAAAAATGGAAAAGAATCCGTAAAGACCGATGACCAGACAATAATCTGTGGAAACACAATTTCAGCTGTATAGGAGTTATAGAACGAGCCACAGTACCACTAAATGACGCCACGCACAGTGCACTACTTTCACAACTTAGCTCTAAAAAACAGATAGGCAAGTCTTTTAGATTTGGCTTGGGGGTTATCAGTGGAAATCAAAGTTTCTGCTGAAACTCAAACAGTGTAGGACAATGCAGAAAGTCAACCTCTATGGACGGCATCCAAGGAAAAAAAAAACTTGCTTGCTCATTGTCATTAAACTACATCAAAAGCTGCTAAAAAAAAAAAAAAAAAAACATGAAAAGAAGTCTGATTAATATGGGGGCATTCTTTGACCAAATGAGATTAAGATAAACTTGTTTGGCTCATGTGAGGTTCCTGGGCATGATCACCACAGTGAATGCATAGTCCTGACAGTGAAGCACTGAGGTGAGAGCGAGATGATGTGGGGCTGGATGAGTGCAAAAGGAGTTGGGATAATAACATTCATAGATATCACATCTGTGCATATACCAAAATACTGGCTGGCAAGACGACTCCCAGGATGCAGAACCTGGCAGATGAGGAGTAAATATAGCATGATAACAATCTGAATTATACTGCCAAAATCACACAAGAGTTTCTAAAGAAGAAGGTGAAAACTATGACCTGGCCAAGTGCAGTGCTATGAAAAAGTATACAAGCCACTAGATAGACTTCCTTGTGAGCTTTGGGTCATTGTCAAGCTGCATAAACCATTAGCGTTGAGTTTTAGGTCATGAACTGATGGTGGATATTCTCCAGGAGGATTTTCTGATATAGAGCAGAATTCATGGGTCCATCAATTATGACAAGTCGTCCAGGGCCTGTGGAGGCAAAGCAGCCCCAAACCATCACACTACCACCACCACCACCACGTTGGCACCACAGTTGGTATGATGTTCTTCTTGAGGAATTCAGTATTAGCTTTACACCAAATGTAACAGGACCCACATTCTGTAACAAGTTCCACCTTTCACTCATCAATCCATAGGATGTTATTCCAAAAGTCTTGAGGCTCATCTAGATATTTGTTTGCAAATGCCGGACAAACCTTTATGTTCTATTTGGTCAGTAGTGGTTTGCCTCTTACAACTTTCCCATGATGCAATTTTCTCCCAGTGTCTTCCTTCTTGTACAATCATGTAGACAGACCTTAACTGAGGCCAATGAGTTCTGCAAAACTTTCAATGTTCATCTGGATTCTTTTGTGACCTCTTTGATTAGATATTGGCACGCACTTGCAGAAATGTTGGTCATTGGTCCACTCCTGGGAAGGTCCACCACTGTTCCATGTTTTCTCCATTTGTGTATAATGTATCGCTGTGGTTCTCTGGAATCCTAGCGCCTTAGCAATGACTTTGTAACCCTTTCCAAAGCAATAAATGTCAATGACTTTGCTTCTCATCAGTTCTTGAATCTCTTCAGAACACGCCATCATGTGCTGCTTTTTCAGACCATTTAGCTATTTCACAATGCCAGACATGTTCTATTTAGTGATGTTTAGATTGAACAAGCCTGGCAGTAATCATAAGTGAATGTGGTTGTTGAGACTGAGCCCAATTGACAAATGAATTTGGTCATTTGATAGATTGGTAGCTAAGGGCGCAATTACTTTTTCACATAGGGCAAGATGGGCTGAATATTTTTCCTTCAATAAATTAAACCATTATTTAAAATCTGCATTTTGCGTTTTCTTGGGTTATCTTGGTTTTATATAAAAATTAGTCTGATGATCTGAAACATTTAAGTGTGCCAAACAGGCAAAAATGGAAGAAATATGTAGGGGAGGAGGGCGATACTTTCTCACGTCACTGTATGTTGCCTGCCTTTAATCCAACAGAAAACCTTTAGATTTTCTTAAAGGGAAACAGAGCAACTCAACATATTGAAATTCCACTGTTCTCACTTCTGTTGTTTCTGTGGGTAGTTCCTGAGTGGACCCAACTCTCATACAGTCAGAATAGGTATAGATCAGTAGATTGATTCAATAATGTTCTGTAAATTACATTTAAGTGCCAACTTATTAACTTTAGGAGTCTTTTCAAACAGATTTAATGCTATACCATATATCCTCAAATAGTGACTGGTCTTTTATTTACATCTATTGCAGACGGTGACAAGCCTTTATTTGAGGCAGGCTTGTACTAAAGGAAGTTCTTTATTTCCAAATACTTCTATGTTATGAGTAATTTATCATATTTAAGTATGAAGACTCATTTTAATCTGCTCCCATTTACTTTGCTACAGTTACTTCTTTACTGTATAAATGCTATGGAGAAGAGGAGAAAGCGGCAACACAATTTGAGTTCCTTCACACACCTTGTCATCATACCAATAACCAGCTCATCAGTCTACATCTACATGTCTTGGCTCACACGCGTCTCATTATTAACCCATGAACCCACAGCACTCATGCTGTCACTGCTTTTACCATCATGAAAAAAGCATTAAGCAACTCAGTACAGCAGACCATGCATAACATTTTAGCTAATGTCTGCAAACCCAGAACTACCTTGTCACTCAGGATATGACAGTCTAACATGACACAACCACTTCAATGCATTTCAGTGAACATAAACCCTCCACTTCTTAATATGGGTTTTATTATTCTACATTCTACATCTTAGTGTTCACCACTATCTGTAATTGCCATATGAGGCCATAGAGGCCACTGTTAAACAAAAGTCACCTATGCTTACTAGAAACATATTTAGCCAGCATAAATAGTGCTGAGGCAAGTACTTTTTCGTATTACCTATTTAAATTCTGCTTTTTAAAGAAAGTGTGATGCTCATCATTTCCTTTCCCTCTAGTAACTGATTCTGGTACTGCTCATCCTCAAGTTACAAAATCTGCCCACAATATCTGTCTTCATGCAATTCCACTTACATTCAGCAGGAAGATCTCATACAAACTGACACGTCACATCTGTTTCTATAGCTACACACATAATGCAGTTAAATCTCTCTTTTAAACCCACTGAAAATGGTAAAACTGGCTTGACTGTATAACTGTTTAGATTACACTACTAGTCAAACGTTTGGACACACCTTCTCATTCAGTGCTTTCTATATATTAAAATTATTTTCTACAATGTAGATAAATACTGAATATTAACACTTTTTTTGTTTACAACATAATGCCATATGTATTCTTTTATACTTTTGATGTCTTCAGTATTAATCTACAATGTAGAAAATAATTAAATAAAAGCCACTGAATGAGAAGGTGTGTCCAAACATTTGACTAGTAGTGTATGTAAAAGGAAAGATTTTCTGGAGCCTATATAAATATAACTCTGACAAATGACCACTGGCTTCAAAGACATTCCCAGCTAAACACAGTCAGTCCTTGGAACAAGTCAGTCAGTCAGACATAATATCTGCCCTCAGAAATGTGGGTGTTCTATCTGACTGTGGCTTATGCCTGAGGAATAGCTTCAAAATTAGATTAAATCCTTTATTTAGCAACACACAGAAAAACATACACGTTGTATTATCTACCCACCTCAGTTTTTTAGGTTTTTTTTTGTTGTTGCAGTGCCTTGTTTACTTCTCTGAGCACTCAAGCTATGGAACCACTAGAAATGTTCAAAATACAGCAGCCAGACTACTGAAGAGAACTTACAAAGCTTTGAATAGTGTAACCTCAGAGCAGAGCACTGAAACTCCATATTTCCCTTACTCTGGAAAGCCCTTTGTGTGTCATGCTTAAAAAGGTCTCTATAAATAACCTGATCTGAGCTACGCTGCAGGTTCACTGTGTGGCAGATTTGTCGTATAAGAGATCATTTTCCAGGAGTAGAAGCTGATTTCTGGTCTCTGGGCATATTATTGCTAAGCTTCCCTGTGTACTCTGCATTGTGGGTATTCAAACACAGAGAGTGGAGAGAAGCAAGTGAGTCAAAAGTGGACCTCAGATAAGTTTTGCTCCAGGGCCCACTCAGAGTTGAATTTTGCCCCGGCCAGAGTGACCGCTGGTTAACCGAGCATGAAGAACAATCTGACCTCACGTTGGCTCATGATGAAACTTTAAAAAGAACATGCAGACTATGCTGCTGTCATCTACAAAACAATGTGTGACATTTAAGACAGTGGTAGTTAAATGGAAATCAATCAAATGTACATATCTTATTATTACGGTTTGCCATAGTAAGAAGGTTTTCCAACTTCTGAGATTAAAAATTTGAATCATTTCCAGAAAATGTTCCTTCCATACTGGGAAATGATGCATAAAACAAGCTGTATGCTACAGAGAGATAACAGACCGCAGACACTGACATTAAAGGCATGCGGTGAATGTTGCAGTTAATCACCAAACCTCGCACTGCCTTCAGCCAATATCTGACCTGACACGCTCGCAATGACCTTTCTGAACTGTCTTATCAACTACACAGCTTTCATTAGCGAAGTCGGCATTTTCTTGCAGGGATGAAGAAATGAAAGCTGAGTATTACAGCTTCTTCACCACTTTGGACCAGAGCTGCTTGCACTCAGACCTTTCAGGCTTGTTTGGTATCAGACATCCAGTCCCAGCAGCCTCATTACGCTGTTGTTGCGACATGACAGGACAGGAGGAGGTGCCAGACGGTGCAGGTGTGGGTCGTATGAGAACTGCTGTCGATCTGGACTTTGGCCTCACCTGACGCCACTTCTTTCTCCTCACTAATCAGGATTCAAAGCGTCCAACACAACAAAACAAACCAGTAATGCGTCGCCTGTGGTTTAGACACCGAGGAGGACTTAAGGCAATACACTGCTTAAATGTATGTGTTGTTAGTTTGTGGAGTGCTACGTGTAATGATGTATTATTTATAGAGCTATACAGCCTGATACAATAACACATTTGTTATTTTACGCAGGGTTTCTAATTCAACAAGTCACGTGGAGGCGCAAAAATCCTGTTTAAAAATTCTGCTCAAAATCCAATCAAAAGCCCAATTTATAACAACATCCCATAAACAGACACTAAACCGTAAAACAAACAAAAAGAAGAAAACGCGCAGCATACCAACAAGAATAAACTAAAGCCATGACATATAATAGGCTTTGTAAAATCTCCGGGCGCTGTTCCATTTTACGCACGGTGGAAAAACTTTCCCCCACTGTCCGCTCGTTCAGCAGCTCAGAGGAAAGGTGAACGCAGGAAATCCAGTTAAAAAATAATAATCTACACACACACACACACTTTTTATTCAATCGTCTTACCTCTATCTCTTCTGCAAGACCCAAAACGGGCGAGACAGTAGAGCGACACGGCGCACAAAATCCACCACTTGTTGGACGAAGGCATGCTGCTGAACGGGCTGCTGATCCGTGCGGAATGTAAAGTTTAGAGGAAAACTTCATCAAGTTGAAGGGCTGAAGTTGGTGTGTCTGTGGTGTGTGTGTGTGCGTGTGTGTGATATATGTGTGGTGTGTGGGCGCGTACTTCCGTTTGATAACACTGTGCCAGTCTGCAGGCTCTATGAAATTGAAATTCCCAGTAATTTCCTGGAGGGACACTTCAATACATGAGAATAAAATACCCCATCTCACTCGTATCACTTCCTGAGAAATTAAAAGCAAGTGACGATTTATATTGTTTATTATCCATGTAAAGATTATGACACACATGAAATCATCATCATAATAACAGAAGTGGGCACAGCTTCAACAGTTGAAAGCCTGATCTTATTATTGAGCTCTCTCTTTCTCTCTTTGCCTCTCTGTTGGGAGCTGCTGAACTGTTGCAAGGCGAGCCGCAGGTTGCTTCTCTTCAACCCCTCAACAACGCTTTAATCTGCAGCAATTCATCTCTCAGTGATGAGAAATTTTCATCCAAAGCCCATTACCCAGACCCTGCTGTCTGCTTCGTTCATGAAAGGCGTACCTGAGTTATGGCCTTTGGAGAGGTTCTGAAACCTCTTTCAGCTCCTCAAGACCACTGCTAGTGACACATGCTGTAATTAAGCTTCAAGTTGGCACATATACGCTCAAATTATAGTCTGTCAGCTTCTTTGTATCCTATACTTTCATAACTTGAATGAATTCATTACACTGCGTTAAATACCACACTGGATTTATGTACAATAAGACACTGTGTTAAATGGGAATGGCTGCACTGCTGCCAACGCTGAGGATTTAATCCACAGTTGGGGGTCGACCAGAATAAAATGATTTGACTGTCAGGCGAGGCACTTTGGTGGAATTTTCCTTTATCCAAATCAGACTGTAAACATGGCTTTCCTCTGCTGAACACACTGTAAAGACCTAAGAGAAAAATACGTGGTTTTGGGATGTATTAATACAATTTATTTGAATGGACATGAAATGAAAGCAAAGTTAAGGGAGACTTTATTTAGCCACTAGCAGTATAATAAGTGAAATAAAAGTTAGTCTTGAATTTTTACATATCTTGAAAATGTTTACCAAGTCATTGACTGTATATGATGATGAATGAGGCTTCGATCCAAGGTTTCTGAGCAGCATTTTTAATGCTCAGTGTGATGACTACGACTGTCAGTATCTCAGCAGAGCCTGACTTGTCCTGACTGCAAGCTAATCCAAAAACAAGAAAAGCACTCAGAGAGTACAATACTCCGCCAAGGCTTTTCATTTCCCTATATGGTATTGTCAGAAATGCAGCATATTTTTGTGGAAATGCAGAATTTTTTTTTCTTAGTTATTGATGATCAGAAATCCCGGCAACATAGAAAGTGGCCATTTAATATAGATGTACCCACAAACAAAATGACCTTGCACTGAGCATAGACGTGTGTTATGCATGTGTACATTATGTATGGATAACGAATCACGTGACCTAAATATGTAGTGGGTGGCAGGAATTGATGGGACTCAGAAACACCCCCACAATTTAATCCGTTGTTCCTTGTATCATTTCCGACAGATAAGTCCCGATAAGTCCGCAGCGGTGGGTTTGTAGTAGGATCACAATCATGTGATCGTCAGCAGGCAGCTGACGTAGTGTTCACTTGTTGTCATAGTTACAGTGACACCGTGCCTCTATATCGCAATGATACAGAAATCCTTAACAAATCTGTGGATCCAGACTATAATCCGCATCACTGCCAAAGTCTAATCTGTTGGTCCTTGTTTCATTTCTGACCTTCTCTGAAAATTTCATTCAAATCTGCTGATCTGTTTTGAGTAATGTTTTGCACGGACAGACAGACAGATTAACAGACAAACGTACAGCAATCGTCACATAACTCTGCCACGTTCCTCAGCAGAGTAATCAGCAATACGGTGGAGTTAAGCTAAGGAGGGCCACACAAATGTAACTGTGCCGTGGACTATCCTGTGATGGTGCTCACCTTTTACTCAAAGCAGTTACGCTCTTAATTATGCATCATTTTACTGTTAAACAGGTGGATTCAAGTCATTCAAAAATGAATGTTAGCTTTGCTCCATGTCGGGTGGATAAGTAAGTTGGCAGCTGATTGTTAATGCTTCCATATTTTGCTCCTACACAACTAAACAGCATCATCATTTACGTTTCGAAAGAAACAAAAAGTGAGATGAAGCAGGAAAAGCTGCCAGTTTGAAAGAACCACAAATTCAGCATGAGGAGGTAGACCAGGAAGATTGAGGAATAAATCAGCAACAGGACATTTATGTAGGGCACCAGGATCCATGTCCTGTGTGGAGCTATTTTTCTTAGACTTAAAGTTTAAAATAATTTGTTTTTGATTTTACTTATTGTTTGGTTTGGGATTAGGGCCCAGAAGTATGTGGTAGACTTTAGGTTTAGGAAAATATGGCACTGTCCTACAGTTTCACAACAATAACCGCTCGTTATGAACCTGCTTAAGTCACCAAAGCCACTTGGTTAGACTTAGGATCATCATAGTTTGTGCTATAACTCAGCCCTTTCCAACATGTTAAAAACGTCTCCATTTTGGGGATGATGAGTCCCTCTGATATATGATTAATTGGCTTAAAAGAATTAACAGTAAATCAACAAAAATTTTGATTTACTGGATATTAATTTGAAGCAAACAACAAGCAAATGTAATCTAGCAGGAAATATGCTTCTGTCAAACTTTAAGTGATGCCGTTTGTGGCATTTCTGCACTGGTTTCATTTTTCAAGTAGTTTTTTGAGGGAATAGATTTCTTTTTCTTTTCTATCTTTTCTTGATTGCAGCCATCCTCGTGACTTACCCCAATGTACGATACAGAGGAATACATTATATATATCATGCTTTCAGATAAGATATGTTGACCTTCCTTCCACATACAGTGCTCTTAGGCAGGGCATATATGATTTGGGCCATTGGTATTCCAGGCAATGCTGTTGTTACGTTTTTGAGGCAACAACTGGTTTCTGCTCACTGCACAAATCTATAAATGGTTGTTGCAGTCTGGTGTGAATGAGCTCCAAATGGCAAGTTATCGCTTGTTGTTTCCATCATTATATTCATCGCATCACAATTCATAATGCCGGGACATTATGATGCTGTTTGAAATCGTTTTTTTATTCACCAGTAAGTTGGGTGGCTGTCATTTAACTCTGAATAAAAGTTTATATAAAGTTATAAGTTTCAAGGCTGTGACACAATCCTCCATAGAAGGTAATGCAGCATTATTGTTTCTTCTGCAGTTTTTTTTACTGCAAACTTTAAGCCAGGAAATGTGATGGAGGTTCTCGAAAGCAAAATAAATACTGATGCAGACAGTGAAAATAACAAGAAAAGCACTTAGAGAGTGCAGTACTCCGCCAAGACTTCATTCCCCCATATGGCATTGTCAGAAATGCAGCTTTTTTCACTTTTTTTTTTTTAGAAAAAATTTTTTTAGAGCGTTCACCTGTCATAGTTACAGTGACGCTGTGCCACTATCTCACAATGACACAGAAATCTTTAACAAATCCGTGGATCCAGACTATAAGCCGCACCACTGCCAAAATCTAATCACTTAGTCCTTGTGTCATTTCTGACCTTCCCTGAAAATTTCATCCAAATTCGTCAATCCATTTTAAATCCGTTTATTTTTTTGGAGTAATGCTGCTAACAGACAGACAAACAGACAGATAACTCAACGCCAATCGTCACATAGCTCCTTGGCGGAGTAAAAGTTCAGTATAATGAGCTGAGCTCGGGGATTCGGTGTTAATACTTATTATGTGTAGAGAACACTACTACACAGAAACAACATTAAAACCACTGACAGGTGGAGTGAATGATATTCATCGTCTTGTTACAACGCAGTGTTCTGCTAGGAAACCTTGGGTCTTGGCATTACTGTGGGTGTTGCTTTGACATGTACCCCCTTCTTGCCATCACTCTTGACAGTGGAACCCCCTTAGAACAGCAGTTTCCCCCATCTGGACAAGGTATCCAGCAAGACTGCAAAAACTGCTCAGGAACAGCTGTAGGAACACGACAAAGAGCCCAAGATGTTGACCCGCCCCTCCAAAATCCCCAGACCTTAACCCGATCAAACATCTCATATGTCAGCACAAATCTCAAGCCAATGTCTTGGTGCCAGACACCACAGGACCCTCTCAGAGGTCTCATGACCAGGGGTCGGTGCTATTATGGCAGCATGAGGGGATCCACACAGTGTTGGGGAGGTAGTTTTGTTATTGCAGCCGGTCAGTGTATGTGATTGTGAAACTTATTCAGCTGAATTTTATTCGCTTTGTAAACTTCAAGTGCAGTAAAAAGAAAATTAAAGACAGTCAGAGAAATGGTCATTATTCCCTAAAGTGATGGCCTTTTGTGCTGTCCTGTTGCCAAGACAAACTCTCATTTTGGACAAGACTGTAACAGGAGGTCCTGGTCCAAGTCCCCAGAACAGCTGGGAAAATCTGTGCAGGGAAAGTTAATATTTGTTTCCTCTCCCCGAAGGCATGCTGAGGTGCCATCAAGCCAGCCTCCTAAAGCCCAGCTGCTCTCACGGAGCTCGTAAACAGCCAGCAGCAGCTAGTGGTAACACTTGGTCAGCTCCCTGGAGACACTGTCAAACTTTATGTGTATGATGCAGAGCAGGAAAGAGCAATTATGGTCATTGACATATAAATGCTTGGTGATAAAATGTGTAAAAGAATGTAACAGTTTTATATCTTTAAGATAGTTGACGGTGATACTCAGGTGGTTATGTCATTAACTGAATGAGTCAGTTCCATCACCACAACACACCCTGAGTAAATTATGACTACTTCAGTTTTCATGGGTCAATATCTAGGTTTCATATGACAAGGTAGAAAGGCCTGCTGTACTCAGGTAGAGTCAAAGATCAGTGTACATGTGGTTCCTGTGAGTGTCACCAATTTATTTTCATTTTCAAAGATTTCTTCGTGTTTTTATTTAACTCACCTTAAAACTTTAATCAGTATTTCAATATTACCCTGCATCAGTGTTGTTTGTCACTTGTTGGGGTTTATCCATAGATGACTATTACCTACATGTGCAGTTTTCCTGAGCAACTAGCAGCGTTTTTTCATCTCATTGTCACGCAAACTTGTTGCGCAACCTTGCCTCCAGGTGCAACAGGTGGGTATTTTTTTAAAAATTCCAACAACCCACAGGGCATGACGAACAGCAGGTAGGTAAAGTTGGTGACCCTCATTTAGCTGAACCTAAAGAGGGGAGTCAGGTGTCCATCCGGTCAATACGAATGTTAGCTTTGCTCCATGTGAGATGGATAAGTAAGCTGGCAGCTGTTTGCTAATTCTTGTATACTTTTCTATTACACAATGAAACTGCATTCTCATTTGCACTACAGTTCAAAAGTTTGGGGTCACCCAGACAATTTCATGTTTTCCATGAAAACTCACACTTTTATTCATGCGCTAACATAATTGCACAAGGGTTTTCTAATCATCAATTAGCCAGAGATATTATAAAAATCAGCTGTTTCCGGCTAGAATAGGCATTCACTACATTAGCAATGCCTGGACTGTATTTCTGATTAATTTAATGTCATCTTCATTGAAAAAAATATGTTTCTTTCAAAAATGAGGACATTTCTAAGTGACCCCAAACTTCTGAAAGGTAGTGTATGTTTGGAAAGAAACATATTTTCACTGAAAGGTAAGATGTAGCAGAAAAGAGTTTAATTTGAAAGAATCATGAAGTCTGCATGAGGAGGGTAGGAAGGGAGGCATCAATCAGGAACAAGATATTTATCTAGGACACCAAGATTCAAGTCCTATGTGAGATTGTTATTCTTAAATTTAATTTTCACTTTCAGCTGTTTGCTTTTGGATTTAGTTGTTTGTTTTAAGTTTAGGCCCAAGAACTACATGGTAGACTTTAGGTTTACAAAAATGTGACACTTTATTACAGCTTAAAACAATAACTGCTTGTTTTTAACTTGTTTAAGTTGAGGCACCAAAACCACTGGAGTAGATTTAGGAATATTTCATAGTTTGGGTTATAAAATGACCCTTTTACAGCATGTTTAAAACTTGTCCTCAATTGTTTTTGGGTTACCAAGCAGGCAAGTCCCTCTATGAACTGTTGAAGCAATAGTAAAGCTATAAATTAATAGCACATATGTTGATTTTAAATCATATTTGTGATACACCACAAACAAATGCAATCTGGCAGAAAATATGTTTCCCTCAAAACATAATTGCGAATGCAGTTTAGTTTGGAAGAACGTGTATTTTAGGAGACAGTTTGTTCCCAACTTGCAAATGGACAAAAAATAAAATAAAAATTCAGTGCAAGTTTTAATCTATAGTTTGCCAGCTGCATTGCCATGACCTTATTGTTTCCTTAAAAACAACCAAGTGATTTTAGTTGCTTATCTTCAGCCATACGGTATTTCACAGTTTCTAGTAGTGAAGGAATAAACACATAATGTTGGAAATTTTGCAGGTACATACATTATACACATACAAAATGTTCTGTCTGACATGTCGGCAAAATGCTTTCTCAGTTTAGCATCATACTATTTTTGATGCTATTCAGAAGAGTCAGAATCATGTTTTTTTTTATATATATTACCTTTATATTCCATTTAAGAGTACAGCAGTTACTTTTTTCCCCTCTCTTTGTAAAAAAAAAAAAAAACTTGTAATACTAGTAGATGTAAAAGGGGTTGAGGAAGTCTGACTGTGCTGTAGGCGCATACAAATCGTGAGATTAAATGTAGCCAAAATGCAATAAAGAGACATCCACCCTGCCTTGTTTTAAGCTGATAAAACCCACTTCTAAGGTTCCTGAAACCAAAGAAACCATGCTGTGAAAAAAAGTATAATTATCTTAAGCCACTGGCAGGTTTGTTCTTCTTTTTAGGAGAGTGAACCTTGAAGGCAGAAAATTAGAGTGAATCACTTGTAGCACATCAGTCCTCAGTCACGGTATTCAGCGAGTGTGTTTCTGAGTGCGCAGCTCGGATGTACATTTGTTCTCATGTGTGGGATGTCAGTGGACAAGAATGTGCCTGTCTGTGAGACTAATCATGCAGAGCTATTACTCACTCTGTTCAAGGAAACCATGCCTCCCTGGTCCCCCACCTTCTGTGCGAAAAGCCGTCCACGAGAGAAAGTACAAGTCACATGGTCAAATCTGCAGAAAAGCTCTGATGGAATTTCCTGTGCGCTAATTTTCCCACGATATCATGACCTCAATATTCCTCGACTGAAACAACGTGTCTGAGGAGAAGGAGGTCGTTGACACTTTGGTTTGCTGCAGATGAAAGCATGGCTCTGTCTGTCCACTGTTCTCAAGGACTGGTAACTTTGGAGATGAATAGGAGCTCATGGTAAATTCATATCAGATACTTCACTAGCTGGTCACTTAGTGTGATTCAGTATCATCATTGTAATGTTTAATGGTATCAGACATTAGATGCATCCATAAAACACTGCAGCACAGCAGTAATATTCTTTCCTTGCATATGGGGAAACTATTAAAATTGCAACAGGTGATATTTTCTTGTCCTTTCAGACAGTGTTTCCCAGGAAAAGGACTGCGGCGAAAAGGTCATAAGATAAATCTGAGGGGCCCTGAGGAAGAAGCATTCCTGGGTGGTTGAGCTGTTCACAATTCACACATATAACTATGCTGAGGTGCTGTGAGAGGATAACCAGGAAGTGTCAGTGTGGATTTTGCACATATTTTAGGTGAATCGAATCATTACACTCTTCCAGAATTCCTTCTATTGATACACCAGCTCCTCCACCACAGTCACATGCATATTGATTTTTGATACTTCAGTTTATTCCTTCTTGCCTGTTTTAGTGAATTTTCTGAACTTTCACACTGCTTTCTTTGTGTAAATTGAAAACACACATAGAAACAGGCTGAGGGTATTTATTTTTTGGCTGTTAATGTGGAGATCTAAACTGCAGGTGGCATGGGTTGACATTAAAACTGGTCACACAACTCCTCCTGGGAGAGATTCAGCCGAGATTAACTGCTGACTTGTGAGTTATTCTGGAGTTTTTTGTGTCTAAGAAGAAATTCGATTTGTGTTTTTTTAAAGTTCTTATTTCTCAACTTTTCCACAGATGTATATAAAACCCAAGAGTTGTGCATCTGTGGCGTCGGGCTGCAGTCTCAGGCTTCAAATCCTTCATTCCTTCAGTACCTGTCTTTTGCCGCTCTACCCAAAAGAGTTGGATTAAGCCCGGCTCAAGGCCACTTCATTCTGTCATACCCTGTTTGGCTCAGATAACGTTTGCAGTATTTTAGCTGCATTAGAAGTCCTCCGCTGCAGCCAAAGACATCTGGTCACAACTTAATGGAAACAAGTTTAAAAATATTCTAATGACCTTGGAGGGACCGCAGGGTAATAAAGCTTTAAGCCAGGGGCTTTACATTCACTTTACTGTGGTATTAGGTTTGTTTTACTAACATAAAAGTGCAGCTTAAATATTGTTCTCCTCAAATAATTTAAATAATATCCGTAGCGAGTTAACCTTTAGATCAATAATTATTCTAATGAGTCAGTAGAAGCTGCTGTTGGAGTTTAATGCAGTGGTTTGAAATACGTCATGTGGCCACTTATAAATCAAGGTACAGAGCTTGAGTCACTGCTGCAACACCTGCTGGCTTCAATGTGAAACTCCCCTGCTGGATGCTGTAACCACCTGGTGCACTTCATTATCTGTCTCAACACAGTCTTTGTAGCTCCTCTGCACTCAGAGGCCAACTCTCTATGATGTAAAACGGTGCCACGATTCCAGTCCAAAAAATTGATACCGCCCCCCACAGTGTTCCAAAAAGCCCGAACAGTTCATTTTCCCCCCCACATCCTCCCACTGATATGTTTGAATCTTTGAATTGATTGTCAGCTCTGACTGAGGGGGACATATAAAAGCTCTGTCACCTGGGGCTAAAAGACAAGCTACTATTGACTGGATGTCAAGAGGAAAAAAAACCTCACCAAACTGTACCCTTCTGTTTATAGCCCAGTGCATCTGTTCCCTGAGCACCGTCTAAACCCAGATTACATTAACCTCCGGTCTTGGTTAAATATATGAGATGCTTTAATTTCATCTCCAGGAGATGATGAGTCATTTTGCATCCCGAGGGAAACAAGCTCATGTTATATTTGAATAATCCGGGAAAAGCTGCTGATGCTCGTTGACGTAAATGTCACAAGTTGGGGCAGTAACAGATTAATGTGTATTGATGGATAAGTGCGTTTTAATTGGATTTTCTTTCCTCTCTTCAAATATCATTTAGGTTATGTAAGTGAAACAAGGACATTTATACGTCATTAAGCATACCATCCTCATTGCCATCAAATATCACACCCTTAATAATGCATCCACTATTTTGTGACAGAGCATTATTGAAAAAGTACTTTGCAAAGGCTTATTAGGCTCCAAAGTAATTCAAAGCCAGAGACAAAGGATAAGCTGATCAGGTTCTCTACATACTGTCCTTGAAAACAAAAAGCTGCCTCTTTTTTTAAATCAGTATTGTTTTATCCTGATGTATCACAGCCCTGCGAGATGAACTTAAGCCCTGTGACACAACCTGTCGTCTTTCAGTTCATTTTAAAAGTGTGTAATGTAATATTTCATTAAGACAACTGTCAAGGGTTTAAAGATCCTCTCCGGTGAAACCATCACACTTATGGTGTTTTTTAAATGCAAAAATACACATGAGTAAGCCATGGCTGAACATCTCCACCTTGAATCTGCAGTGTACTGATGACAGAGTCAAACACACAGAATCAGACTTCCAGGGTGGAAGGAAGTGTGGGACTTTCTATGTCATTGTTGCTCTTCAGTGTTGGGTTGTGGTTCACACATGAATGGCTAAATTACTCCAATACTACAACTTGCAATTGTGTGTCAGAGTAGTTTTATTGTGTTTAAACAGAGTTGGAAGTGAGCTGGTGTACTTGAGCTGCAGTAAGTGTGGAAGGGACTTCATAGATCTGCACACTGTAGGGGAACATTGGTGTAGAGTAACATCCAAACTGTTTTAAGACATGACTAGATTATAGTCATGGAAAAACTCACACATTATCGTTCAAAAGTTTGGGGTCACTTAGAGATATCCTTATTGTTGAAAGGAAAGCAGTTTTTTTCAATGAAGATAACATAAAAATAATCAGAAATACATCCTAGACATTGTTAATGTGGTAAATGACTATTCTAGCTGGAAACGGCTGATTTTTAATGGAATATCTACATAGGGGTACAGAGGAACATTTCCAGCAACCATCACTCCTGTGTTCTAATGCTACATTGTGTTAGCTAATGGTGTTGAAAGGCTAATTGATGATTAGAAAACTCTTGCACAATTATGTTAGCACATGAATAAAAATGTGAGTTTTCATGGAAAACATGAAATTGTCTGGGTGACCCCAAACTTTTGAATGGTAGAGTAGCTTTGATACACAGAGGAGCTTTTAGGGGGTTAACTAGTTCAATGACTGGAGATAGACTTTATTTCGCCAAATTTGCAGTCTTACTGCTGCCTCTCTGAGAGGACCTAGATGAGCATTCCAACATGTGACCAACAACAATGTTTTCAACATTTTATCCATTATTTTTAACTAGCTATTTTCACTTCTCTGATAACTGATTGTTTCCATACACTTTTAGTGGTTTGGTAACCTAATCTACTATCTATATTTTAAATCATATCACATTGGATTATTATCTTTTGGTGGTTATTTTCTCCTATTTGTGTGTCAGCAGCAGTGACGTTGTGCAGCTCTGTTAATTGAGTCCAGTCTCATTCCCAAGTCATCACAAATGGCTGCTTTGCCCCTCAGTGTCATATTTGAATGTACTGGGTATTCTTGAGTGCTGTTTCTTAAAGCTTAGGGTCATCTAATAGGTCTCCAAAAGTCTGTGAACATGAGAAAAACTGTTGCAAGTCAAGGGTCAGATGATCTCTACTGGTGTTTCTCTTGTTCACTCACAAAGAAGTTTGCCCTGTAACCTGTGTTTAATGTTGTGAAAGGATGGATTTTGAATCAAATCTTTTTTTCAACGTTAACCAAGTAGTTTTGAAGGATAAGTTGGACCAAACACCGAAAATGAGACTTAAGTCACAAATGAAGTCAAAGTGAAAAAATAATGGTCTGACAGAGTCGTCAGTCTCCTGGGTGACAGTCCTGAGACGTACATCATGTCCACCCGTCGAACCTCCTAATGAGGCTCTTTTAAACCGGAGAAAAACTCATATACATCTATCAGTGTCAAATACTGACATGGGAGGCAGCGACACCAAAGGACACCTTGTGAGTATCTCTGAGACACCAGCAGCTTTCACATAACTGCTGTATTCGACGCCCTGGGAGTGAGAACATGCTGGGGTTTTCGCCTTTTAACTCCCCGTCTACACCAGACATCTGCTGCTCGTCATGACCTTGTATCTACACTTTAATAAATATCTGACTGGTTTTATTAATATCATACAGCATGAAGGCCAGTCAAAGCTGGGAGAAAATCACTTTCTCCGGCAGCAGTCAGGCAAACGTTGAATGCTATTTACATCGCAGAGCTAATTAGATCGGTTTCTCAATACAGTGTTGGGATCAGCTAATCATTATTCTAATAGAAAAGTCATAGTGATGAGAATGTGTTGGTCTGTGGTTCTTCAACATTTCTATTTCAATATTCAAAGCACAGAGTCACTGCAGAGGGTCAGCTGGTTAAAGTCATGATTTTAAAAGTAGAGTGTGATTCTGGAGAAAAGTTGTTGAGATTTATGTAGTTAGTATATTTAGACAGATTGCATATGTTGGATTTACTGCCCCTTTCAGTCCCACTGCCACCTTCACCACTTCCTCCTCCTGTTGTGTGGATCAACCGATCCACTTTGTTATTTAGTATTTACAGAGAAACAGTTCTGTGCAAATTCCAGATTGCTTATCTTTTTTCATTCACACACAGAACAGACGGCTATCGTGGATTGAGTGGAGATTTTCACTGAATACAACAAAAAAAATGTGTTAGATTATTATTGCTCTCTTTACCTTTGCATTGCAACAGTTCAGGTTGTTGCACTTACTGTATTATTTCCAAACATATTTCACTTAATAGATAATGAAGTCATGTGTTTCACGGACAAACACATTTAAGACAAACATGTATAAAAATTAGAATTCAATGATTGTTTGTGAAGAATATAAGTGATAGCAATAACCTAAAAAAAACTTAACACTGTAAACGTACCATGCAGCTAGTTGAGCTATTTGTAAGCTGAATGTAACTTTGTGCCATATATGTTATTTTGAATTCAGTATCTTCCTTTAAAACATGGCTGTGTGAAATGTGTAAAAGGTGAGAAATCATGATGGCAATGAACAGATATCACAAGACAAAATCAAAAATGTAAACCCAAAAATAGTGATTAACATTATTATTTTTTTTTTTTTTTATCAAATCACATACACTACTGTTCAAAAGTTTAGGGTCACTTAGAAATGTGCTTATTTATTTTTGAATGAAAAGCACCTTTTTTTCAAAGAAGATAACATTAAATGAATCAGAAATACAGTCTAGACATTGTTAATGTGGTAAATAACTATTCTAGTTGGAAACGGCTGATTTTTAATGGAATATCTACATAGAGGTACAGAGGAACATTTCCAGCAACCATCACTCCTGTGTTCTAATGTTACATTGTGTTAGCTAATGGTGTTGAAAGGCTAATTGATGATTAGAAAACCTTGGTGCAATTATGTAAGCACCATGAATAAAAGTGTGAGTTTTCATGGAAAACATAGAATTGCCTGGGTGAACCCAAACTTTTAAACAGTAGTGTACATGTGTTTCATACTTGTCAAGTGTTTCTAATTTTCTTTCTCTGAAGTATCCCTAAGAATATGGGCACCTGAGCTTGGAAATCACTGCTCTAATATACAGTTGTTTTTGTTTTTTTTTTGCAAAAGCATCTGTTGTTTCTTCAGAACTGAGTTCAAGGAAGGACACTTTCATTTTGCCGGAAAAATACATTTCTGTCAGCATTAATAGGTCAGATTTCATGCTCATAAAAAACCCCTGAAGTCCACTGGAACTTGATTAAAATGGATTTACGTGCTAGACTAATGTCAAACAAAGAAGCCTGAGGGGATTTCCAGCTCACACAATTACTTCATACAGAACTAGGTCTACAAAGACTTTGCTGCGCCTGTCCTTGCTCTATTCCAAGCTATGAGTATCTGATTGTGGTTACAGGGCAAAACTAAAAGTAGGAGATTGAAAATCAAAAGTGACGGAAGCATTCACGAAGTCAGAAAATTTTATGCTTATTTGGAGTTTTCAGATGACACAGCAGTCTTACTTTGAAGAAACTCCTAATCTGAACGCATAGCTTCCAAGTTGGATCACAGGGAAGTACACACACACACACACACACACACACACACACACACACACAATCTGCATTTCTTTTGTGCTTGCAGGCATCTCTCGAAATGACTTCTCTTTTTCATTGTTTGTATCCTGAGAGACTGAACAACTCGACACGCTGCCTTGAGATCAAACATCAGGCAACCTTTCAGGAACATGAAATTTATTTAAATTGTATTAGATATTCCTCGCTCTCTGCTCACAAAACTTATAATTAACCACGAGTGGATTAAACATGGACTACAAAGAAAATGAATTTACTTCTGACTCCATGTGTGTTAGAATAAGTGGCCGAAAAATCGTTATGGGCCTGCAGCCCAAAGTGCATCATCGGCTCGGAGATAAGAAATCCCTCAGCTAAGGTGGATATTGCAATCCTTTGGAGTTTGATAACTGTAATAATTCCTTCTGTTTACCCCATAGAAATATAAAAAACAGTAATTCTGTGAACACCTGTTTCTGCTTGAGAGGTTTATTGACGGTTCAAAGCCCGCAAGCATAAAAGAAAGACAATTTTTGGGTTAATGATAAAACATGTGTCCATCACTTGTGGCTTTGTTTGAGAGGGTCAGTCAGTCAAGCAGCATTTCCACTCTGAGCTCTGAGGAGGATGGGAAATTAATCTGAACAACTTTGAGTGGATCAAGAAAACGGAGATAAAAAAAAAGTCGCTCCATTTAATGTTTGTTACTTAAAATATAGAATTAAAAAAACAGCATTGTGGCTTAAATGTAAGTAAAATAAGCAAAAATAATGATTTTGTATAGATTAGATAAAATTAAATACAGTTGTAGCATTAGAGGAATACACACAGGGTTCAAGATTTCGATGTGTTTCTCATTATTGTGACTACTGGGGCTCTCAGTGTGATTTGTACTGTTCTTCTCCATTGTAGAGAGTCAGGAGTTGCAACATACACCTCCGTTCAGAAGTTTGGGGTCACTGAGAAATGTCAGTTGTGCAGTTATGTTAGCACATGGATTAAAGTGTCAGTTTTCATGGAAAACATGAAATTGTCTGGGTGACCCCCAAACTTTTGAACGGTACTGTACAACATGTGAACAATGTTTGTGTGGGTCGTTATCATGAGCAAAAATTAGGTTGCTATAGCTAAGGGTATTTCCACCTGGATCATGTTGGCAACAAATCTTTCACATTCATTTTATTACTTTACCGTTGCTCAAACCAATCATAGACAGGAAGGACTTGTCACCCAGACACCTCAGAAAAGGGAAAGTGAAACTTAACAAAAATGTTGTGAATTAGTCGTATTTGAACCCAGTCAAACAGCAAGTGAAACTACATTTAAGTCTAAGAAGGACAATCCCACATGAACACAAGCCCCTGGTCTCCCTGGTGAGTGTCCTGTGTCTGACATGTGCATCCATCTCCCCTCCATCCTCCCAACGGGGATTTTGTGGCTGGCTATCCTGGATAGATCCTGGATAGAGATCTCTAAAGCAGTTAGACAAATATCCGTTCCAGGTGGCTAATTTCTGTGTGTGCATTTGATCCGACTGAAAATAAATGCTTAAAATGATTTGTGCATAAAACTATGAAATAGTTAGACTTTTGATGACAAAAATATCTTGTATAACAAAATCTCTTTCATGGTTTAGATTCCTCCAAATAACTACTGTTTGTCTCAACTGCTTTGCATCCTATTAACAATATCATAACTAGCTTCACCTGGAATGTTTCAGTTAAGAGATGAGCCTCAACAAAAATTAAACGATAGATTACTTTATTTTCTTCATGAATATGAGACCTTCAGTTGTGTTGGGATAGTGTTGGGATACAGCCAGCTGTGCTAATCAACTACTATGATAACCCACATTATAGCAGGAATTGTTCACCATGAAGGTCAGTCAGAAACAGTTCAAAGGTTAGAAAAACTATCAACCACTGATGAAACTGGATGTCATTAAGATCGCCCTGGGAAAGGGAGAGCAAAAGTTCCCCCTGCTGCAGAGAAGTTTATCGGCTCTCACCTCATGTGGCACCTCAGATTAGAGACCACACCAGTGCTTGTCAGAGCTCAAGTAGCAGACAGATGCCACAATCATGTTAGGAGAAAACTGAGGGAATCACACCTTCACAGTTGAGCTGCGATGAAGAGACAGTGGCGGAAATCTGGACTAAGATAAATCCAAAGTAGAGATTTTTGTTTTTTGTTTTTGTTTTTGATTTTTGTGAGAAGTCGTGAAAAACTAGTGAGAAGTATTGTGTGTGATAGGACCTTCACAGTCACACACGCCTGTATTTACCTTTACAGAATTCTTTTTCCTGTGTTGCTCTGGTTTAGTCCTTCTGTTTCCATTTCAGTCAGTTTCTAAAATATCACAATTTAATAGCTTTTCTATATTTTGTTTGCTCTACATATTTGATACCATGAGTTTAGTAGATTGTTGGTAATTTCACGCTTTAATTAATCAAAGGATTGCACATGAATGAACCATACTTTTTATAGAAAGTATGATTATGCATTTTGTGCCTGGGTAAAATGTTAACACAGGGGTAGCTGCTTGGTCTGTCTTTAACATTCTCAGAAGTTTGGTTAAAACAGCCCCAAGTCTGTACCCTGCTGGGTGTGCACAGTATGGGGCAGTATTTTAGATGGAGGTGTGGAGTATGTTCTGGCAGCTAATGGTAAATCATTAACTTAGAAAAACACTTTAACTTGGCTTTTCCTTTAATTAGCTCCTCTGAATTTTTCCAAGCAGGCTCAACAGAGGAGAGCTATCGGACTGTCCAAGTTAATAAAGGTGTTAGGTAAGGTGGTAAATTACCTTCTTTCTTGCTTTACTTGCACACTGATAAGTTGCTCTGGCAGTTATAACTGTACAAGTTGTGCTTTTTATATGATTATAAAAGCTTCACTTTGTGTTTCAGTTGATTTGGTTATACTGGCTCCCTACAGTGCTGTTGGTAACAGCTCTAGAGTATATAATATGGTGCCAATATGCTGGAGTCAGCTGGCATCTGAAATTATATATTAGAAATTGCATTCACTTTGGTTTCATTGAATGCAAAAAAAAAAAAAACTTAAATAAGATTTTCTCTCCAAAATTAAAATGAAAACAAAAGCTTGAAAATGTCATGACTGGATGTCGTCTCCCTTTAGCAGGGCGTCTCTCCTGCACTGTCCTCGTGACAGAGTCATAAATGGTGGACTTGAGGAACAGTTCATGTGAGAATGCCTGAGAGGGGACATTAACCAGGCTGCCATTCAGTCGGGGAGGACATGCTGATGAGGCTATGCTGAAATAATTACATTACAGGCTGAAATTAGGAGCCATCCCCTCGACAAATTTTGCCAAATGGCAGCGATTTTCCTTAACAAGCTATTCTGCTCCGCTGCACAAATAATAAGCTTCCTTTGAGGTGATGCAATCGCATCAAGCAACGCAAAGCCAGCTCTCTAAACCCTTTTTAATAATCTCCTCCTTGACTATCTAAGCATTGTCTGCACAGTCCCAAAGTAAGAGGATGAAATAGGCTGCAGACCATCCGCTGGAGAGATTCACATCTTAAATTAAAGGCTTAATATTGCTATATTTGCTGTATTCTATTGTCTTGTAGAGGAAACACTGCTCAGTTACAGCATAGATTTGCACCACTTATGACCTCAGTGCGACTGCACTTCAAATTGTTGAAGACTGTAAACCACACCTTGCCAATTAGGACCAGTGAGCCACAAGCGATGTTGTCACTCCATACTCAGAGCTCTGGAAACTCTGAGGTGTCTTAAAATGTCACTAATGGGAACATTCTGTGCGGACACAACTCTAAAATAGCTGAAGAAACCTTTGAGCCAAGCAACATAAAATGGAATAAAAAAGGATGTGCTAATGTCATTCTGAGTAAACATGTTTTGAAAAGGAGCTAAAATGTGGGTAGCATTAAAGCATGTATTAAGAAAAGACTGCACATGAGTTGAATTTCATTTGGATAAAGATTAGGATAAAAACTTTAATACCAAATGGCATGAAGGTATCCGTGTCTCATCTGGTGTGTGACTGTAATTAAGTGAACTTTGAGCTGTAAAGACATAACTCTGTGCCACTCTGTGATCTCAAGCTGTTAATCATGTCACCAGGAATCATTTGTCCTTGCCTTATACTTAATATTACAGAGAAGCACACCTGCTAATACCAGCTTCAATTGTTCATTAATGTACTTTGTTCATGAATCAATGTCACAGACATTTTATTTCTTTTACAGAAGAGCTGCAGTAGAATTTTTACCATGTTGACATTCATCATGAGGGGATTTTGGCATGAAAATTTTAATGTTCCAAGAGATTGAATAATAGATGCAAGAGGCCACATTTCTTAAGTTCTTCCTCAAAGACCTATTTTAAAGCTGAACTAATTTATTTCCTGGCATCTTGTGACAGCCAATGTTCCTATACAACTAAACTGCATTCTGAATTATGTTTTTATGGAAATGTTATGTGTCACATATCACACATACATTTTAAATTAACATATCTTTACCCATTAGTTTCTTGCTTCACAATTGCTCCTTTTCAGCCAACCAACCATATGTTAGGGCTTGTGACATGTTGTCAAAGTGAAACTTGAACTATCATATTTCCTTAACCTAACCAAGTAGTTTTGGTCTCCAAACTTAAGACTAAAGGTCCCACATGGAAATGTAACAGGAGTGACTTTGGCCAGTATGCACTGTAACAAATACCTTGCAGCCAATAGCCATTTCATCCACCCAGGTACAGAAGGCAAAAGCTGATGTGTGTCTAAATTTCCTAAATTAGGTGTCACAAGTTAACATTCGTAATGAAACTTTAGTAGGAACGCTGGATCTATCCAAGCAGGTTTTCCCAAGGTAGTTCTGGAATAGTTTGGACTTATGTTTTGGGTCACTATCTTGCTGTAGGATGAACTCCTGACTAACTAGGAACATACCAGAGGATACTGCATGGTGCTGCAGAATACTGTGGGAGCCGTTTAGGTTCAGGGTTCCCCTCATTCTGTATAAGTCACCGACCCTGGATCCTCCTCCATGTTTGACAGTTGATGTCACACACTGAGGAACCTTTCACCTACTCGATTTCAAATTTTGATTCATCTGTCTATAATACCTTCTTCCAGTCTTCAGTAGTTCATTGATGGTGTTTCATGGCCCAGGCAAGCCTTTTTCTTATTCTGACGTCTTAGCAATGGCTGTCTTGTTGCAATTTGACCTGTCAAATCTGCAACTCCAAGTCTTCTCTTCACATTTGAAACTAAGATTTGCTTACTATCACCACTTTAAGCTGTGCTTGAAGCTGTTGTCCTATGAGCTCCTATCACCAAGCTGCTGACCCTCAGAAACTTGTCTTCTGATTCTGTTGTGGCTTTGGATCTTCCAGACTTCTTCCTATCAGAGTTTTCTCCAGTTTCTGGGTGCCTTTTGATGGCGAAAAAAAAAACTGTCCTAACTGACTCCTTGACTTTGTTCACAATTTCTCTGCAAGAAAGACCTACATTTTTAAGTGTTGTAATGGTCTGTCTCTCTTCTATTGTTAATTGCCTTTTCCTCTGCATTTTTATAGCAACACATTACTTAATAGAATACTGTTCACATAATGCTCTGGAGGGTATGGTGCCACAGTGTGTTCCAACACTACTTTTATGCAGACAGAGAAGGTTGCAAATAATCAAGAAAAGTTGGGACACCTGTAGGATTTGGTAGCACCAGCTTTCAAGGCTTGATCAACTTCCATGGCTGCAGAACAGCTTTAAGCTGTTAACCCATTTCTTGTTCCCAGAAAAAGACCTTTTGGTATAATTCTGAAATGTACATTATTTTCAGTTATGGGTAATCTTGTAAAATATATTTGAATGTAATGAGTTAATTTAGGGCTGCACAGTGGTGTAGTGGTTAGCACTTTCGCCTTGCAGCTAGAAGATCCCTGGTTTGCATCCCGGCTTTCCCGGGATCTTTCTGCATGGAGTTTGCATGTTCTCCCTGTGCATGTGTGGGTTTTCTCCAGGTACTCCGGCTTCCTCCCACAGTCCAAAAATATGCTGAGGTTAATTGATTACTCTAAATTGTCCGTAGGTGTGAATGTGAGAGTGCTTGTTTGTCTATATATGTAGCCCTGCGACAGACTGGCGACCTGTCTAGGGTGTCCCCTGCCTTCACCTGAGTCAGCTGGGATAGACTCCAGCCCCCCCCCCCCGACCCTAGTGAGGATTAAACGGTGTATAGATGATGGATGGATGGATGGGTAATCTTACCTTTTTTTTTAAGCTCTGGCAGTTCACTACTTACTTTTGTACCATTTCAAGCTATTCATTGGACTCGAACCACTTAAATTTCAATCAAAAAATGGAAAAATTGGGGCATTCTTAAGCTTTTGACTGGTAGTGTACATCACTAAGTACAGCACTGGTACTATTACTATTAACTATTGTTTTGCTTTGCCCTCTGTGACTTCACCCAGCAGTGAGCACAGTGATAAAGCATCTCATCCTCCCCTCCTACCTCCTTATGTGGACTGTATGGCTCCCTTAACTTGAAGACTTTTCCACTACATCACAGTCTGACCTTCTGGGGAGAAAATATGCTTCTTTCTCAACACGAATAAGAATAAAATTCAGTTGTATGAGACATAATTTTGAGGAGAGATAATTGTTTGTGGCCAGTGAACAAGCTGAAAAACGATATGAAATTGTGCAGCAAACTCAGAGCGATGTTAGCAGTCACTGTTAATTGCGTTTCTGGCCACTCAATATAATTCCAATATTTACTCTATTTATAGCCTTGCATCAGTCTCTAACTAACAGAAGGATTCAAATCTCTCTGTCTGTCTCTGGAGCTGCTGTTTTCTTTACCATGTTCATCAGAGTCCGAGCTTTTTCATTAAAACCAGCTGCCTGCTATAGGTGCCTGTCAAAAGGACTTAATAACAACATTAGTAAATGCTATAGATTTAAAGACAGTGAGTGATGAACTTGAAGCTCTCATGTTTTACAAAACCAGAAAACTACTATTTTGGAGTGTTGATGCGTCAATATATCTGGAACCTGTCATGTTACCCTTTTTGATTAATACCTTTCTCTTGTGTTACTGTAGCCAAAAAAAAGTCCTGCATACAAAGCAAATCAATCAAACATATTTCAACCCCTAGCTTCATGGCTGACGTTACTGGACAAAACAATCCTATATCACACAGAGAGCTCTCAGGCTTGTCGTATATCAATAACGCCTTTCTCAAGAGGGTGCCGGTGGTCAGGAAGACACATTACCCCATTCAGTGGTGTGGACTTGCTCGCCTACGAGGACTATCTTTTATTAAATCAAACAAGACATCCAATAGCTGGATCTGACACAGATACACCGAGTAATCTCATGATAAGCTACAAATAATAACCGCCACTCCCTGCTGTCTGAATCAGGGTACGGCTCTTACCAGCAGGAGGTAGAAAACTCAAAAGCACACATAAAGTGTAAGGAGGAAACATTTTTAAGGGATGAGATAATTATGGTAAATTACAGTAACTATAGACACAATAACAAACTGACAGATAAAATCTTAAGGAAATCATTTATGGCTGCAGACTTTTTGAACTTTTACTCATCCTTACTTACAGCTGCAAAATACTTGACGGCACATGCTTAAGTAATCACTATGAATCATGTATTCGCCTGGGGCTGCATCCCTGTTTCCTTTTAATATGTTTCTTTTATTTGCTCTGAAAGTATCCTAATGGGACTTATGTATGCATGCTGTCAATACTTTGCTCGATCCCTCATTTGCTACCTGTCACAGGCTCCAGCAACATGACGAATGATGTAAATAAATAAATCTCTCCCCTCCTCTCTTAAACTCTGTCTGCCCTTCCCCCTCCTCCAATGTCCTTTCAACTAGATGAAAAGCTGCTCTGCCGCTGTGAGATCTATTTTGAGGTTACATTTCCTTGATGCATCTGCCAAGCCTCATCAAGTAGCATTAGGAAGGAAAAGCAGTGCTTGAGAGGAAGACACAAAATCCTCTCATAATCAATGCAGTATATGCCATGCACCTCACTTTTAGGACAAGCAGTGCTTGAACATATGGTTACCATGGACGACCTGATCCAGACAGAACCAGCCATGAGGAGAAGCAGTCATAGCTTACCGTGTGTTACTTTTATTACTTTCTTCAAAAACTTGGTAGAAGCTTGAATTATTTTGATGCAACAGACGTCTGACTGTCAAATGCGGTAATGCACATTTTGACTGCTATTACTTGCCTCCAGCAACACTCAGACACATTTTAGTGGGCTGCAAGGCCAGCCTCACTCAAGGCCGTTACACCTGGCGGCACAACCAGGTGCTAAAGTGTCTGGCACTAGTGCTGGAAACGCAGCGCATGAGTGTTGACTAGATGACAAGAAACAGCATTTGTCTGGGAGGATGAGGGTCCTCTCAGGATCTGGGTAGTTGAGAGGGGCTTACGATTGGAAGATGCTGGTAGACCTGGACCAAAAGTACTGCTTCCCACATGAGATCGTATCCACCAACCTGCGACCAAACCTGGTGCTATGGTCAGCTTCGCTTAGGCACGTCTAGCTCACAGTGCCCTGGGAGAGCTCAGTAGAGGAGGCCTATAAGCACAAGAATCTGAGCTATACGGAGCTTGCTGCCGATGCAAAACAGCAAGGCTGGAAGGTGAGGGTCCAACCGGTCGAAGCAGGCTGCAGAAGCTTCGTAGCCACCTCGACATCCAGGCTTCTCTGGGAGATGGGAGTACGCAGAAAGGCCAACCGGCAGGTGATCAAGGACCTCTCCAGAACCGCTGGAAAGGGAAGTCAGTGGCTGTGGATGAAGAGAAATGACTCCACCTGGGCCTTTAAGTGAGTAGATGGCATCTAGGGGGTGAACCTGGGATGCTGGGATTCATTGCTGAACCCTCTGGAGGTCTTGTGGGCCTATCAGTGAAACACAGACGAAGGAGAGTGCCCCCTTGATAACCCAGAGGATGCCCTCACTCACTTGATCATCCCACAGAGTCTAAGGTGTCTCATGTATGCAAGAAGGGATATCAACATCTAGTCCTGCACAACAGATCTTGCACTAATGGAATGTGACAGAGATACACTGAGTAATCTGATAGTATTTAATACTATAAGATTTCCAGTGCTCAACATTTTAAGATAACACGACCTTCCTCAGTTCCATTATGCAATTTTCAGTATGTCGGAACTGTCTCCAGGCTTGGCTGTTTCTGTGGCAATAAAAATATCTAGATCATTAATCAAATCAAACTGCTCTGATTGTTTTTACTCACATCTTTATGTCCATCTGTGCACTGTTGTGTTGTCTTCTACATTGCAGGCTACCAGACCATTGCAGTCAATCACAGAGATGACACGTATACAGACAACAATTCACATTCACACCTACAGGAGATTTAAAGCTGCCAGTGAACCTCACCTACATGCCTTTGAATTGCTGGAGACACCAGGGCAACATCCACAAATACACAGGATGAATTCTTCAGCTGTACTGTGATGTCCTCTGATTCATACATTTCACATATTTGCATATTATATGTGAATTCCATCATTTGTTATGACTGTGGCGGTATATGTGTGTAGTTTTTCTTGTGCTTTCTGTGTGCTTCCTGTCTTTGCATCTAATTCATTTGAATAGGGCTGTGCCGTACCGATGACGGGATTGACTGAACTACCGAGGGACGCGGTACATAAGGCAGAAGGATGACGTTGCTGGAAGACAGAGAGAGGGTCAGATGGGTGGTCCATCCTCCACTGCATCCCAACCGGCACACACAGCTCAAGCACAGCGGTCGTATAGTAAAATAAAGTAGTGTGGTAGATGTAGGAAGGAGTGAGCTGCTACTCTTTGCTTAACCCGTTTTCTCCTGTTAAAGTTAAAGAGGGAGGCAAGACTTTGAGTTTCATTTACCCCTTTTACTTTGTTAGGCAGGTCGGACTCCCAGAGAACAGTTTGGTTTTGTTTGTTATTTTGGCGCAGAGCTCACTCTTAATTTAATTTATCCGTTACCACTGATTTGTTTTTGTTAACCACAACCTTTATTGTCACATCACATTTTTTTGTAAAATAAATGATTCATTTCTCAGAGGAAAAGTGTTTTGTGTGGCTGCTTGAGACCTATGAAGGATGGCATTTCCTGTTGCATTCGAGCAACCTAGACTAGGCGTAACATGTTGAAAAATTATTTTGTCACAGAATTTCTCCATTTGCCAACCTGACATACCGTTCAGGAAGTGAGAAAAAATTCTGGTGCAGCCTAAATACAAGTTGGACATCAGCCACGTACCAAAGTCAAGGTAGCGTTAGACACAAGATCTAGTTGTCCTTTGCTTTTTTTTTGTTTGTTTGTTTTTTTGTTGAGGTCTTATCTGTCCTTGGAGCTAGACACTCAAAGTGTGGCCAGTGGGGAGGAGCCTGACTGGTGATCTGAGTAAGTTGTGGTCACCACGGCTCAGTGCTGATGGCTCTAAAACACTTGTCACTCCAAATTATCATTCATAAGCCTTCACACTGAAATTGCCCAAAAGACAAAACTGCTTTAGGGAAACTAGACTTTTTCTTCTATGTTTTTATCACTAATTACTTCTACTCCAATTAATTTTAGGAGAACACACAGTGTTTTCTACTTCACTGAAAATATGTGTAACGCTTTAAAGTGCCTACAGCACACTAAGTAGCTAACTTTACTGATAATACTTTAACAAAAAAATGAATGCAAGATATTTACTTGTAATTTAATATTTTCACATCCATGCAATGCATGGTTACTTTACTTATGTAATCGATTTGAATCCTTTTCCCACAATTGATCATTGACGTTGTACATATGATCAGTTGAATCACTGGGCAACAGCATTTGGCATTGCAACATGGCTACATGTTGTTGCAACCAATGTGATTTCCTGTTAATTCTTTATTTCTTTTTTGAATGTAGTGGCATGAAAACAGTGCTCGTGCTGATTTACGCTCATATTTTCATCTCTGTGGACACCACATAGTGCAGGCAGGAGATATTAGCATTTCTGGGTCTTATTAGCATATTTGACAGTGATCCAGTTAAAGTGTAAATAAGGAATATGTTCACACTGGCAACTTTGACCGACCTATGAAGGTAGACAGCTTCTGTACCCCCAAAGATGAACAATGCATTTTTTTACTCCAAGGACAAAATGAAACAGTGACTTTGACAAATGCAGCGGACTTAAAGGAAAACAATAGCCAGCAGAAAATAGTGACACAGAGCGGATTTTCAGTCACAACATCTCATTTACTTTGTCTTCCCACAGACAGAATCCCATAAATAGTTGGGAATGCATAAATGCAAGAACTTATTATTTTGCCTGTTATTTAAAACTTAGACCCCAAAACCATTTACCCATTAGCTATGTGTGCCTTTTCCTATAGAGTCATGAGGGCTGGAGCCTATCATCCATCAGGTAACAGTGACCTGTGACCTGGACAGGTTGCTGATCCATTACAGAATATTACATATAAAACAAACTCCTTACACTTAAAGCCAGTTTAAAATGCAGAGTTTACATTCTATACATGTTCTTGGACTCTGGGAGGCAGCTGCAGCACCCAGATGCACCAGAAAAACTTGCAAACTTGATACACAAAAGCCCCAGCCAACAAACAGCTTCAAATTTTCAGTCTTGCTATGACCACAGCTCCACCCCACTACCCCTAAAAACCATTCAGGAAATCTTAAAACTAAAAATAAATGCATAAGTTCCCTTAAGTTTCCATGCTATTAGTTATGATAGTGTAAAAAAGAAATGCAAATATAATTATGAATTGTACACACATGTCCTGCACAAACTTGTGATTGCACTTGATACCAAAATCACCTTCATTATAATTCCATCAAATTTAAAAGCAGAGTTTGATTCTGGGGACAGATTGTTGATATTTGGCTAGTTAGCATAGGTAGATAGCTGACATGTGCTAGTCTCATACAGCCAGACCTGTTTGCATGGCCTGCTGGAGAATGGCCTGCTGCACCTCATTATCATTCTGCTTTAAGGGAAATGTAAACCAATCAAAATCATCTTGGGTAGTGCTAAGGCCAGGATGCATCGAAGGTGCTCCTAAAAAAGAGACAAGTGTGAAACATTTGAATGCAGGCAGGCAAGCACTAATGACTCCAATCCCAATCTTGGAACAAAACTTGCCATTTTTAGTGTGCTGCTTGGAAGTTGTTGTTGGTTTTTTTTCCTGTAGTGGGGAAGATTTTGAAAATGGTTACACACAGGTAGTAGAGTGAAAGGAGAAAGCTGTGTGAAACGTGCAGTAGAAATGTGTGAGATATTCTCTTAGTTTCCCATCTACAGAACCAGGACTGTACATGAACACAGAAGACAGCTGGAGGACTGTGAGATGTGATCCATAGAATCTGACAAAAATTCTGTCAGATTAGAATGTAGTGCTCCACCTTCAATAAACTTTTTAGGATGGCAATCTTAACCCTCCAGGATCCTCCTCCACTGTTGAATTACTAATGCATAAAACTTTAAATAAACACGGAAATCACTTGGATAAAGTAGAAGAGCAGAGTTTGCAATAATATATCCATCTTAGTTATCCAGGATTTGGCTTTCGGCTTCACCCTCGATGCACTTGGGATGTGACTGATCCTTTTGTTTGCATTTGCATACAGAATTTTAAGCAAATCACATTCGAAATGAAACAGGCACATTTTCATTTCAGATAGGTTTGTTCTTGTAAGGAGTATGACATGAGAAGCACACTAGAACTGTCAAGTATGAACATCAAAGGGCTGTTGAAAATGTGAATTGATTGAATTGTTGCATTTGCCAAGCTTTTTTATTTTCTTGTTCCCATTAATTAGCTGCCTGGGTTTCCCTACATTATCACATTTATTCACATTTTTCACCAGCTTGAGAATGTGATGCAACGTACCATTTGAATTTTTTAACATTTTCCCCATCAGTCAGCTTGTGCAAACATGTTTAACTGAAAAGCAATTGCCCATTTGCAACGGAAGTCTTTTCATCTTTTAATGCTGTGGTATCCCTGAGGACAGCACACATATATCTCACACTTTTCATTCTGTGTGTGTGTGTGCGTGTCTTTGTCCGTTACTCTCACAGATCGAAACGCTCACATGGACATAATTGGGATCAGTGCCTGAGTAGAGCGTCTGTGCATGAGAGAGCTGGATGCTGCTCGTGGGGCCAGTTGTTGTCATCCAGCATGAGATGCAGCAGGTCTGCAGTTTGCTGGCGCTCACCGTCTTCAGACTCTCCCAGTGGCGCTGAGGATTAACCCAAGTCCTTCTGCTCTGCCATCACTTTCCCCCACACCGTAACAAATCGCTGTAAAAGTACAGCATATTTTGTATAGTAATATACCGTTCTTTGTAAATACAGCCGGATACTGTAAATTCATGTGTTTTTAAAGAACAAAATATTAACAGCAAGCTACCGTACAATCTTACAGCAGATTACAGTATTTTTCTGGTTTGGGTTGATTTGAGTGTGACTGTTGCTGCAGTCCAACTGTTACTCGTCTCCGCAAATCTTCCTGCACATCACCGCATTTAGCAAGCAGTCAACACAAAGAAGTGATGCAAATAGGTTTTAAATATTATGTATCAGTGATTTTACTCATTACTGAGGGAAGAACCGGGAGAAAAGGAAGAAGTGAGGACGAGGATTTTCGGCCCTCAGACCTGCAGGGACCATCTGTAGCTGATCCATCCTGCTCCGCTGGTTCACTGAACAAGGTAACTGTGATTTTTAAATGTCAGCAAATGAATTTCTAAGCAACCAAATCCAACTAGGTTAAGTTAGCTATCTCTGTCTTTTGTGTAATTTTCGATCAAATATCCAATGTGATGCTCCACTGATCTGTTATCAGATCTCCACATGTACTTGTCTGCATTCGACCATTTGGGTAATTTCAAGTTTTAAAAAGGTTTGTAGGATGTGTCATGTTGCTTTTCTCTCCACTTAGGAAAGGTAAATTTGGGTGTTATGCAAACGGCTGCAAAAAATGTATTTAACTTTTGTGTGGTGTTCATATTTTTGTTACACAGCCAGTGTTCACGGGTCTGGTGGACCCGTTGCATTTTGGGGTTTTCAGTTCAACACAGTCAAATAATTTTATGTTAAAAGACTCAACAGATGTTTTCCTCATTGCAATTGCAAGCAATATAAACAACATAAATGGTAATTATTTGCTCTTTACATTTGTCAGATCACATTTATGAATTAAAGTGCTATTCGTTTTTTGTTTGTTTCATTGATAAAATGCAATGGAAAACAGTGGAAGGCAGTGCACCCACTTGTCCCACACTGTCCTGATGGCAGCTAGATTGTCTCTGCCGTCAAGCTGGTCTGTCGTCTTGGTTATCAAACCGGAAGATCCTGGAAATTATGTGAAAGTTTTACAGAGACACTATTGGACGGAAATGTTCTCTGCCAGTTTCTGCATCCAACAGGGATTCTGTAGATTCTCCTTTGGACCTGAAAACTCCAGCAAGGATAAGAACCCCAAAATAAACATGTAAATGGGTTTGGTCTATCTCCTTCCACCTCTCTCCAAAAACATGTCTTCCTTCTAAATTAGTGCAATCCAGAATAATTTTCTGGATGGAATCCGTGATGAAAAGCTCAAAAGAAGACTTGATATCCTCCACATGAGTAACTGCCATGGGTGTTGGCCCTAGTTGCATCCTTATCACCTTGGCAGCCCGGTGGGGTGGCTCATTTCTTGGGCAAGAAGACCATTCAATTTTACCATTTACTGACATCCATATTTCATCACTTGCTAGCTGCTGATGGGCTTGTTCTGGTCCTGGACTGGCTGCTGATGAACTGGTCCTGTGGCTTGTCTTTGTTTTGGAGCTAGCTGGTGCTCAATCTCATTCTCTTCTTCAAAGTCACTGTCAGACCCTGACTTTTCAGAAATGTGATCCTCAGATTCTGAAACCTCTTCCTCTACGTCGTTATCAAATGCTTCCCTCTCTTCCAAAATCAGTTGCAAGGCCCTCTGAGCAGAGAATCTTTTGGCCATCTTGATCAGTTGTAATAAGGAACCACATTGGCAAAGCTATATTTATTGTGTCCCGGCCCCAATTTGCAGCTGGGATAGAGTCTGAGAAAATAAAGATTTGTTCCCACAAGAGAGAGGGTGTTGGTGCTTGAATTTTGCAACAATGCTGCAACCTTGTGCGGGAACGACAGGACGGACAATTCCAATATTGTCACACACACACACACACACACACACACACACACACACACACACACACACACACACACACACACACACACACACACACACACACACACACAGTGTTCCCTCTCTAATCTACACTCACTTACCATAATTTCCAAAAACAAATAATGCAAGTAGAAGAAATGTATTTAACATTGTGTTTATTAATGTTTGACTCTGTGAAAGGAGCATGTCTGATACCAGGTTTTCATTTAAGCTGTAAAAAACATCTATACTAGTTAGAAAAAAGCTGTCACTAATTTAACTTGATTCAAATTTCTCAGGTTATTTAGTCTGATTAAGTTGTTTGTAAGTTTTGATTCTTGTCAGGGTATTTTAAATTGTAAGATCAAGACTTAACATTAGGTTATAGAGAGGAACCCAACAAATCCAGTGATTCCCTTTGAACGATACTTTGACTACAGTGGGATCAAAAGACTCCCTGTAGAACTGGGCTCAGGGAAGGTATTCATCTGCACTGACTGGTTGGGGTGAGGGAGAATGGGAGACTAAAAGCAGAGAAGTTGGTGAGGCCAGTCACTGCAGGTCAGAAATGTGTAGCTCCAGAGCCAGAAATATCTGCAGAGAGGACCAAACAAAAAATATTAAACTATTAAAATCAATGGGAAGTGAACAAAAGGAGAGTAGAGATGTGCTCAACGCATCATGGGAAGTCCCCCAGCAGTCTGGGTCTATAGCAGCATAACTAATAGATGGTGTAGGGTCACCTGAGTCAACAGTAACTAGCTTTATCAAAAAAGAAAGTTCTAAGCCTAATAAATATAGAGGGTGTCTGCCTCCTGAACCTAAACTAGGAGCTGATTCCACAGCAGAGGAGATGATAGCTCAAAGCGTGGCTTAACATTTTGCTTTTAGAAACTGTGGGATCCACAACTAAACCTGCAGTCTGCGAGCAAAGAGCTCTATTGGGATAATATGGTGGTATGACATCTGTAAGTTAAAATGGAGCTTGGTCGTTAGAGACTGAATGGGAGGATAAGGATTTCAAATTCTGTTCCTGATTATACAGGGAACCAATGAAGCGAAGTTAATATGGGTGATTCTGTCTCTCCCCTTTATTTTCAGAGTGATATTGGGGCATAGTGATCATGAATAGTTACAATAGTCCAGCTGAGAAGTAACAAATGACTAGTTTTTCAGCATGAATCTGAGACAAGATGTTCCTAATCTTGACAATATTGCACAGGTGAAAGAAGACGGCCTCCAAGATTGTATTTTATTCATGTTAAAGGACGTATTCTGGTCAAACAGAACTCCAAGATTCCTCACAATTGTGTTGGAGGCCAATATAATGCCATCCAGAGTAATTAGTCAGTGTTTTTCTGCTTTTGCTTGGAGTTTGACTGACTGAGTAGCTTTGTCTGGCTTCATAGATAAGTATAACTGGGTGTTATCTGCATAGTAATGAAAGTTACGACATGTTTCCTATTAATTTTGGCAAAGGGGAGCATGTACAAGGTAAACAGTGTCACTCCTGGTACAGAAATCGTGTGGAACTCCATAACTAACTTGTGTATTATAAGAGGTCAAAAATTAGCATTCTTGGCATGCTGTGGTAATACCAGTTAATACTATAGATAATGGCAACCAGTCACATGCTTGCTTCCAAGTACAATAATCGTACAATCATCGCATTATTTTATGTGATTACATTAGAGAAAAACATTCAGCCCTGGCACATCACTGTGTTGTATTGCCCCACACAGTGTTCCTCCATAGCAAACATCTAAATAAGATGTATTGATTAAAATAAAGTTGCTTGTTGTATGATTTATACTACAAAAGCTACTCTGAAGTAAGATTCAAGAAAAAATGCCACTTAACCATTCCAGTGTCATCTTCACGATCACAAACTAACGCTAATAGGATGTGTACATTTTGCCTGAGATGTGTGGTTTTAGGCTATTTTACAAGGTTGTTTAAGAATAACTCGGGAAATGATCTTTAGTTTTCGCTCCACAGAGTTAACAGTAGTTGGTTATCTAATTGGAAAGCTTAATAGCTCTCTCATGAAAATGTTTGTTTTCCGGCAAACAGTTAACATTTGGCAATGTCATATTTTCATCTAAACTTCTGTGCACTTCTGGCAAACATGGAAAACTTTGCAGCAGTACAGTTTGACACAGAGAGACAGACAACCAGTCATGCTCACATTCACACCAATGGCCCACATAGAATCACCATTTAATCTATTATACGTGTCTTTGGACTGTGGGAGGAAGCAGGAGGAAACCCACAAAGGCACAGGAAGAACAACCACCATCACATTCATATCCACAACCTTCTTGTTGTGATGCACCTTGGCGAACCACTGCACTACCAAGGAAATCTTTAAATGTTAAAAAAAGTACATACAATATGAAACTGTGGCAAACTTGCTGTAAACCTGCCATAGCTATACTTTAAATATGGGACAGCATATTTAAAACATATAATGTAACATTGTGTCAACATTGCTACAACTATAAATGTCTGCTAGAAACCATTATTGCCAGACTTTTTTTTTTTACCAGGACTTTTTTTTTTTATTGCAAACATATGCCAGAAGAAGTTTAGCACTGCTGGCAAGCTGTGGTGGGAAATCAGCGGTGAAGGTGTGGATTTCAGGGGAGACACAAGGAATACATCCCCTTCAATGTTTAGAACGTATTCTTTCATACTCCAACTCAAACAAAATATGAAGGAAGGATAAGATTTTCAGAAGAATCACTATAATGGTGACTCAAGAATGCTTCCAGCACAAGTGTGTCTTTTTTCAACATCTCAAACATGTTTTCTGAATGTAGAGAAAGTTTTAAATAAGAGCAGAAATCTTGTTGTTGAGGAGTTCAAAATTTCTTTAAAATCACAAAAAGGTGGACATTTTACACTCATTTAAAGATGTTGCTTCCCCAAACACAAGATTCAAAAGAGTAAATCATACCTCTATGTGTGTCCAATCAGCAGTGATAACATTTAATGAGAAAAGTTGATCCGCAGGAGAATAAATATTAGAGAATGACACAGAAAGCCTGAGAGCCTCTCTGCATTATATTCCATTATATTTCAAATTGTCCCTTGGGACTGAATTTTGTATTCCTTTACATGACTTTTCCATCGTGATGCTGCTTGACTATTGATGCAGAAAAGGCACAAACAGCTTTATGAAACTGCATATGAATGCAGGAAAATAAGTGTTGGATGCTCAAAATTTAATTGGGGACGACATCCGGACCCATTGCTGAAGTCTCCCTCCAAATGTTCATATGAAATGTCGTTACAGCTGAATATTTTAGCCAAAGGGAGGTTGGATTGACATTTCAGCCTTAATAAATCAATCCAAATGATGTTAGCATGAAACAAACATCACCTAAAAATGTCAGGTGTTTCAAATTAAATTGAATTTGTCAGTTTGCTCCACCTCCTCACACACAAGAACAGCCACGTAAGAATGAGCTCTTTACTCCTCTGTGTTAATAGTTTCAGAATTATAGCTAATAAAGAAACTCATTCATCATTTAGAACACAGTGAGACAATTTTAACTGAATGAAGGTGTGGCAGCAACGATATTAACAAATTACCTGTTCTTCATTAACTGTCTCACCTTGATGTCTGTCTGGGTGACAGATCTCTGTCTGCCTCTTATTGCGAAAGGAGAGGAAAATTTTCAACTTCTGTGAGCCGCGGAGAGTTCATGTAGGCAGGATGCTGATGTGTCGTCCTGTAACTCAATTAAGGTGGGACTGGCTGCAAACTGGGGCTGAGGAATCAATTTCTGCCCGGTTTTAATCGGCAGTGGTGGATTCTGCAGTGTCAGTGGGAGAGGTGTCGTTACTCACAACACCTGAGGGAAGTGACAGTGGATGTAATGAGATTCTCAGTGGCCGGTCGCTCGTACACATCAGCAGCACTAAACAGCATGACGAGAGCTGGGGATTATGTTTATGAATGTTCTTCGCATGGCAGCCTGCGGATGATGGGTCCTTTAAATAGCACTTGTTCCATCCCCCAGCCTTCATTTTTCCAGCTTCTGATCACATGATTAAAAAATATGCCCGTGATTGATGTTACGTAAGAGCTTGGCTGATAAATTAAACTGAAAAACGGAGTTAGTAGATAATACTATCTGATGTGGTTAAAAGTAGCTGGGTTGCATACGTTTTTTTTTTCCCTTTCTGTTGCTGTGGGGATGCTGACAGTCTGTCCAGTTGAAAAGGTCATTGCTTGACTGCTCATGGGTTTAACCTTTATCAGAAAAAGCTTTAAAAGGTTTGCCATATGAAGTACACATTTATCCTAATTGTACCAAAGAATCCATAAAGACAAAAAATATGAAATATTCTTTTGTCTTTACACCTCATTTTTTATTACTTAAACTTGATCTGATGGATTAAAGCATTGATTTATAAAGAACAGATACATGCCATGCTGTAGATGGAGGAATAATCAGATTATGTAGCTTACACTCAATGTTTTATGCCATACAGTGCCCACGTTATTGATATGATTATCATTCTTTCACGTTTTTTTTAAAGGTTAGCTTAAACGCTTCAAGGATAAAGCAGGTTTATTTTAACCTGTGCTGTATCCCTTTGTTAATGTGATTATTTTGGCCCTATTCGTCATGCTTACTTACACTCTCACTGCTGCAGACAATAAGTCACATAAAAATGAAAAGAAAAAAAAAACAGCTCCATGTACCTTTACCGGAATCATTTTAAAGTTATGCAAATGGAGTGGTTATTTTGCCGAATGCACGAGGGATTTCAATGTGGCAATACCTGCCGTCTGGCCTAATCAGATGTCTGAGACTGACTTTCATTTTGTTCGAATGTTTCCTGAGGAACTTCGGCAGCGGATCACCTGGTGAACCATTAATAGAATGATCACGAGTCATTTCAGCTCGATGTTGGGGCTGTATTTATTCAAGCCAGAGTCCACAGACAGGGAGCTAAATTAAATAGAAGATGAGACACAGAGGATGGAGGCAGAAAGACAACACAGCTGCACTCTCAGGGCCGCTGTGTCGACTGAGGAGGAAAGCTTTCACTGAGAGTGGAACCTGTTGATGGAAGACTTGGAAAATGTCCATGTAGGGGTGGACTGGCAGCAACAAGCAGCCTGGGAAGTTGCTGTCAGTTGACCTCAGTTTCATACACTAAATATGATCAGACACAAGATGTCTCGATCAACGAAACACACACAGTCTGTTTCATTTGTATTTTTAGGTTGAATTGTAAATGACAAAACAAATTTTCCAAAACTGTTCTCTGAATATTTATATGCACAGAAAGCAACAGCTGAATTACTGTAATAATCATCTGACATCTAATTTCATTTGACAGAGGCTTTTGTTATCAGACTTTTATTTCCAATATTTCCATTCATTCTATTCCTTGCAATGTAACAAATAAATACACTGAAAGAAGTTCAACACGGTTATTTGAATGAAGTATTGAGCTCTGACTGACTTCACTTTCGCATAATAACATTCAGCAGCGCTCCTCTAATTGGATGGGTGAAATTCCCCCCATTCTTTCTCTTTCTTCTTTAGAGACATAATTACTTGTTTGTTTAGATTGTAGCATTTTCAACAAATCTTCTTTAACGCCAGGCTGCTTAGCAAATATTGTGCATTAAGGCCTATAATGGACAATATTGACATTTAATTTAAATGTTTATGTCACCCATTTACAGTCAAAGTTGATGATCAGCTACGTAAAGACTTTGGAGTGGGTTTGTGTTTAGTTCCCTAACCACTGACAGTCTGATAGTTAAACAGTGGAAATGGTTAAACATCATATCTAAGCATGACAAAGCAGTTGATCACTCATCTTTTATATTTCTGCTTCACCACCACTGTCCCCATCATCAGCTGCAGACTGCTTAATTAAGGTAGTTACATAAACAGACTCTGTAGCATCAGCCAGCAAAGTCTTTTCATTTGTTTGGTACTTTCTCTGCACCACTGGCTGTGGATTTCCCTGTCGATCGATGTTCTAGCGACAAGTGCTCATATTATTAACAAGCACTGTTCTCAACTGCTACGTGTTATAACAGACTGCACCAGGAATGTTAGTGCAGCTGTGGTCAGTATGTATAGTGTCCACCGGTCAGGCATGGCATTATGACAACCTGCCTAATGTTTGTCTCCTTTATGCTGTTAAAACTCCTCTGACCCAGTGGGGCATGGACACAGGACCTCTGGGGATGTCCTGTGGCATTGGGATGGTGGCAGTGAATTCTGTGGGTCCTGTGGGTTGCAGGGTGGGATCTACCTAGATCAGGCTCATCCTGGCACATCCCACTCATTTATATAAAGTAAACCTGACTTCTACTTCATGCAAATTCGGTGTGGGTAGCTGAGGCCCGACGCATCGCAAAATATTTGTTAAACACCTAAACTAGACTCGTTGAGCTAAAACGAGGACAGATTTGGCAACTGCACAGCTTATTTCTCTCCTCAAAGGATTTCAGAAATACTTTTTGTTGAAGTGTTTGTGTAATAAAAGAAAGTTTGTTGGTCTGACTTTAAAGCGCTGACATGTGACCAGCCAGTGGCCCACTACATGTCCTGTGCATCTTCCTCACGGCTGGCAAACAGACTTTAGGTGCATTACCGCCACCTACCAGACTGGAGTGTGCATCAGTGTTACTGGTGTGCCAGAAATTAGGGAACTGAGGAACGTGCGATTAAATGTGTCATTTTTTTAACATGTTATTTTTTTCTGTAATTAATTAATCGAAATTAATTTGGACACACATTCTCATTCAATGGTTTTTATTTAATTATTTTGTACATTGTAGATTAATACTGAAGACATCAAAACTATAAAAGATTACATATGGAATTATGTTGTAAACAAGGAAGTGTGAATCTTCAATATTAATCTACAATGTAGAAAATAATACAAATAAATAAAAAGCATTGAATGAGAAAATGTATCCAAACAAATATAGGGTATGTTATGCTGAGTTTTAAGAAAGTCACAAACTTCCCAGCAGCCATTTTATGTTTCTCTCTCTCCATATGTCCATGGATGAGAGTCATTCCAACTGTGGAACTATAACTAATACATTTGCAACCTTGATAAACGTTACCATCCTGGAGTTGTCATTTCCTCTCCTACAAACCAGCAAGGAAAGCCCAGGAATCTGCTTTCACAACAACTAAAAACAGATTTTACTGTGCTGGATTACACAGTGCATTGCAGAGTCATCTATTAAAATCTGAACCTATTTCTCCAGGATAATGGGCTGTGCAGACTGTGATGCCCCTTTTATGAACCCAAACATTACATGTTCAGCATTTGCTACTATCTGAACCAAATAGTCTCTGTGTGGCTTGAAATTTTCACCATGGATCTTGATTAAAAAGAGTGGTTTTTGAAATATCCCTACTATCAAGCACACATACAGAGTGGAACAACAGCCTGTTTGGGAAAGAAGATTACATGTTCTGTGGAGGACAACAGTGATTCGATGCTGTAAAGACAGTACTCAAACCACAACAACTTAAGTATCTGTCACCTCAGGGTGAAATGAAAGAGAATTTTCTCATGGGATGCAGCATGTTGTGAGCTCACTCTTTGCTCCGAGATTTGTCCTTGAGGCGATCAAAGATTCCACAATGCGAACACACAAGAAAAGAATTCTCTGCAGTGGAAATCCATTTATCTCCCTGAATGGGATGTCTCGTCTGACATCTGAGTCGCCTGTTTAATGTCTTCTTTGGTGATAGAGGCCATTTTAAAGCCAACTTGCTTTAAGAAAATAAATAAATAAACTGAAAAAAACCTGCAAAGTAAACACAGGAGACATAGACCGACACACAAACACAGATAGACACACAAACCAGGCAGAGATAATGTCACCTGTTCAGAATGATTAGCGACACCTCTTTGTCCCATCTGGTTTGTGAAAGCAGAGGGCAGAATTCAGGTGAGACTTTTTTTTCTTGATACACGTGTGAAGATAAATGTGCCTTGTTAGATATAATGGTGAGTCCTATCTGGAACCTGAACTTACACTGGGGAGGATAGACGAGGTTCTTCTATCTTCACTTAAAGTCTGTACATATAAAAGAACAATTACAAATGTGCCACTGGGAAAAGAGTAAAGTATCTTTCAGATCTGACACTTTCCTCCTGTTAAGCTGAATGTTCCCACTTATCTCTGTTGATTGGTATAGACTGGCTCTCAGCCTTATGGCATCACCAGTAAGTTGTTTTTCATCACTTCCTATGACTGTGACCTTTTAAAATAAAAAAGACATTCCTACCAAATAGCCATCCTCTGTCCAGCAACTTACAACACTTAGTTTTTTTTTCTTAACTCTTAACATTTCTACAGTGTTTTAATATGCTAGAAGACATATTATGAGCAAAAAAAAAAAGGAGTCAACACCAGCTGAGTACTTCGCCCTTCTAACTGAGTAGTTTCACAACAGCCAAGTTTTATTATAATTACTAAACATGTTTGAAGTAAGCTCATCACATGTCACTATAAAAGAAAACGCAAATTAGGCTTGTTTCCAATATCTGCTGTAAAACTTTGCTGTGTTATTTTATCAGAAGGTGGCAGTATTGGCTATGCATGGCTGTAATAAAGAGCGTAGAAGAAGCAAGAAAACAAAACTAAGATTGCCATCCAAACTACATACTATTTCTTTTTACCAAATAAAGTATGCACTGCTGCTGTATTTCTCATGCAGCCTACGTGCTGCTTCACCTCAGGTTTGGACTCAATAAAACCACACTGTGAAGTGAATTTTTAGAGGGAGAAGCAGTTTCAGGTTCCTTATTTAGAGACTTAATCAGGACATCTGCTGTTTCGCAGAGGAATCATTGTCCTGTCAGTGAGGTCTTGTTTTTCTAATTAACAGCAGGTGTTTCTTTGTGTAGCTTCACTTTCAGATTAAACTTTAAACAGAAACTTAATTTCTAAACTGAGAAACCAAGCTTAGAATGGTCCAGAGTGCATAATATTACATGATGTTACATATGACCAGGGACTAATGCCTCTGTATTAATTTTTTCTCTGTTCCACTGTGTCTACATGTGATCTATTTTCATGAGGCTCTTTACAACAGTCAAATTGATTAAATCACAATCTTTAACCTTGAGTGCAGTTGACTGGTCTCCAGAATCTATTAAAGAATTTGTGAATGCTTTCGATAAATTAACACAAATCCACAAAGCCCACAGCACTCAATAGCAACAAGTATTCAAACCTGAATGACAAAACAGGTCACTTGGCAGAACAATCTAAACAACCCATTAATTAAATTGCTTGACCAAGGTCAGGAAAAGATCAGGGTCGCTGTGGAAAGAAAGTAACCACTGGTGAGAAATGAGACTTTAACCGCAGTCTGTGGTGAGTAATCTGCTTTGTATGCCTGACCATCAAGCCTCACTGCCTCTCCACAAATGGCCTGTGTCAACTGCAACGCTGGCTGCATCACTTGATACATATCTGTAGATACTTACTCACACAGGCCTCATCCCAATCTCCACCCTCACAGACTCACAGAGATACCTGCATAGTGCATGAGGGCTCAGTAATGTCCTGCCATCCAATCATCGAGTGAATGAGGGCTGTGATGTGGATTTTTCTGCACTATTGCGCTCCTTCAGTCCACATAGCTGCAGGCGTCCCTGAGGACTCACTCATAGTTCATAGTTAATTTGGTGATGTTTAGACACAGTTGTCCTGCCCCCAACAAAATGTACACAAACCCAGTGGGGATGGTGCACGGAGGAACTCAGCGAGGAAGTTTATCTGTCGGCAGCAGCATCCAGACACCTGCGGCGGCGGTTATTTATTGCACGTTTGTAGAGATGTTTTTTGTATTTTCAACCAAATGTCTGCATAGGTAAAGACGTTCATGGCTTTCCTGACTGTTGGTTGTTTGCTAAAATGTACAGACATGGTAATGTAAACAGCACAGCCGCGACATGATAATAATACTTAAAAAGACGGCTTATTATTTAGGTCAGCAGTGCAGTTCCCAAAGAAATCCAGGCTTCGAATAAATCCCTTAACAAAGTAAAAAGGTTCAGTCTGTAAATTAGACAAAATGCAGCATGGACACGGTGAATATTTCACAAGCAGCTAAAACAACGGCTTTTCTCCTAAATTGTGTAATACTTCTCTGACTTTAGTAAAAGTTTAGGATTCTAGAAAAATATAGGCAAATTCACAGCACATCTGTTGTCTTTAATTCATGTGTAAGGTGAGTTTGTCAGACAAAGTCATAAAATCAGGTTTTTAGCGGAGAACCGCCGCAGCTTGGTTAACATGTAGTCCTAATGTTTAAAGTTAGTGTTTTATACTTGTTCCACTGTTTGTCAATAGAAACAGACAAATCTATAAATGATAAAAGCTTGATAAACAATTTAGCTTGATGACAATAAGCCTTTCTGAAGCCACGGCTCTTTGGAAACTCATTTTGGAAACATTTGACTGAGATGGACTTTGCAATCATTGCTTAAAACTACAGTACTGCAGCTCAGCAATGGCTGGAATCAGTAACAACTAATGTCATGTTGAAACAGTTATACAGTAATAGTGAAGAAAAATATTTGTTGAAGTTTTACTCCCCCACAAAATGTATTGATTAAAACAATTGATTTAGGTGCTTTTTTGAATAAATGTCAGGGAAACTGCACCTGCCAATGCATGTTCACTAAGACAGAAGATCTATTCATAATTAAAACAAGTCCCTGAACTTTCTATCAATTTTCTAGTTCTTTGGCTTGTTGCAAATGCCAGGTCATTTTGAGCTTTAGTAGTATTATTATGATATAATACTTAAAATGTACCACTCATATTTAGTTCCAAAGTGTCTTCCTTTTCATTACATTGTAACATGGATTTTACGATATAATACTGTTCAAGATTTGGGAAATAAATATTTAACAAGAAAGAACTCATTACAGTGATCACTACAGTTAAAATTTGCTCTAACATAATCGATAAAATGCGCATCCTTTGCTAATTAAATAATTTGGTGATTTTAAAGTGTACAGACAGAAAAGGCCTGGATCATGAGAATTACACTACCATTCGAAAGTTTGGGGTCACTTACAAATGTCCTTAGTTTTGAAAAAAAAAGGCATTTTTTTTCAATGAAGGTAACATTAAAGTAATTAGAAATGCAGTCTAGACATCGTTAATGAAGTAAATGACTATTCTAGCTGGAAACAGCTGATTTTTAATGGAATGTCTACATAGGGGTACAGAGGAACATTTCCAGCAACCATCACTCCTGTGTTCTAATGCTACATTGTGTTAACTAATGGTGATGAAAGGTTAATTGATGATTAGAAAACTCTTGTGCAGTTATGTTAGTGCATGAATGAAAGTATGAGTTTCCATGGAAAGCATGACATTGCCTGGGTGACCCCAAATTTTTGAGCAGTAGTGTAGTTCACATGAGCTTGTGCCATAACTTTGTGAGGACTTTGCAGACTTGGTGGAAGCCGTCATCTGCCAGATAACAAACAGTGGACAGTGTGGTGCACAAAAAACAACCTACTGCTCAACATCAACAAAACCAAGGAGCTGATTATTGATTTTAGAGAAAAGGAGGCAAAGACATACACCTGTGTTTCCATGAGTGGAGCTGAGGTGGAACGGTTTCAGGTTCCTGGTCAGTAACATCACAGAGAACCTGTCATGGTCATCATACATCAAGAAATGACTGTACTCCTTCAGAAAGCTGAATTCCTCTGCCACGTTCTTATTAACTTTCACAGAGGCGTAACAGAAAGCATCCAAACAGAACAAGACAGGAAGGCTCAGCCCCAGCCCAGAACATTATCAGTACTCATCTACTGGCAGTGTCTGCTCAGAGCCTGAAGGATACTCAAAGACAATACCCATCCCAGCCACAGTCTGTTTACTCTACTGCTGTCTGGCAAGTGATACAGAAGCATCCGCTGTCATACCACTACACTTCAAAGTAACGTTTTCCTCAGGCTGTGAGATCACCGAACCTCCACAATACACCATGGAAACACTTCTTCTTTATTACTTGTTTATGTGTTCATAAAATAATTTGTCTGTTTTGTGACTTGAAGAAAAGGACTACATTTCTAACTTCATTATAGAATCCTAGGTTTCATTATGTGAATTAAACTGAAGCTTGGTTCTTTGTCTTGCCAAAGATGTGCAGCTTTGGCTTCTAGCATGTTGCTCATCCAGCAGGGAGATGCACACATACCCATGCAAGCCTATGACATAATTAATCACTCTTTCAGATCATTAAGTCAGCGCATGAACAGTTTAATGAGTGCATAGCATCACATTGTTTATCGCATTGATTGCTTTTTGCCGTTCCACACTTCATGGGTATTCAGATCACTTGAGATCTAGCCAGGAGTAATTTGCTCCGTGCAGCCTTTCCATGCCTGACTTTTCAGTGATTAATGCAGGGCCAGCGCATTTGCGTTAACCTCTCCACACCTCTGATACAAGCTCCCCTCAGCCATTGCCTTGCGCACGGCCTGACGTTAGCGGCCAGATGCTGAGACAAGATGGGCTGGAACATTGTGCGGGCAGTGTGTAATTAATGTGTTTGACAGAACATTAAATTCCAGACCACTTTAGAGTCTAACAGCTCTCTGAGGAATACATGCACATGGAGCTGCGTGAGGCATAATGCTAATACCACCTGCCAGGGATGGTTGTGCTGGTTTCAAGACTGTGTTCCCAGCAGCTGCAGCTTGTTTTCCAGCATTTTGTTTTGTGTCTCAGGCCAAGAAGCTGAGAAGATAGAAAATAAAATGGTCAGTGAGAAACTCTAACGAACCAGCAACATCTCCTTAGTCACTGAAAAAACTGAAAATTTAACCTATGAACTATGAACTTAACCAGACTGCTTTACAGACTGGGTTCAGTGACTTATCTCAGACTGTGGGGATCACTGTCAACAGCTGGGCTCAATTCTCCAAAACAAGTCAAGATGCATTCTACAAAGCATGTTCATGATTTAAAGCTTAAGAACTTTGGAATAAACATTATTATTTCCCGATGCAATAGGAGTTGTCTGTTTTCTATTTTCAAAGGATTTAAAGGGATTTCAGTACAGTCTATGTGTCCCTGGTCATCATTCTCATGCTGAATTGCTGGAACAAGCACAAAAGAATTTCAAATGGAATTTCAGTACTAAAAATTTAATAACCTCAGAAGATAATCACTTGTTTTGTCAAACTGCTTCAGCTGAACTTTGACATGCATTTTTGCAAAGAAAATGCCCTGTGCATTTTGTCCTTTTCACTTAAAGGATTTCAATAATAGAGGAAAAATTACTGCAAGACAAGCCTGTTTCTGTGTTCATATGAGCACCTAAGACAGATTTTAACAATAGTGATGCCATCCATTCAGACGGTTTTCTCCTGTTTGCCTTTGTAACCTGAGACAAAACTTCAGCAGGATTCATGAGGTCCATGAATGACGTCAGTCTGTCAGTAACAAATTCTTCTAAATTCACCCCATAATTGCTCTGACTTCTCATAGCTCACTTCTCACTGTCATTTTGAAAGTACTGGAGCGTGATGATGAGATGAGTTGCACCAAAGGTTCCTGTTATAATTCAGCACTAGGTGTCTGACTGAAGGCAGATGACGCATGACCAAGGTAGCACCTCCAACTTGTGTAATGGGATTCATCAGAGTCTGATCAGCACCGTCTGAGATAATGCATGTCATTAACACATGAACCGAAAGACCTGATGGATAGTCATGAACCTGATTTCAAAGAACGTGCTGGAGCAAAAGTTCAATAGATGACAATTATTTGACTTGTCTAATGTATTTAATGAAACAGGCTATTTCCTGGGACTTCATAACACAAGATTTTTATTCAGTATGGTCAGCATATTATTACACTTGCCCAAAATGTGATAATTCATACGTCCCATTAGCACTCAGAGAGTGCAGTTCTCTGCCAAGGCTGCTCATTTTTTGTATGATATCTGATGGATAAGTCCTGATAAATCTGCAATGGTCGATTTGCAGTTGGATCACAACCATGTGATCGTCAGCAGGCAGCTGACATAGTGTTCACTTGTTGTCATAGTTACAGTGACTCTGTGCCGTCATCAATGATATAGAAATCATGGATCCAGACTATAAGCTGCATCACTGCTAAAATCTAATCATTTGTTCCTTGTGTCATTTTAGACCTTCCCTGAAAATTTCATCCAAATCTGCCAGTCCATTTTTGAGTAATGTTGCTAACAAACAGACAGACCATCAGACAGACGGACAAACGTACGCCAATCATCACATATCTCCACCGCGTTCCTTGGCGGAGTAAAAATTAGCTTGGGGTTCAGACTGTCTTTTCAATTTTAAATTATTATTTTAATACAAGTCTTTTTAATCTGTCACAGTTAACAGCACTGAGATACACAACAATGTAATTCACCATTACAGTAGCTTTATAGGTAGCACGGCCACCTCACACAACCAATGGTGAGGCCCATTAGAAGACTGCGCCTGCAGAACTGAAGTTATACCCTAACTGTAATGCAATTTGAATTGTAATACCAGCAATCAAAACAGCATAACTTTGAGCAACTGCTGCAGATTATTTTTAATCAGTTGATAGTTACATAAAGCTTCCTATATATGAGTCCTCATGGTGTACATCTACTTGCCAGTCATGTCTGCAAAGGCAAATGATAAAAATGACCAAAGAAAAAAAAAGAGCTATCAGTGTCTGTGTCATCACAGTGTGAGCAATGGTCTCAACCTGGTCACCCATGTAGAAACTGTCTAGCTCCATCACTGATAAGCAGTTGACTCATCTAATGTTCCATTAGCAGTGAGCATTAAGGTTAAGCAGTTACTTCATTACAATGAAATGACATAACAGGAATATTCGTGACTAAATGTAGCATGAATGAAACTTTAATGCATTACCTCATCTGTAACATGAGTCATGTCAGACACATCTTCCTTAGTAGTGATGGTGAGGGCAACAACTGTCATGATCTGATCACGCTGCTTCACAGCATCATCAAAATGCATCTGTTGTTCTTGCCTTGGGGAGAGACTATATCAGCAGAATGTACGTACCCAATGTCTGAGTAATTCAGAGCTGTCCACTGTACCCCTGTTGGAGAAAAAACATAATCTCTCAGACAAAAAAGATTAAAGTCTAGTTTATTAATGTCTACAAAACCATTTTAAGTCAAGGTCCACAGAGTGCAGAGTGCCGTAAGATAATGTTAACTGGATGCTGACTGCTAATGGCTTATATTTAGTTCATTCCATCTTTCTTTCTTTCTCCCTCAGAGGTAGTCTGCTGTGCAGGTGTATCCTCCTTGTGACTGGATGCATTTGTAGAGAAACTCTTTTGTAAGTAATTACTTTTCTGGCTGGCTGCACTGGGACTGTATCGTTCAGTGCAATCATAGCAATCTTTTCTTCATAGCAGTGCTGATATGACATCCTGCATGTCTAGTTTATGTGATGCATCACGACACAGTTTGTTTTTTTATTAACTTAACATACAATAACTATAGTTAGTGACAAATGAGCAGACCTGAACACGCAGCCGAAGCTTGTTACTTGACTTCCCCTGCTTGCTGTCTACAGCTCATATCATGAAATCCCACAGCTCAGCTCCCCTCCTCCTCTCTGCTGCTGCAGCTGGCACGACTGCCACCACGGCTTTCTCTATTTAGAGGCACTGCTCATCACTGCTGTCAGGTTTATTTGTTTTTTCGTGAAATTTCTCTTACCAGTTTCAATCATTTTGAATCATTTCTTTACGCTGTCTCCCCATGTTTTAAATGCACCTGATCCTTCCTCACATTCTTACCACATCAACCAAACACATCATTAAAATTACCTGCCTAATATTGAGTAAGTCCTCCTACATCATGCAAACAACAGCTCTGACCCATCGAGGTATGGACTCCACACCAAGATGTTAGCAGCACATCCTTTAAGTCCTGGAAGTTGGGAAGTGGGGCCTCCATGAATCACATTTATGTTCCACAGATGCATGATTGGACTGAGATGTTGGGAATCCAAATCACCACCTTCAACTCTTTGTCCTGAAAAATGTTTCCAGCGTAGCAAGGAGCATCATCTGGCTGAAAGAGGCTGATGACTCCAAGGAATACAGTTGAAATGAAGGGGTGTGCATGTTCTGCAGCAACGTTTAGGTACATGGTACTTGTCAAAGTAACATCCATATGGATGGCAGGACTCAAAGTCACCCAAGAAAACATCATCTAGGACATCACACTTCCTACACTGGCTTTCCATCTTGTCAAAGCGCATCCTGGTACTCGGGCTGCACAGTGGCTTAGTGGTTAGCACTGTCACCTTGCAGCTAGAAGATCCCCGGTTCTCGTCCTGACCTGGGGCTGGGATCTTTCTGCATGGAGTTTGCATGTTCTCCCTGTGCATGCGTGGGTTTTTCCAGGCACTCGAGTTTCCCCACAGTCCAAAAACATGCTGAGGTTAATTGGTAATTCTAAATTGTCCATAGGTGTGAATGTGAGTCTGCTTGTTTGTCTCTATATGTAGTCCTGTGATAGACTGGTGACATGTCCAGGGTGAAACCTGCCTTCACCCTAAGTCAGCTGGGATAGACTCCAACCCCCCCACGACCTTAATGAGGATTAAGTGGTGTATAGATAATGGATGGATGGGTCCTGGTGCCATGTGTTCCCCAGTAAACACACACCCGGCCATCCAGCTGATGTAAAAGAAAATGTGATTCATCAGACCAGGCCACCTTCTTTCATTGCTCCCTGGTCCAGTTCTGATGTCCATGCTTCCATTCTTTGCTTTTAATGGATAGACAGGGATCAGCATGGACTCTTTGACTAGTCTGCAGTTAAGCAGCCTCATACACACCAAGCTATGATGGCCAGTGTGTTCTGACACCTTTTTACTATAGTAGCAGTAAGGTTATCAACATTTTGTGCTAGACCCCTTTCTGTGGGATCAGACCTAATGGGCCAGCCTTCACTCCCCACATGCATCAGTGAGCCTTGGACACTCATGACCCTGTCACGGGTTCAACGCTTTTCTTTCCTCATCTTTCCACTTTCGGTACACACTAACCACTGCGCAGTAGGAACACTCCACAAGGCCTGCCGCTGTAAAGATGCTCTGACTCAGCCGACAAGCCGTCACAATTTGGCCCGTGTCAAAGTCACTCAGGTCCTTATGCTGCCCATTTTTCCTGCTTCCAACACATCAACTTCAAAAACTGACTGTTCGCTGTGGCCTAATATATCCCACCCACTGACAGGTGCTACTGTAACAAGACAATCACCGTTATTCACCTCAGCTGTCAGCAGTTTATTGTTGAGGCTGGCTGGAGTATATCCCAGCACGCATGGGAACCTGAAAGCCTTACAGTAATGATAACCCCTGAATGATTTAACTTAGTATTTTGATCACTAATATGCATAGTGTTTAGCAATATATGCTCTGCAAAATTGAAATGCACTACATTATTAAGGCTGCACAGTGGCTTGATGGTTAGCATCGTCACCTTGCAGCTAGAACATCCCCGGTTCACATCCCTGCTTCCCATAATCTTTATACATGGAATTTGCATGTTCTCGCTGTGCATACATGTATTTTCTCTGGGTTCCACAGCTTCCTCTTACAGGCTAAAAACATGCTCAGGTTAGTTTGTAACTCTGAATTAGACTGGTGACCTGTCCAGAGTGTTCCCTGCCTTCACCCTAAGTCAGCTGGGATAGACTACCCCCCACAACCCTAATGAGGATTAAGTGGTGTATAGATAATGGACGAATGGAGTGTACTCTTAAAGTACGCAATAATTGACAATAGTACATGCCATAAATGGCATTTAAGGTCAGACTTAAGCATACATTTTTACTCAGATTCACACAGCCACTGATTAATATTTAGACCAGCTGCTGCCGATCAGTCAGTCCAGTTCAGAGGATCTGACAGCCCTTGACTGTGTTTAGGTCTGATCTGGACTTCGACAGAATGTTCAGATTATCTGTCTGCCTTTGATTGGAAGCAATGATAGCAACATAAACCTATGTCGTTGAATTTTTTCATGAAATACAGTACATATTTCTACATGGAGGAGGATATTCTTAAAAGTAAACTCTGAAATGAAAATTTACAATGCTTAAATTATTATATATCTGCACCTCAAACTTCACAACTATGGCATTAATATGTAAGCATTAGAGGAGAATGGTGCCCAACTTTAATTTCTCTGTGGTCCAATAATGATTTTATTTCTCATTTCTCTCTGCACTGACTTTAATTTCCAGATTTCCATCACTACCACTCAGCTGTAAGGGCATGGTTGTTCACGTCTCTGTTCGTTGGGCCAGTTGTTGGATGACATTTAAAAACAAACAAATAAACAGCAAATCAGATAATTGCTGTCCTTAATTGAAGTGTTTCAGACTGACTGTTATGCAAGCTAGTACCTTTCATCGCCTGAGGTTTAGAGGTTCCATTGTGTGCTGCTTTGTCTGTGTTTTTCAATATCTGTGTCTAGACTGTCCTGAGTTATAACTTTATTTAAATACATTTGATTGTATTTGACATGCCACATAGTATTGAGAAAAAAACATTAACCACTCACAAAACAAGTGAATAACAGTAGTTGTGTTTCCATACAATCGTCAAGGGTATTTGAAGCAAACTTTTGAAATGTAACAAAAACGAAAAGACAATTTCAGCTCGATTCCAGGATTTGAATTGGAGAAAATAAACTGGACTACATATTGGCATCAGAAGATCATTCTGACATTTGACTGGTATTCCTCATGCATCATCCTGTCCAGCGGCAATGACAAGCAAAAGAAGCAGATCAGTCACGTAAGTTAAGTTTGCTGAGTCAGAACTTACTTGAAAAAAGATGCTTCAATCCTACATTGTATGAATGAACTCTTCAATGGGCTTTCAAACCTCTTTTTGCAATTTGTGGTTGAAGTTGTAAATAACGTTGCCAATGTCTGGGATTGACAGTAAGTGAAGTTTCATTGTCAGCGTGTTGGATGACATAGAGACGGGGAGCCGTAAAGATCTAAAGGATGGTGACAGCAGCCAAACTCTGGCAAGACAACCAAGTATTAGCTCAGAAGGGACAAACCATAAACTGGCAACAGGGTGTTGAAGGATGAGCTTGAACAATTTACAGGACTTATAGGATCTCCTGCTATCATACTGGTTCCAAACATAGACTGTGTATAAAACTAGATGACCCCTCCATGAAATCACCCATAGGTTTCCTGAACAACAGTTTTTATGATGGAGGCTCTGGCTGTCACCATCTTGGCTTTGCCTAGCTCTTCCAATCCAAAAATGAGTGCAAGAGTGAAGCTGAGATGGGCCTTACAAATATTTCTGGGTCATAGACTGTCCTATGAGAGCACCTAACTATCACTCAAAGCAGCCACACCCTTAATTAAGCACAACTTCAAGCCTTAATTCAATTTTAACAGGTGAGTTATATAGAAATTCTCCCCCTGTAGAGTTGTCATAGAGTGGGGATATAAGCTATGGAGCTCAAAATGGGTTTTTGTACCAGGCTGTAAACATGTTCATTTCTGCTGTAAAGTTTTCTCACTTTAACATGAGGGAGTCTAAAAGGGGCTGCACAGTGGATCAGTGGTTAGCACTGTTGCCTTGCAGCTAGACGATCCCCAGTTTGTGTCCCGGCCTGGGCCTGGGATCTTTCTGCATGGAGTTTGCACGATCTCCCGATGCATGTGTGGGTTTCCTCCAGCTTCCTCCCACAGTCCAAAAATATGCTGAGGTTAAGTGATTCTAAATTGTCCATAGGTGTGAATGTGAGTGTGATTGTTTGTCTGCATATGTAGCTCTGTGATAGACTGGTGACCTGTCCAGGGTGTCCCCTGCCTTCTCCCTAAATCAGCTGGGATAGACTCCAGCCCCCCCGCGACCCTAATGAGGATTAAGTAGCATATGTATAATGGACGGATGGATGGATGATCTGAAGGGATGGACTCGCTTTATCAGCCAGCCTCAAGTGGACTTTTGTGGAACTACAGTTTCTGGCACTTCCATGTTGATTTCATTTGTCTGCCCCAGATGAGGTCAATAACCGCAAGACTCCTTCAAAGGTCTCCTTGAGTTCAGGACTCAGAACTTTTTTGGTGGCAGCCAAAGTTCCAGCAGCCTATTAGGCAAAGGTGGTCATAATGTTTTGGCTCAGCAGTGTTTGTTGTTGTTGTTTTTTTGTTTGTTTTTTTTGTCTCAATAAATATGAGTACAGGTTTAGAGTGTGCAAATGTTCTGTTGATATGTTTCCTTTCTTCTCCTCTAGGTAATATTTTCTCATTCTAGTACACAACATCTTTTATTCATTTAACTTTTGAGACCCAAACATTATGTAAAATCAGATCAGCTCATCTTGTAAACTAGGTTTAAAACACAACCTCTCAGAGACAAAACAATATATTCAATATATTAAATTGAAATTCAGATATGACAATCAGGTCTACACCCACGCATTACTTTGAATAAGCACATTGGATTTAAAAAGCACAGACATTCAAACACTCATTTGCAAGCATATATCTGCTCCTTCCAAAGGGACCTTAAATCACTAAAGCAGAATTTGTTTTGAAGAGTTTGTTCTTGGCAAAAGAATGCGATTTGTTTTTCTTCAATCAAAAGCAGAGTCCTTATGAGGATTATATTGGCCTTGAATTTCTACATCAGGGAAATCCAGAGTCATGATCTTCTCAACATCACAAACATGTCGCAACACCACATGACAGTGTGTAAATAAAACAAGGCCCCTTTGTTGCTTTTAGTGTCATGCTGAGTGTTGGATTTGGCGTGCAGATGCTGGAAGGCTTTACATCTGCGTCCAATAGTTTACTTCCTTTGAATAACAAGCACACGCTGTCTTCCTGCCACAGATATGATTGTTGATGGCAACTGCTGAAAAGATTTCCTCTTCATTATGTAAATCTCTTGGATCAGGACACATCTGCACTGGCCTTTCTAACAGAGACCAAGCCACACTTTCTTGAATCATTTGTGAGGAAAGGCTGCGTTATAGCATTGTGCAAATAAAGAGAGAAACACATATGCAAGAGGATGACCTTCAAATAGAGAAATTGCTTCAAGTTAATCTATTATTTACGAAAGCAAAACAGAATGTTTTACATAATTTCACAATTGTCTATCATTTACTTTTTAACATTCAAAACCAGTTCCTTCATGCCCTGTATTAAGGGATAGAAGTATAAAGAAAATGACTGTTGGTCAGAAAAACTACAGAAAATCACAAGATGAAAGATTCATATCAAAAACCATGCAGTTCTTTAGAATATGTAAATGGACACCTTTCTAACGCATCAGCATGAGGCAATGTCTTACTCCTATTGATTTCCTATATCTACAGCACTACCCTGAACTCATTCTGTCCCTGGGGGAGGAACACAATCTGTATGCATGAAAATACTGTTCCATATGTATGACTCCGCCAGGGACAATCTGCAGTCAACACTTTTTTTGTGGCGAAATATACAATTTCAAAAATTGTGCCCATTTTATTGCTACTTTATGAGGGTATTATGGAAAATAAAACCATCTTATTTGCCTACTTTGTAGCTGTTTATTTTGCATGTTTATAGCATCGCTGACAGTGCTACATTCCTGTCTCAGTTCTGCAAAGTGTGTGTGTGTGTGTGTGTGTGTGTGTGTGTGTGTGTGTGTGTGTGTGTGTGTGTGTGTGTGTGTGTGTGTGTGTGTGTGTGTGTGTGTGTGTGTGTGTGTGTGTGTGTGTGTGTGTGTGTGTGTGGGGCTGATGGCTTGCTAGCAGTGCTGTGTGATTGGCCGTTTGAAGTGATTGCAGAGGTGTCTCATCTGCTGATTGGCAACCATTACCACAGATAGGCTTCACTCTCTTGTTCCATCCTGCAGCAGCAGTAGCAGCTCGGCAACTTTTCAGTGTGATGCAACCTGACAGAAAGTCTTCCACTTGTGTGCACATAATTGACAGGTTAAAGACTTTCTTTTTCAGAGTGTTTAATGTAAATACGCATTAGCAGCTTCATGCCCCAATTTTACAACTTGTTGACTTGTCAAACACAGGTGTAACTAATAATGGTAATACTGTTAGCACTACATTTAGGTGTTGCTTGCACACTGTCACCTAAATAAAGTAGAGTCAGTGTTAATGATATTAATTACATCTGTGTTTGCTCCTTTGACAAGTCAGAATGATGTGAAAAAGGTGTGCACTGTCTATATGGAAAATTTCATAACTTTCAAAAACATATGCTACAAAAGACAAGATCAATAAAGAAAAGATTAACTTCAGGAAACAGAGCAGGGCTACAAGATTTCAGCAGAAAGATCCCAGACAAGACACAGTAATTGAATCATGAAACAAATAACAACCAGTACGTGTTTTGGAAGATAAGAAATAAGTTTCAACAGCTGCAAATATGTGCTTCATAAACAAATTAAAACAACAAACACCACAACTTGCACACAAGATGAAATGATTCTATACTTGCAATAACATACAGTATCTTCACTATGGATTAAGTGCTGTTTTTGTAACTGTGGCACCGCAGTGACAATAACTGGAGTAATGGAGCAAGTGAACCTTGAGGCAAGACAGAAAACAAGATAAAAACTTGCAAAATCAATACATTTAAAAATACTGAAAAACAAGACAAACAGGATAACAACTTGTAGGATCAATCTCTAAATTAAAATAAAGATAAAAGACAAAAATATTGAAACCACTAAGAGCAGCCAAAAGCCTTTGAAAACATGTATGTCTGGAGATTTGTTTTAAAAGTGTCAGTGGAGGAGGAACTTTTGATTGAAAGAGAAAGCTTTGAAGCTGCTACCATAAAGGCATGATCTCACTTACCAACCATCCTCAGTGGTGGAACAGCTAAAGGCAGCTATTCTGAGGATCTAGAGGCAGAGTAGGGTAGAGAGGTCTATCAATAGCACATCTGTTAGTCACACCATCCACTTACTGCCTGATTTCCTGAGGCTAATAATTATATTTATAGTCCTAATTATTGCATGCTGTATTTTTTCAGGGTTGTTTTCACAAAAATAGCCAATTAGCATATCTACATGCAGGCAGCGCTTAACACAACTTCTACATCCTTGACGAAAAAACAGGACTGTCAGTGAAATTAAAGTCAGGACAGTAAAGTTTGCAAGCAAAGATGCTATAAAGGAGAAAACAATGAACAACGTTGTGATTCTGGCAGTGTCTCGCTGCTTCCCTTGTGTTTCTCGTCCGTCTTCTTTCTTTGTCTTTCGGATGTGTTTGTGGGCATGGATGATCCACTTTCACTTGCTTATGGGATACACCCCATTCTTAATCAATCCCCTGCTGCATAAAACTTCAACTCAGACCTCCAGTCTTTGCCAGATTGTTCCGCATTTACTTGAGCAAGTACTGCTTTGGCTAAACCTTACAAACCTTACAAACCTTACAAACCGCCCAGTAACACAGGCACCGCTCCACTGTTCAGCTGGACACCTGCAAGCTCCACACCTCTGTTTTCAGCTCCACCAGTCACCACACAGTCAGCAAGCCACCACACCTGCTCCATGTCACACTCAGTGCCTTCACCAAAGCCTGCCTAACCTCCAGAACCCCATGGAAACCACACCTGCAGCCAGATGCTGCATCCCCTCCTTGGATCCTCAGCAAGCCTCCCTCACCACCAACGTGATCAATTATAATTAACTATCTCTGAGTCTTTCCTCCTGTGTGAGCTGAGCTGTGCATTTGGGTCCAGATTCTGATTCTTCTAATTAGAACAGAAATGTTTGGGAGAATTCCGTAGATACCTCGCTGAAACATAACGTGTCGTTGACTTTGTAACATTCAAAGGCAGAAACATCCAGCCACATCTTTTTTTTTTGTCTCAATACATAGAAGTATACATTTACAGTGTGTTTTATTAAAATGTTTTTTTTCCCTTCTTCAAAGCAATATATCTTCTTTTAAGTACACACCATCTTTCATTCATGACCAGCACTTTGCTTCTGTCTGGTAGAAGCATCAGACCAACATAGAGGCTCAGTTACAAGCTTTCTCTTTTAGTTCGGTGACAAGTATTTCTGAAAGCATGTGAGGTGAGAAATATGCTGTGCATTTGCTGAATCTGTTCTTATTTTAGTTCAACAATGACTAGCTTAGATGCTTAACGTTTAAGTTTCGCGATGTGACGGACCTCCACTCCCACGTTGCATTTGCATAAAGTAGAAATGAAACTACTTTATGCAAATGAGCTCCAGGGTGACATGCTGCAACGCAGCTCGAAACATGCCACATAGCAACCAGCATGCAATGCGGTGCGTTTCACATAGACAATGAATGGGATGCGAGAAATTGACGGATCCTGTGGTCACGTACCTTTAGGTTTGTGTCGATAGCGATAAGTTTAAAAATGCATTGACTGCTGCTGATCCAAATCTTAAAGATTGGACTCAAAAGCTGTACATCACTGTATGCTAACACCACTGAAATACTCCTACTCCTTATATAAGAGTCAAAAATAAAAACTCAGTATTTCATCCATACTAAATATCATCATTTGTGCACCATCACTGAGCTGTAGAGTTGTACAACTACAATGTTTCCGTCAATCAGATGTGACACATTGTAGCTTCGGATGGTTGTGAGAAAGTCACACCATAGATGCTGTGAATTTTGTTCTGCTGCGGTAATACAGAACATAAAGTCCAACATACAATCTTTATGGGAATTGCTGGACACAAGCGGTATATTGTATTTAATTGTGAAATTGTATGTGATAGTAAGCATTTGTGATTACTTGGATTTAACAGCAAATCCTCATGACCATACCTTGTTTTAGTTGTGTACAATTGGACCTTTTTCTGTAAAATATTACGGCATTTTTGCTGCCCTTGGCAGAAACCAAGAAAAAGGGAATGTCGTGCTACAAATCCACAGCTGAAATGTAAGTGGTGTTCTGTGTCAAACCCCCCAGGGCTTGCGTCAACACTGTACAACTCTCTGGGGTTTTTGGTAAAATGGCAATTTTAGAAAGGATGAGAAGTCTTTTTTTTTTTTCAAACAATAAATTTACTGTGTTTGTCTTGTTTTTGACATAACTCACCCTAAAGCTAAATTCCTTCTGACACAAAACAAAATAGAAACTTTTCGCCTGAACTTTGATTTAACTTTTCACCCCTGGGAGCAGGAAAAAACATGATTTTCCTGTCTCATGGCCAGGTTTCCCAAGGCTTTTCTCTTGTGTCATCAGTCATCAGCAGATAAGTTAGTCTGTAAGTCTTTGATATAGTTTGTTGACAGTTGTTTTTTTCTTTGGTAATAGTATAAAGTTTTGTTTAGGCCAGACCTGGGCATCCTACGGCCCGCGGGCCACATCCGGCCCGCCGGATGACCCTGACTGGCCCCTATGAGGTCAATGGAAAACACTAAAAGTCAATGCAAATATATATCATCACAATACATGCAAGCAATACGCCCGCACTGCTTTTATTTTGAAAGATCTGCTAAATTAACGTTTTTTCGCACGTGCTTTCCGTACTTAGCGTAAGGGTAGTGATGGTCCTCTGATACCCGAGGCTTCGACACATGCGCTGTAGCTCATGAAGCAAACGTATCGAGCCACTGTGCCGAGGCGTGGTTTGGTCACGTGACTCGTGACGTTTGAATCACTTCAGTGACTTTTGAAGCACTCAACTGCTTCGAATCACCTGATTGGTTCGGTTTGTTATGTGAATCACTCAGCGGGATCGAGTGTTCCGGGATAGGAGATCCCTGTTTAGTGTTGTTCATTTGAATTGTATATATATATATATATATATATATATTCCCAACTCACCACCCCCATGCTACAACACCTGGCACAGAACCTTGTCAGGTGCTTAGCTGACAGACTACAAACCAAAGAAAAGAACAGTTCACTGACTGTTGCTACACTTGTGGCTCTGCAGTTCAAAACTTTTGGATTCACCAATCAGAGTGGCAGCCAGTGTGAAACAACGTTTAATAACAGAATGCACAACAATTAACATAAAGAATACCAAGCAGCAGTCATCTACGTCACAAGCACCACCTCAGCCTCGTCCTCCACCACCAGCAGCACCTTCCACTTTTTCCACTTTTTCTTTCTCTTCTGAATAGGGAATGACTGACATTTCTGGTGATGATGATGATCTTCAATATTTTTCAGTTCAACTGTGGAGCCTATTAGACGAAGACGCAAGTAGAGCCTGGCAAATGCAAAGCGCCACAGCGAATGCAATTGTAGAAAGAACGGCAGACCCACTGGCTTACTGGGCAACCCACAAAACTGTTTACCCAAACTTGTACAATGGAGCCAAACATTTCCTGTGTACCTCAGCCTCATCTGTGCTGTGTGAACAGGTTTTTTTTTTCTAAGGCTGGGGAGATAGTGAGTAAAAGAAGGAACTGCTTGAGTCACAAACAATGTTCCCTCTATTTTTTCCAGAGTCTGAGCAAACACACAAACTCCCTGAGCGTCCCTTGGACCACTGTGAGCAACATCAGACGTGTGCACTGTGGTCACACCAGCATCACATCCATTCAAGTTACATGGTTCATTAAAAGAATCAAATTACAGCATTTACATTTCTGTTAAAACACTTTGTCAACAGGAGCCAGTTGAAGGCTGCAGTGATTTTAGTGACACTACAATGTATAAGAGTGAAGTTATTGAATATTTGTCTCTCTTTACTGTTGCAGCGGTTTTGCAAATTGCAGATGGACCCTGTTCACTCCATAGACACCAATGTTATTCCTGTAGCTTGAAAGACAGCTACTTTTGATAAAACTGGGCTTGTAGCACATTGTCTGCCTTGCAACAATGGGAAAGAGGCACCGTTTATGTTTTGACAACCTATATCTAATGAGTTATTGATGCTGGAAGCCCGAATCTGTGAATATCTTTCCAACTTTACTGAACTTGGGGCCACTACCACCTAAGGAGTGATATATTTAATTTTGAAAAAAGCATTTAGCCATACTTAAAGCTTTAAGTGCTTTATTAACACGGAACTAAAAATTTTGTATTGTTTTATTATCACAGGTTCTGTCTGAAAAGAGGTGGCATCATTTTAAACAGTGAAATCAAACTAATAAAATGTAATGACCAACCAGTGAGCAATACTGGATTCTGCAAAAACATAAACAACTTTTTAAAAATCTAAATCTATCTTATCTTAACACAGTTAATGTATTAACTTATTTTTGTGTGTATGCATGTATTTATTGATTTATTTAGTACTGTTAACATATCAGAGTTCTGAGTGAATTTTTCTTAAAATAGGCAAAGGCCATTTATTGATTACATATAGGCTGTTAAATGTTTATTAAAAACTAAAAAGCATTTAAAAAAAAACAACTTAGGCATTTACTGAGTCACTAAAATACAGTAGAGTACAGACCACATCAGCATGATTATAAGCATCCTCTGGTAAATGAACAACCAGATACTGATGTCTCTCACCACATGGACTTCAGGAGATGACTGGGGGATGATAAACTGTGACCTACTGGTTGGGTTCTCTCTGTTCTCATGTTTCTTACATGTTTGTCCCCTGACAGCCGGGTCCTAATGTTTTTGGAGCAACACACCATACTATGACGTTTTTACAATGATGGTTCTACTATGGAACCAGTTTGACATGTTCAGGTGTTCTTTGTGTGAAAACTCAGAGATTTCAGGGATCAGAAGGTGGTTTTCAACTTTCTTTGTTAACTTTCTGCTTCAACTTTAAATTAAATTTCCTTCACTAACCCAGCCCTCTGGACTCCCAGTAAGCTGTGTTCCTATTGGCTGTCCAGGTGGCTGTGTTCCTATTGGCTGTCCAGGTGGCTGCTAGGTGTTATTAGGAACACCTGAGCAGCTCAGTGTCTTCCTGCTTTATTTAGCTGCAGACAAACATTTCCTCTGTTTCTCTTCACCACAGAACCGGGTTTGGCTCCGTTGCTTAGTTTGTTCTTTAGGTGTTGGCTTGCAGCTTCCAGCAGTAAAATCGTCTTTAAAGTGTTTCTTGGTGTGTTTTAGGGCTTTGTACTGGATAGTTGTCTTGGTAAATGTGGTTCTTTAGCCACAGTTAGCACATGGTGCTAATGTGTGCAGTGATCAGTGGATTTGGTACAGCTGAGTTGTGTCTTTATCTTGGCTGTAGTGAGTCTTTAGAGGTTTTTGGTCAGACACATTCTGTATTCTTGTTTGTGAAGCAACGTTGGTTGTCCAGAAGGTAAGAGTTCCTGTCCTGATTCTCTGTTCTCAGAGGTTCTCTGGTAGGCTGCAGGAGACTTTAGTGTTTGGGTTGTACTAGTTTGGTTTTTGTAAGGTTTCATTTGGACGACTATCTTGAGGCCCCTCCATGTGGTTTAGTGAGGTTTTCTGCAACAGTTCTACAAAGCAACCTGCAGCAGAAGAGACTTTGAGAGTTTTTAGGAAGTTCTGGAGACCAGACTTTAGAGCAGCAGAAACATTTGTCAGCAGTTTGAGCAGGAGAAGGTGAGCTTCAGAGTAGAAATGAGACGGAAACCTTCTTGACCCGTGTGGTGAGGTCCTGTACTAAGAGTTTGAGCAGGTTGTGAAGAATCTGTAGTTCTTTGGTCTGAAAGCACAAGAAGAGTCGACTCAGTAAAGGAGAAAACAGGAGATATTGTTGGTTCTTCTGTTACTCTGCAGTTTCCTTAGACTGAATATCAAGTTTATATTTTAAATGATTTCCCATGTGAGCCCAAGAAGACTTCAATAAACTCCCTCCATCCCCTGGACACAACATATTTTATTACCATATTAAATCTTTTTTTTTTTTTGTTTTTTTTTTGTTTTAATGTTTTTGAGTTTTAATCATAGTTTTTTCTCTTTGCTTGTTTAGTTTTGTCATCTGTGTGAAAGGTGCTAAACAAATAAAGTTGAATTGATAAACTGAATAATTGACTAACTCATGATTGTGACAACAGAAGTATTTTAATTGTGATTTAAGGGTTTAATTCATTTTTAAGGTTGGGGTTAAAATCTTGAAAGAAAAAGAAGATTAAAGAAATAAACTACATAACAAAAAGCAATTAAATCAAACAAAAAAAATTAATACAATAAAACTTTTAAAATTTTTATTGTTAAAAAGATTTAAGAAATTTAAGATGTAATTTTCTAATTAAACATTTAATTTTTTAATTAAATGTTTTGTCTTTTTAAAGGTTTAATAATCTAATTAAATGTTTTGCATTTTTTAAAATTTTTAATATTCTTGTTTAATTTTATGTTTTAAATGTTTAATTATGGAAAATATTTTATCTGTAATTTTTAATATTTGTATTTTAAAAATTTTGTTTAATTTCATAATGACATGTATTGTATGTTGTTGAATTATCTAATTCAATATTTTGTGTGTTTAATGGAGTTAAACATTAAATACAATTAAATTATATATACATATACCACCTTTTAATGTTTAGTTTTCTTATTAAATGCTTCATTGTATTTTCTGTTTAATTCCTATTTGAAGTTTTATTGTCTTTAAGATGTAATTTTCTAATTAAACATTTAATTTTTTTATTAAATGTTTTGTCTTTCTAAAGGTTTAATAATCTGATTAAATGTTTTGCATTTTTAAAAATGTTTCACATTCTTCTTGTTTAATTGTATTTTTTAAATGTTTAATGATGGAAAATACTTCATCTGTAATTTCTAATATTTGTATTTTAAAAATTTTGTTTAATTTCATAATGACATGTATTGTATGTTGTTGAATTATCTAATTCAATATTTTGTGTGTTTAATGGAGTTAAACATTAAATACAATTAAATTATATATACATATACCACCTTTTAATGTTTAGTTTTCTTATTAAATGCTTCATTGTATTTTCTGTTTAATTCCTATTTGAAGTTTTATTGTCTTTAAGATGTAATTTTCTAATTAAACATTTAATTTTTTTATTAAATGTTTTGTCTTTCTAAAGGTTTAATAATCTGATTAAATGTTTTGAATTTTTAAAAATGTTTCACATTCTTCTTGTTTAATTGTATTTTTTAAATGTTTAATGATGGAAAATACTTCATCTGTAATTTCTAATATTTGTATTTTAAAAATTTTGTTTAATTTCATAATGACATGTATTGTATCGTGTTGAATGATCTCATTCCATATTTTGTCTGTTTAATAGAGTTAAACATTAAATTACATTACATTCTATTAAACAGACAAAATATGGAATGAGATCATTCAACACGATACAATACATGTCATTATGAAATTAAACAAAATTTTTAAAATACAAATATTAGAAATTACAGATGAAGTATTTTCCATCATTAAACATTTAAAAAATACAATTAAACAAGAAGAATGTGAAACATTTTTAAAAATGCAAAACATTTAATCAGATTATTAAACCCTTAAGACAAAACATGGGTACCCGTATAGCTCAACGGGTTAAGCAGGTGACCTATGTACAGAGGCTGGTCCCAGACGCAGCGTCCCGGGTTCGAGTCCCGCTGGTGGCCCTTTGCTGCAAGTCTTACCCCGACTCTTCTCCCCTGTTTCCTCTCTGTCTCTCACTACACCTATCCAAAAAAAACAAAACATTTAATTAAAAAATTAAATGTTTAATTAGAAAATTATATCTTAAAGACAATAAAAGTTCAAATAGGAATTACACTGAAAATACAATGAAGGATTTAAAAAGAAAATTAAACATTAAAAGGTGGTAAAACATTTAAAAAGAAAAACCTTAAAGATTTAATCGAAACATTAACAGACTGTCTGAAGGTTCAAACTAACAGAGAACTACTCAAGAACTTTTAAGATTTCAGTCCTCAGACTGTGTGAAGGTTCAAACTAACAGAGAAGTACTCAGGAACTTAGAAGATATCAGTCCTTGGACTGTCTGGAAGTTCAATCTAACAGAGAACTACTGTGGGACTTAGAAAATTTCAGCCATCAGACTGTCTGAAAGCTCAGGTCCTGAGGACTCGGGAGGTGTGGAGGCTTTGGAAGTCTTGGAACTGAGGGTTCAACCCTCCAGCACAAAGGCTGAAGTCCAACCTCCTGAGAAAAACGATCGAGTCGAGACTCAAGTTAAAAAAAACTCGAAAATGGCCAAAAAAAATAGATGATAAATGCGCAAAAAAAAAAAAAAAAAAAGTATCGCGCGCAGCTTAGAGGGAACAGTGGTCCCAAAACTGTTGATAAATTATTTCTCAATAAAACCTCATAACCAGTTACATAAGCACACCCTCTTTACTGACCTCTTTACCAATAAACCCCAAGACATACTTTGCCAAAATCCATAATAATCCATAAAATCTTTATTTGCACCAGCCCCATGTGAAAATGACATCAGTCTGTATTTGTAGAGCATCTCATGAATGTAGCAGCACCGTTTAAATGTTTCATAAGACAGAATATAAGCAAAGAGTATATAGGGATACAGACAAACATGGGAAATAAGAAACGTGCTCTTCAATAGTTATTGTCATTATTATTACTAGTAATATTATTTTTGTGTCCACTACAACCCATACAATCATCTAGTGTAGTCAAACAGGAATGTGTGCATGGCGAATCAAATCCAAAACAATCCATGAACCAACGACCACGTCTTGATTGCACTTCATATTATTGACCACTAGATGTCCTACTCGAGCACTGTGTGTCATTGAGGCCTCGAGTAATGAACCATGTTTTGAATGAAGTGTCGAAGCTTCAACAAAGCCTCGATCAGCCATCACTACGTAAGGTTTATGCGCTGATTGGTTTGTTGGTCAGCTTCAGCCCGGGAAGATGTCAGCTAACGGCAAAAAAGAAAGATTGATTCCGAATGCAGAGTTTTTAACAAGGCATGGACTTCCAAGTATTTCTTCACTGAAGTCAGAGGTAAAGTTGTGGGCTGGTTTGTGGAGAACAGATCGCGGTGCTCAAGGATTATAATCTGAATCGACAATACGAGACCAAACATGGCGGAGAAGTACAAACATTTGACTGATACAGAGCGAGGAGGATATCTGAAGGTTTGCTAGCTAAACTGCTAAAGCAGCAATGACTTTGTTTTACCAAAGCTCACATCAAGGGATGCAGCAGTCAAGACGAGTTTTCTAATATCCTACAAAATCGCCAAAAACAGTAAACTGTTCTCTGATGGAGGGTTTATAAAAGAATGTCTGGTGGACTCTGCAGCGTTTATATGCCCGGAGAAGGAAGGAGCGTTAGTTAATGTGCCCCTTTCCAGGCGAACCGTAACGAGGCGGGCGGAGAGCATCGCCGAAAATCTGGAGCTTCAGCTGCACAACAAGGTGGACGATTTTGACGTTTTCTCCTTGGCTCTGGACGAGAGCTGTGATGTCCGTGACACAGCCCAGTTACTCATCTTTGTACGTGGACTAACAAAAACCTTTGAGATGACGGAGGAGCTGGCAGCTGTGCAGCCAATGAAGGGAACCACGACGGTGAGTGATTTCTTCATTGAGGTAAATACACGCATGAACAAGCTGGGACTGAAATGGGAGAATTTGGTTGGTGTTACAACTGATAGTTGTCCAAATTTGACAGGGAAAAATGTTGGACTTTTGAAACGGATGCAAGATAAAGTGACTGAAATAAACCCAGAACAGAAACTGATATTTTTGCATTGTATTATACATCAGGAGGTGCTGTGTAAGTCAGTGCTAAAAATCAACCACGTGACTGATGTTGTAACTAAAGTAGTTAACTTCATCAGGGCAAGAGCATTGAATTACAGACAGTTTGTTGTCTTTGTGGAGGAGATGATAGTGAACATGGTGACCTTGGTTACCAGACAGCTGTCAGATGGCTCAGCCTGGACAAGGTGCTTAAACGAGTTTGGGATCTGAGAGCAGAGATTCAAGAGTTGGGCATTGTATATCATTGTGTTGTGTAATGTACTGTTTTTATTGAGATATATTGAACATTGCTCTAAGTGTAGTGGGGAGCTGTTGTCTTTCTTTATGCTTCACAGTCATCTTAATGTAAATTTAGAAAAACTGACAACACCTCATAGCGTTCATGATGAACAAAAACTGACATGATAAGGAAAATTTCAAATCTCTGCCAGCTGATGGTCATATTGTTGTGGAATAAATTCTGAGTGATGGCTTACTTACTTCGTTTGTAAAAACAGTGAGTGCTGAAAAGTAATTAAAGCACTTGGAAAATCAGTTTCACATTTTAAGTATGTCTTTATGATAGTAAATATCTACAACTCAATAGGCAGCAATCATAGTTTGAATGAAAAAACAAAATCTTTCATTAAATAGTTGTGTTCTGTGTTCCACATTTTCATTGTATCATTGTATTGTTTCCTGTACTGTTTTTATTGAGAGATATATTGAGCAGAGCTTTTAAGTGTACTGGTCCGGTCCTTAACAACCGTCAAAGTTTCTCATGTGGCCCCATATGACAATTAATTGCCCACCCCTGGTTTAGGCCATTGAAAAACACAGGGATATACGAAATAAAATGGAAACCTATACAGTAACTCATCTGTATTTTAGGTCACGCCAGTCCTGACCTGAAATGTCTTCCAGATTCTTAGGTTGCCTCTTATTTTGAGGATTAAAAACACCACCAGCAGCGAACAGTCAAAAACTTCTTTGTATGAACTGATGTCTCCAGTCTCCCTGAAATCCCATGTAAGTTGATGAGCACCTGGGTGCCAACAAAGCCAGATTTCTTTCCGCTCTCCAACAGTGACATTAATGTTATTGCGGCTGACAGTGCCAAACCCCAACTCTTTGATTTTTTTTTTTCTCCACGTCTCCACTTCAACGAAAATTGAACGCATTCAAACGTCAGTATGCTGGTGAAATAATAAAAGCTCCCTCTTGATCTGTGAGGCAGCATCCACACACTGTTTGATTAGAGAGTCACGCTTGCATAGAAACTGCAGTTATACAAACATCCTAAAAATTATGCATTTTGACTGCTGTGCTTTATTTTAATTTTAATTAAATAGTTGGGAAAATAAAACCCACCAGGCAAAGAAACAGTGCTGGTGAACAGGAAAAGCCACTCTACGAACCTCCTTTGACCCTTTTACTTCTCCTTATCCTATTAGTAATTGATGTAACAATTATTCCATTGTGAATCTGGAGAAAATGAAAAGTACTTTAGACTGCTATGACTAACTTGCCTAAAGCAGAGAAGGGACCTATTGTCTAGTTTCCATCAGAGTTGTAATTTTACTAGAGCCTTTCTGAGAAATGACTCAACAGCACAGTTTGTTATTATTCCATTTATTCTGTGTCTATGACTCATTAAATGTTTCGAACAGTGATGCCTTTTGGTAAGTATGCCATCTTATTGATCTGAATGAATGCAACGAGAACCTAAAAATGTGGTTGAGTGATGTGGCTACCAAGAAACAATTTCCAATGATTTTTTTTCACTAAAGCTTAATGTACATACAGTAGGATACAAAATGTCATCAAATTCATGGCATTGACTCCTCTGTAGAAAAGGTCAGACTTCCTTAAGTTGGGTTTGATGGACTCATCAGAGGCTTGTTCAGGTAAGTCAATTTACAGCAGTTTTTCATCTGCTAAAAAATCTCTGCTCTTCAAGTCTTCAGCAGACAGACATTTCTATCTAAGCACCATCATGGTGCAAGAAGTCAAATACTTCTTTCTCAAATCATGGCTGGACTTCTTTAAAAACCTCGTAGAAACTGGATGAGCTGTCTCCAAATCAGTACACTGTGCTCTGTTCACTGAGAGACATAGTATTTGCTAAATCAAGAAAACAAGACTCCAATCAGCAAAAGCCCTGTCAAAAGAAAGCTTTCTGATAGAGTCTCAGAGGACAAGTAGCATCTCTAACCCACTTCTCAGGAGGTGAAACAAAGACAAACACTTGAAGACAAAGTAGCATTTCACAGTGAATGATAGAAAGAAAAGTCCTTTTTACTGACGGATCCTAATTAGTGGAAGTCAGTTTGTAGGGCAGGACAATAGCTGAAGAATTTACCACAAAAATGCTTGATCTCAGTCAATGTCTATAATTGTTTATAATTTTTAAAGATATATTTTTAATAAAGACCATTAGAAGAAAGATTTCATCTTAATGAAACCACCCCAGTCCCCTGACCAAGGTGAGGCAGCTTTCCATTCCATTCTCCAGAGACCTATTCCATCCGTTGGTTTGAAGGTTTGTCGAGAAGGATTCCTACTGCAGCAGGATAATGAGACAAACACACCTCCAAGCTTTAACCTGAAGACCAAAGAAACCGAGGAGAGCTGACTGTCAGGGACTTTCTTTCACACTCAGCTAACCTCGATGCTACTGAACATTTATGAGGAACCGAAGACTGAGAAACGGTGAAAAGCTCGTTGTCACCTTATCATGGGATAGCAAGGATTTTAAGGTTTGAGCAAACTGGTGGAGTCCATGCAGATCAAGTGCTGCTGTTATTAAGACTAAGACATACTGAAATTCATGAACAAAAATCCAGCAATGAAAAAACACCGTATTAATTCAGAAAAAAAAAGCTAAATAGAAGTATTTGGTCATTTTCAGACTTTTGGGCCCTTCAAAATATATCTGTGAGCCTAAATATTAGCACAATTAAAGCAAGGCAAAAGTGCTAACCAAGCCACTGTGCAGCCCATCCAAAAACATGCTGAGGTTAACTGGTAACTCAAAATTGTCCGTGTGAATATGAGTGTGATTTTTGGTCTGTATATGTAGCCCTGTGATAGACTGACCAGGCTGTATCCTGCCTTCACCCTAAGTCAGCTGGGATAGACTCCAGCCCCCCATGACCCTAATGAGGATTAATGGATGATCTCTGAAAGTTGAACTATGAAACTGAGCTAAATATTCACAAGATATTCATCATGCAGCAATGATGATTGTAAGTTGAGGGAAATGAGAAGTCACATGCAATAGCAACCTGACCATTCAGCCTGAACTTACTATGTTGAAGCTTTTTCCAATTATATACTCTGTACACTCCACATGCTGCCGCTATCATGCTACAGTGAGCTCTACAAGGTCTGCTGAGTGTTAAACCTCAGGTCCAGCCTTACGGTACGCTGATGGTAACAGCCCCTCATGGGACTGAGCAGCTGCCTCACACCTGCTCGAACTCTTTGGTCTCCTCTTTGGTCTCGGTTTCTGTCGTGCTTCATTCTCTTGCAAGTACGAAGGTAATTTAGAGCACAGCAGAGAACTGATAGCTGTCTTCTTAAGTCTAAATTGCTTCTCTCAGGCTCCTTGACGATATGAATGCATGCTGTCAAGTGCTTTGACCTTGGGAAACATTCGCTCTGCTCCCAGAAGTAATTTGTCAAAGTGTTGATGTCTGCAGAAGAAATGTGAGGTCTCACAGTTGCTGGTTGAGAGCATGAACACATAGCATATCAGATGACATTAACTATGTTTCTTTTAAAATACAAGCGCTTCATCTTCTTTAGTACCTACAGGCTCATTGCTTGCCCCTCCAACACTGAGACTTTTTCTTCTGCTTTAATGTTTTATGTTTGAAAACTGTATTTTCTCTCATATTTTATTAAGCGCAACAGGGGAGCCTTAGCCGCATATCAATAGCAACAGCCTGACAGCCTTGATGCCTCAAGTGACACTTTAAATGCAGTTGACACATTTTATATTACATTTTTACTGAGTAAAAACTCTAGATTTATATTTCTTTTGCAACTGACATAAAACGCCAACTTATGCTCAAGTGTAACACAAAATCACACAAAATAGGACATAATTTAGATGCAGCCTTCCTTTGAACTCAAAATTTTCTCCATTAGTTTTATATATAAATCCACTAATTCTGATCCACTAATCCACTGTTGTTTCATAGCAGTGAAGGACAACTCCTGTGATGTTTTTAGTGGCCTTGGTTCCATATAGCTGTCAAGTAAACTTTTGAAATGCTGCAACAAAAGAAAAGGGAAAACAGAATAAAGTGAATAAACTGGCCTGCATAGCGTTACACATGAGTGTAATAAGCAAGACAAGAAGCCTCCAACAAAATCAATTGTTTGACAGCCACTAAAAATTCTTGAAGAAGTAAAAGACAGAAACAATATTTTGGTCATCTACAAGAGAAAAGAGGAGAGAAGTTGAGAAATTGCTTTAAATGGGAAAAGTTGTAATTATTCTGTCATGTCCGCTCTTATTGACCTGCTAAAATGGGTTTTCAATCTGCCATGAAGTATTTCTGAAGAAGTCAAAAACTACGCCATATGAGCGTAAAAGCTGTTTTTGTGAAATCTGGAGGTCTTTTTCAGATTCGCCCATTTCCATTAATTTTCTCGGCTTCAAAATATGCCCAAAATTTCACTAGAGAAATTCAGCTAGTGCCAACAAATGTAATTACTACACTAAATTAACTCTGTAAGTTTATGCCTTTGCACTTTTCAACCATCGCCTCTGTTTATGACACAAAAGTCTGTTTTATTCTCAGTGACAAACATAGACAAACTTGAAAAAAAAATCACAAATATGTCATTACTTTTCATCTCTGTCATTTCCTCAAACACCTGAGCATTATAGTGTTTTTCAGGACTATTTTTAGTTTTGGAATAATGCAAACTAAACTGGCCAAAACAGCAATATTTGCTAGTGGGATGACGTCGATATTTTGTACATTTTGTGGAATTTATTGACAAAATTATATATTAAGTCTCAGCAGCTTTATTCTTGAATTGAAAGGGGATAAAAAGCAAATAGGCCTCTGTACCTCTATGTAGATATTCCTTTAAAAACCAACCGTTTCCAGCTCGAATAGTCATTTACCACATTAACAATGTCTAGACTGTATTTCTGATGAATTTAATGTTATCTTCATCGAAAAAACTGCTTTTCTTTAAAAAAATAAGGACATTTCTAAGTGACCCCAAACTTTTGAATGTACATACATAAAGCAGAAGCTTTGACAGTGAAGAACAAAATGTGAAGGCTATAAAGCATCTTATTATAAGAGCAAACGCAAAGCATGAAATAAAAATACATTGATGGAAATGAAACTCAGACCTTCTGTAGGTCTGACTCACTCAGTGGCTTTGAACCTGATGCACCTCCTTATAATGTTCAGTGCTTGTATTTGATGGTTAATTTTATTCATTTATTTCCTTGATGGAATCTCATTCATCCTAATTCATTCGGTTTGATGCTTGATTTGAGACTTAATTGGTTAAACAAGTATCCCCCTCACTGTCCCCCTCCCCCCTCCCTCACAATTTGACCTTCATAAGTGACAAATGTGATAACAGATTAAGGTCAAGACAAAGGACATGAAATTCCTGTTTGCTTGATTGCAGTACGCATAAAAGAGGTCAAATTTGCATCAGTGCCTACAACACAGTGCTACAATGAGCCCTGCAGATGTGCTTAGAGCTAATGGATTATACTGACACGGTGGGCATGTCTAAAATAGCCTGGCGAGCTGAGCCTCCCTCGCAGCAGCGTTTCACAATGAGGGATTCAATCTGTGATTTTAGCCAGTCATCCCAACACTCAGTGGAGGCGCTGGGTGAATAATTAGCTCAGACACAGAGAGTGTTTACTCTGCGCAGCATAGACAGATGTAGCAACAATCGGTCAACAGAGGTCAGGACCTTGATTACTGTAAGAAAACATTAGTGACCTGCTCTTCTTAACGAGGTATTTCAGTGGAGGAAATACGCTTATTCTGTTTGTTTCCAAAAGCCGGATGAGAAGATTGATGCCCCTCCCATGTTAATGGGATGAGCTTAGAGCTGGAGATGGGAGGCAATTCATCAAGCTTAAAGTGGAATTAGACAAGTTTTTTGCTTTAACTAATCATTATGTAGTAAATGTTGATTGCACAATGTAATGGCTATAGAGTAATCACACCATCAGGGTTAAGATTGATTCCTTATAAGCCTCGCTTTCACTCTGCAAGTCTGTCTGCCACCAGGCACCAAATCCAGAACAGAAAGAGGAACCCTTTTTTGTTTTGTGAAGTAGCTGAAACAGTGGACAGTGAAACTTAAATACCTCAGTAGAAGACAGCTCAAATTGTTTGTTGGCTCGTGGGGAGATTTCACCTCTTATCCATAACTCTTCCTCCGTTCTGACTGGCGGTGAGTCCCAGGCACTTATTCTCACCCCCAACTCACATGGTTTTCCATTCACACCTTGAGGAAGCCTCTTTGATCCAGTTACCTTCCACTCACCTTCTACCAAAGCACATAGGATTACCATGATCTGGAGGACTGGGAATCTACACAGACGAGCTGGATTAACTATGGAAACAAAACAGATAGAAACGGAAGTTTGACAAGACTGAACCTCAGACAGGCTCAATGAAGAGAATGTGAGAGGGTTCAAATTAACATTCAGTTGTTGTTTCTAATAGATCAGCAAGTAATCAAACCTGCCTGTTTATTACAGTTTTTCTTAATTGATAAGACACTGTTCCTGAAATATAGCACACATTTCCCAACACACTGCACACTATTTTTTTTTATTTGAACACAATTCACAAAGCACTGCACACTTGTGTCAAAAGCGCACTTTATTGCCAAAATCTGAACTTTGTTTTCAAAATTAAGACACACGAAGCAAAACTAGGACACTGCACTGCTAAATACAAAACACTCTTCTCTCACTGTGTTTTCACATGAAGTGTAAAAACATGATACAGTCCTCAAAAATGACAAACACAAATGCATCCTATAAATGACTCAGAGGGGGCCATTGCAGTGCCTGACTGTTATTATAAAATAAAAATAACGCTGTCCATGACAATGTGTAATTGATAAACTGAGGGATAATATTGTTGAAGCTGAATTTATTTTTCTTCAGATATTTCCGGTTGTTCATAATGTTTTGTTAAAAGATAGCTCATTAAATCTGAACATTTTCAGAATATACTGTTTTGCACTAAAACTAAGGGAATAATTTGGGGTTGTCGTTAATGATAGGTTAGCATGTTATGATTTTACTGGTCCGTCCCACTTGAGCTCACATTGAGCTGAATGTTGCCCCTGAACTAAAATTAATTTGACACCCCTACTCTATGTGTAGCCCTGTGATAGACTGGAGACCTGTCCAGGGTGTCCAATGTCTTCACCCTAAGTCAGCTGGGATAGACTCCAGCCCCCTGTGACCCTAATGAGGATTAAGCAGTGTATAGATAATGGCTGGATGGATGGATGGATGTGAGAATCGGGCCAAAGACTAGAAGCAGAGTAAAACAGGTGGAAAGAGGCAGTTATCTTCTTCTCATAGCAGAGATTTGTTGCTCCTAGTGACCTCACATTTTCTTACTGCATGTTGAAGTGGTTGCTTGTCGAAGTTGTTCTCACACATGATTAACATTGAAAATGTTGAGTACGGAGACTTTAGAGTTCAAAATTTAGTAATTGTAACTGGCAGAGCAGTGGTAAGCTCAGGAATGAAAGCACGTAATTTAACAGATAATGCAACTCATTAGTATTGCAGGGAGTAATTAGTGAAGCAGTAGTAAGTAATGAGTAATTGATTTTCCAAGTGATTTGACCAGCGAACATGAAAGTACTGTTTATATTCCCTTCAGTGTCTTGCTCACAGACTGTCTCCCTTTCTTCTGTGTTATGTTCCCTCCCCCTGCAGATTTAATTTATTTAGTTTATTATTTAATTTGCAGGTTAAACATCAGGAGTTCAAATATTTTACATGTGCATTAGATGCCTTGCTGCTTTTTGTCTTTGCACTGCACTGAATGTAGCTCAAGCTGTCCTGTCCTCAAGGCTCCTGCTGGATGTTTGGCTGGACTCTGTCGCATTAATATCCAGCCTACTGGCAGCCCGCGCTTGCAGACTATAAAAGTAACAAATGCGGCAAGTGAGACGGTGACAGAACACGCCATAAGACATTAATGACTTTAAGGAGTCGGTGCACCATTGCACATCATTTAAGTGACCACAGTTACAGTTTTGGCCCTTACAAATGAAGTCAGGACATCAATCTGTGTGTGTAACATCGGTCTTCTCACGCACAACAGTTTTGTGGCCCCTGTGGTGTCATCACATTTTGTAATAAGAGCAGAATGTCTTAAAAGAGGCACAAGTTTGGTGGACATTCAGGGCATAGAGAGGCACATGGGCTTCTACAGTTACTTCAGAGATTTAGGGGTATTTTACAGTGCAAAGTTGTTATTCTTCTTCTAATAAAAAGCTTTTCTAAGTTAACCATCATCATGAAATCCTCCAGAAAAAAATCCACCAAAACCTTTACTTGCCTCAACACAACTATTAAATATCTTCTAAACGCCGTGTTGAATAATTGACTCCCTCTCTGCTGCTACCACTCCAGCTATTTATTTCCATCATCATATTTCAGTGCCTGCAGTCAGGGTTTGTTGTGTGGACCAGACATGTGTTAATTTTATGCGTTTTTTTGCTCTGTTGTTGTTTTTATCCCTGTCCAGTGCCCTCAGGATTTTAACGACTGCGATCTGTTGCCTTCATCTCACTCACAATGCACCGGCAGAGAAACTAGTGTCACACTTCTGAAGCTTTTTCACCCTGTAGAAAAATGATGAATAAGATATTAGCGTAACTGTAATATACATCTAAAGCTACTATAAGTTGAATTTTATGATTGCAGCACCTTTCAATATTTCAAAGAATTAGCAGCAGGAGTTGCTGAATGTCAGGGTCCTTTTTGATATTACCACTGGGAGGCGCCAAAGCTGGAAATCTTATTGAATTATCTGACCACAATTAATAAATAGCCTATAGTCTGTGTGTCTCATATATTATACTGTACGGTCTTTTAATTACCAAAAGCTTAAATTTACACCTTTTAAGTAACTCCTTTGTCTGTTCTCTTACCTTGTCACTCTCACTGTAAAGCTGCACACATCCGTGGGCTATTCCAGTCAGCCTGCAGGAGGATTTTGTGTGCTTTTGGTTTAGTGTTGTGTGTGTATTTATATAAGTGTATGTGCTTGTATTATTTATATTGTGGGTGACATAAATCTGTTTACAGTTACTTAGTAGGGAGCCCGCCTACCTTTTGGAGACAAGAAAGCAAATCTCCATTATGTAAATCATTAAATTTTACTGTGATGATTGGGTTTAAGCTTTGGATGAAGTCAGGTTTTGGCAACTAGGATTAGACTTAGAGTAAGTTTCCCAGAAATGGATGTGAGTTACTCTGTGTGTGTGTGTGTGTGTGTGTGTGTGTGTGTGTGTGTGTGTGTGTGCGTGTGCGTGTGCGTGTGCGTGTGCGTGTGCGTGTGCGTGTGCGTGTGCGTGTGTGTGTGCGCGCGTGTGTGTGTATGTGTGTGTGTATGTGTGTTGCAGAAAGAGAAAAACAGAGACGAAGATTGGTGGCACTCTGCAGACCATCACCAATCACTTGATGCAGTCTGCAGAGACTTTTAGTTCAATTATTAAACCCCGATGTGTCCAGCCAGCCCACACACTCAGCCCAGTTTCCCGGCACTGTGTCAGTCAGCTTCACTGTGTTCTGTACTGGAAACTGAGAGATTCAATCTCGGGTCATAATCTTTTAAAGCACACAAAATGCAGGCATGAAAAACAGCTGTGTTATGGATTCAAGGTCCTAGCTGGAGCTACAAACCACCCGGAGAGTTTGCTTTTGAGACAGAAAATGATGTGACTGTTCATTCCCATGATATTTGTCAAGATGACTGGAAAGTGCCACAAATATGTCTGCATATATATGTATAATTAGCCAAACATACCTCATCATAATCATCCATCTATCCATTCATTATCTATACACCGCTTAATCCTCATTGGGGTCACAGAGGGCTGGAGTCTATCCCACCTGACTTAGTGTGAAGACAGGGGACACCCTGGACAGGTCGCCAGTCTATCACAGGGCTACATATACAGACAAACAGTCACACTCACATTCACACCTACGGACAATTTAGAGTTACCAATTAATCTGAGCATGTTTTTGGACTGTGGCAGGAAGCCGGAGAACCCGGAGAAAACCCACACATGCACAGGGAGAACATGCAAATGCCATGCAGGAAGATCATGGGGAGGTGAGGACATGAACCGGGGATCTTCTAGCTGCAAGGGGAAAGAGCTAACCACCGAGCTACTGTGCAGCCTTGATCATAATCATGTTTAAGAAATTAGATCGAAACCTCGAATGAAGCAAAAATGTTTACTGCATTGAAGATGACTGGAAAGACACATGGCAAACACCTACAACTATTCAATCAAGGTGAAGGTGTCTGGAGACAAGCCCCTTTTCTCATTTCTCAGGTTGTATATCCTCAGCTCCTTTCCTTACTTCTTAATCCCTCCTTCCTGAGATGTGAGTGAAGGAGGTCAGAAACAAACATAACTCGTCGAGGCAGCAGGCATTTACCAAAATGAGAAATCCCCGCCTTTGAGTCACTGTTTCAAAGCAACATCAAATAAATATGGCATCTGACATTGTTTTCTTACTGCACAGCTGCATGTTATGACCTGAGTCGGAGGAGCAGAACAGGGTTCTCGTTAGCTTGCAGAATACATATAATTCATTTCAAATCAAAGAAGGCAATGAAAATGTATGGATGTCATGCATTTTTATTGTTTATTTAACACACATGCACAGTGAAAAAAGAAAGGAGGCGTGGCACCCCAAGGACTGCAATACAAGTGAAGCCTGACATATATTATAACTGAGTGACAGTCCTGCTCCCATCATAGTTCCTATATTCCAGCTGTGTGCCGCCTACAGAAAAGACTTCATCAAAGATACGTAGAGGGTTCACCTGTGCATCCTCGCTCATAGCTCCTCCGGCGAGCCTCCTAAATCTCTCGGTGACATGCATTTTAGGAATTGAGACATCCTTCAAGATGGCATGACAAGGTTGATGTCCAGGTCATGGGCAGGACAACAGTAGACAGAGAAATGAGGAGGCTGAAATTAGTGACATGGGCTGAGCATAAAGAAGAGGAGGTCCCTACTCAGTCCTGTTTATAAAGTGGGAGGTACAAGGGCATACATACCGAACCACAGCTCAATGCCTCCACGTGGAGATGAGGAAAAATAAACTTGCAGGTTCAAACACTGTGAACATACACCTATCAGCCACTGAAACCACTGACAGGCAAAGGGGATAACATTGATCGTCATGTTACAATACAGTGTTGTGTTGGGAAACCTTAGGTCCTGGCATTTACGTGGCTATTCTTTTGGCACATACCATCCACCTAAGTGTTGTTGCTGGCCCCCAGTTGACAACGGCATGACTTGAGGACCATGAAAAAAAGACAGAGGTGTTAATCCAACTCCCCAGGTCCCAGTCTGATTGAGCATCAGTGAGATGCAGTTGACTGAGGCCCCACCTCACAAGCCACAGGACACAAAGGATCTGCTGCCAATTTCCTGGTGTCAGACCCCACAGGACACCCCCAGAGGTCTCCTGTCCATGTCCCGACAGGCCAGAGCTATTTTAGCATCAAGAGAGAGACCTACACAATAGGAGGCAGGTGGTTTATATGCTGATTAGCACACATTTATTTTTAAAGTCCAATAAAAAATAAAACTGTAGGTTTGCGTTCAATATGCTTATTTTACATGTAGATTTTTGTGACTTTTTTTTATCAAGTCAAAGTCACCGCACTGTCTTTGTTGTCTGAAGCTTGTCGACAACAACAAAGCAGACCTTATCCCTTCAGAACAATCTGTTTGGAACCACTATGCCCCCTGAGTGATTCCCTAGAATAATTTCAATGCCAGCTCAGTGTACAATGCGCTCCTGTCACCGAGACGAAGAATAGAAGTTGTCACAGCATACAAACTCTGTGTTTAGTACAGTACGACAACATACCTGCTGCCCAAGGCAAGACAGACATGCAGGGGGAGAGGAGGAGACTTGGCATGGAAATCTTACCAGATGCTCTGGCACTGTGTGTTTGTGTCAGCTCTGGATGCAGGCTGCAGGGAGGCATTGTTTTATACTTATATATTTATTTATATGGAAGGATATCAGGTGCATTGGACTGCAATCTAGTTGAAAGTATTTCCTATGGGGTTGGATGAATTTTATGATACCAGATAAGCCCGTACATATTCCAAACTGAATAACATATTGCAAATGTAGTTATTTTGTCCAGGATACTTAGTATGTAGTGTATAGATCACTGTATATAGTTTTCTCAAGCAGAATGTTGATTTTCTCCAAACTTTGGCAGTAAAAAAAAATTTTAAAAATTAGCAAATTATGATCAAATTTAATCATTTAGATGCCATTTTCCACAATAAGAAAAAAAACTTTATTCTACTTTAAATTAACTCATTACATTCAAATATATTTTACAATGCATTTCAAATATCAAAGATTAATGCTATTCGTATGATTTACAGTGCTTCTCACAAATGTTGTTTTTTGTGTTCCATGCTTAAATTTGAAAACAATACATTATGTCATATTTGAAAGATATGACATCACGTCAGTCACTGCTAGTATGAATATTGACAATTTGCCAGCCATTTTTAGTATCATACCAACTTGACTCCCTGTCTCTCAGAAGCCTTACTAGCTGCAACCTCTGGGTGGGTCTTTGCTTGCTGGACCTGCTGCCACTGCTGGTCCTGTAGTTCATGGAAAAGACAGGATAAAGGAAATGATGCACAATTAATGTTGGTTCTTCTTAGTGTAGGCAGTGCTCCAGCAATTTATTGCAATTTTCAATTCATCTCACTTTCAAAAATAATTTAGGTATCAGCTACCCTGAGGACTGTAATTATGTTTTCAGTGAAAAACAGTGGGTCAGCTCTGCCTTTTTTTTTTTTTTTAACTTGGCTCAGCAACTGCTGCCACAGTTGTAGGGTCAATGAACAGAATTTATCTCATGATCCTGCTATTTTATAATGGTTAAGGATGGGCCACAGAATTCTGTTCAACTGACCTTGCTCCAAGGAGATGCACAGGAGCTAGTTTTAGGCTGCAAAACTAGATTCTGCACACTAAATATTTGTGGACAGCATTATCTATATTGACATATGAGTACTCTATGTGTGATAGTTCAAACAAGAAAAGCACTCAGAGAGCGCAGTACTCCTCCAAGGCTGTTCAGTCGTATCATTTCTGATGGATGAAATCTTTAATAAAAAATGACCTTGCGCTGAGCACAGACATGTGTTATGCATGTGTCCGTTATGAGCGGATACTGAATCGCGTGACCTAAATATGTAGCTGGCAGCAGGAATTGATGGGACTCAGAAACACCCCCACAATGTAATCGATTGTTCCTTGTATCACTTCAGACGGATCAGTCCCAATAAGTCCGCAGCCGTCGATTTGTAGTAGTATGGTAATCATGTGATCATCAGCAGGCAGCTGACGTAGTGTTCACTTGTAGTCATAGTTACAGTAACGCTGTGCTGTTATCTCGCAATGATACAGCAATCTTTAACAAATATATGGGTCCAGACTATAAGCCCCATCACTGCCAAAATCTAATCAGTTGGTCTTTGTGTGATTCCTGACGTTCCCTGAAAATTTCATCCAAAACTGTTTTTGAGTAATGTCGCTCACAGACAGACGGACAAACGTACACTGATAGCTCTGCCACATTCCTCAGCAGAGTAATAAAAAATAACAAGAATAATGTGGGGTAATACAAAATGCTCCCATGAAAAAACCCCACAATTATCTAATCTCTAATACTTTTCAACTTCCCTATATGTACTACTAAATCTCAAGGACATAAATCTGTATGTGCCTTCCTGTTGAAATCTTTTTTTGTCTTCTGGGATTGTTTCGATAGGTTTTGGATGCAGTGTAGCTGTATGTCACAGAGGAATAGCATACATTGATGTGCCACAACATGCCCGCCTATTGTTGTGTAAGTCCCTCTCTTGCCAACAAAGCGCTCTGACCCGTCATTGCATGGACCTGTGGGGGTCTGACACTGGGCTGTCGGCAGCAGATCCTTTGCGTTCTCTGTGTTGGTGGGCCTTGGTGGATTAGACTTGTTTCACTGTGTAGATCAGCGAACCCCAATTGGTGGCCCGCGGGCCACATCCGGCCCGCAGTATACAAATGTCTGGCCCGTACCAACCCAACCGCACTAACACACCTGTCCTAATGTGGAAAATAAATGCGCTGCGCTTTTTCATTTTGATCTTATCCCACACCGTACCCCTGACCTCCGACCTCACGCCGTCGAACGCGCGTGAACGTAAGATCTCCTGCACGCTCTTTCCAGTCCTACAGTGAATCCGTCTTCCTAGAACGCTAATAGTGGTGGTACCAGGCACATCTGTCCAAACCCAAGAGCATGGCTAACACGAAGAAGCGGAAAGTGGACTTTGAAAACCGTCAGTTTAAATCTGACTGGACTGATCGTTTTTGTTTTATTTTACCAGATCATGCTAAAGCTAACCCGACACGCTTGATTTGCACGCAAACTGTGGCTGTCTGCAAAACAGATAATCTGAAGCGGCACTTGAACACTATGCATGCTGCCAGTTTCAATGCCAGCTATCCTCCAGAATCTGATCAGCGCAAGCAAAAGACAGTAAATATGATAACATCATACAAGCGCTCCGTATCGACGATCTCAAAATCAACATCGGCACAAGAGAGCGCCACAGCTGCATCATTGCAGGTATCCTAGAACCAGGCTAAAGCTAAGAAGCTGATGCTGAGTTAATGAAATCCTGTGCAGTTGCTATGGTTAGCGAAGTTTTACGCCATCATGAAAAACAAAAGAAGACTGTTGTAGAACTACTAAAGCAGGTGCCATTGTCAGCTAATACGGCTACACGAAGAGTGGAAGTTTTAGCCGCGGACTGTTTTTCCCACCGACTCACCGATATGAAGAAAGCTGAAGCTATTTCACTAGCCAGAGACTCGTCCTGTGACCGCACTGATAGGGAATAGCTTTCTGTTTTTGCAAGATTTTTTGATGGAAAGACGTTTCGGGAAGAGTTGCTGTGTCTTCTTCCTCTGACTGGACGCACAACCGGGGAAATCATCTTTACCGGCTCAATTCTTTGTGAAGAATGGCTTGGATGTTGGCAAAATCGTCTCCATTGTCACCGACGGGGCTCCGTCGATGGTGGGACAACACAAGGGCTTGGTAAGCAGGCTTTCAGGTAAACAGGCTTTGTGTTTGTGTGTAAATAATGAAATAGTTGCCTTTGTTGTTCTGTTTGCTGGTTCTGGTGTCATCTAATCGAACTACTTCATGAGATGAATATGTTGTAGTAATGTGATGTGTCTGTGGAAAGCTGTTTGGACGTTTTGCAGATGTACACTGTTAAACAATATAATTACAGTACAATAGCATTCAATGATATGTCAGACCTTGAAAATCTGTTGAAAATCTGACAGTAACCTCTGCCTCAGGATGCTCTGCTGTCATGTTAGTGCCGTTGTTTAAGCTTTGTATGAGCATGGACCGTATAGATGTAAATGCATTTGGTTTGAGATCTTTAAAATTAATATATTTCAGTGTGTTGGTGGGAATGTGAGTGTTATAAATGGCCATTTAGGTGAATAAATGGTTGGTTTTGGACTTAATTTGTTTACAGTACAATTTCTTTTTTTGTGCGAGCCTCTAGGTTTGAGAGTTAGATGTCTAAATTATTACTACTGCTGCTACTACTACTACAAATAATAGCAATAACGTCAACTTGCACATGTGTATGTTTTGGCCCTTGGCTTGGCACATTTGAAATTATTTGGCCCCTGGGGAAAACTAATTGGGGAACAGTGGTGTAGATGCTCAGCCAGATGGGGATCAGGGGAGTCTGAAGGTCACGTGCATGCCTTGAACTCTATCATGTTCCTTGAGCCATTCCTGAGAAGAATTCTGCTGGGACAGGACCCAGGGTTTCCCCGCTAAATAATGTTTTTCACTGCACCTGCAGGCAGAATATTCTTTGGTAGATTAATATTTTGCAAGATAACATTAATGTATACATTGAGTACCACCTTTGACATAATATTTTATTCAGTTTTAATCATAGCATAAACTGAGAAGTCTTATTTGATGGAGCTTCAGAGCAAGCTCAGATTTAATCAAGCAGTGAGATAATAAAAGGATTATGGAATGCACATTCTGAATCGCGTGAATCATGTCCTGCAAAGGGAGAGATGAATCTCATCTCTGCATCTAATGAGTAGCCTGTCACTGTGGTCTTGGAGATAAAGCTCGCACTGTGTATCATTTCCAGCCATGCACACTGATAATAAGCACTGTGCTTTTTACTTGAGGCGTGGAGAGTTGCTGATTGCTGGCCCATGCTAAAACCCTGAATGCTTCATTCACTGGAACCATGGTGGCCTCAAAGCTGGACCTACACTCGACCGTTTGGCTTCGGAGAGAAGGAAACAGACAAATCAGCGCTCTTTTGTCTCGTTAGTGGGTCGTTCCACTGGAGACATACTCTGCTGGTGGATTGCCAAGCTTCATTAAAGCCCTGCTCCACATTCTTGCATAGTCTTTCGGACATTCGCTGCTTTGTTGTTTTGTTTTGGGGTTTTTTTTCCCTTCTTAAATCTTCTCCTGACTCTGGTAGGCTCTCTCAGGCTCTTCCTCTCCGTCTGTCTTTGCAGCTAACAGACTCTGTGACACCTAGGCCAAAGAATGTGATCTCAGCACATTGAAAAACGAAAGAAGTGTTGATAGAGCAGAAAATTGCCCTTGTTGGTCCCTTAAGTGTGGCTGGGAAATTAGATAGCCATGGTGATATACCGCCATAGCTGCCACAGAGGCTCCACTTAGCAGCTTACCATGCTGGCCAGGTATCAACCATTCCCCTTTGGGCACCAGACCAGCCTCAGCCTTTGCCTCCTGATAAAAAAAATAAAATAAAGAATCCAAATGCATTATGACTCAGGGCAAACAGGAAGGTAAGCACAGGGCCAAATCCTGCAGGACTCTGAAAGAATGAATGACAGCTATGATAGGTGACTTCTTTTTTTTTGCTTGTTTGTTCACCACTTTTTCCATTTTAACTGGCATTTAGAGAAAGAACAGCCACAGGGTGAGAGAGCCTCAGCGTGGACATACGTTGAGAAATATCTGTAGAAGCATTCGTCATCCACTGCATTGTCATTTCATTTCCCCAAAGATGAGTTTTTGCTGGCCAGTGCGATACTGCTGCAGGCCATTCCGCACAATGAACGGCTCGAGGTGGCTTTCCAGTGGCCTGATGAGCTGTCATGAAATTGTCACTATAATGGAGCTCAGGCTGACCGGTATATTGTGTAGCCACAAAGCAGGCATTCTTCACTCATTTTTCAAAGCTTTTATATTTCAACAACATTTGGCAAAGTAAACAACCTTATTTCCCAGTTTGGTCTCCCCTTCTTTTCTGTGCTCAGGTAATTAATTACTAAGCACAAAACCACACACCTACACTGCAGCACATCCTCACACGCTCGTTGACCTGAATTAATATGCACCATAGAAATGTTTTCATTGTTCCATCACACTTCATAAAGTGTGTGACAGGTGGGAAATATGATGTGATTTTATTATGCTGATTTCACCTTCTATCAGGCACGTCTATAATGGCTGCAGGCACGAGCAACAGATTTGGCTGTAAACTGTGTTCGTTGAAAATCTGCTTTGTGTTTTCATGCACTTTACCCCCACAGGGAATCTTAATGGCGTGGCTTCAAATTTCTTTTTGATGAAGTCTTATATGGTGTGATTACTCTTAATGAGCCAATCTGCCGGCACCCCGCTGTAAAATCATGCTCATGATAGTGTTAATGCGTGCAAATGTGGACCACATTGCCTTTCACCTAGTTAAATAACAGCCCCAACTGGAGTCTTGATATGGCTCCTCTGAATCCTGCTAGGCTTGGGCTTTGATTGATTAAGCTGTAATATATTTTGGAATTCCACAGCTCTTGTTGTGCATGGGTAGGTTCCAAAAGAAGCAGAGTTGGACGTGAAATGTGAGTTTTGTAATTTAAAGAACACCATATGTTATTTAAATGTATTTATTTTGCAGGCAAGAGATACATTTAGTTTCAGCTTTTTTTGAAAAAAAAAAAAAACAACAAACAAAAGGTTCAGCATATTCAGGCCTGCAATGTTTGGAGACAGGACGGAGCCATCTGTATTTGCCTCTGAGCACAAAATATTGTCATGATAAGACGTCCTTCAAGTTCCCTCTGAATGCTGGCAATCTATCCTGAAAGCTGTTCATATTCTCTGTGGTGCATCTTTCCAGGCAGTAGGAAAATCAATGGCTAAGCTAAGTAATGAGTTCCTACTGGCCTGCAGCGGTGAACACAGTGGCACTGCCAGCTGTGCATCCTGGGGAGGGAGGGACTCGAAATAGAGATTCCAAATACTATACTGGAAAACACCACTTCTCAAAGATGAGGCATAATTCCGTCTTTAGAGACCCCTCTCACCATGACATCCTTATCAACACAGCACGCCTCCCCCTGCCTACCACCTCCTGATTTGGTTAATTTTTAGTTACAGTGCAATTCATCATTTCCTCTGCAGTTGGGAAGGAAAAGTGTAATAACTGAAGAGAAAAAAGTATCCTTTCATAAGACAGATCCTCAGCTCCCCTTTCTGCTGACTTGTTTAATTTGTCTGACGGTTTTCAAGGGGGAGAGCAAAAGAAGAAATAGTTGGATGTGAATTTGGTCATCTGCGTTTTTAAGGGCTGTTAAAGCATGAAACTTGTTTTTCTTTTAGTTTCATCATTCTTGTGATAAGGCTGCATCATTCAAATTAGTCTTTTTTTTGTGCAGAAGTGTGATACTGTCAAACTCCAAAACAGTGTACACTTTGTAGATTGTGTGTCTAAAGCAAAGGAGCAGGAACCTACAGAACCCAACAATCACATTCAGTCACAGACACCAGTCATTCTACCCCATAAGCCTGGCATACTGTTGAACTCAAATTGATTATGTTAAACAATTCAAGTAGTTTTTATGCATTTTATATATGTACACTACCGGTCAAAAATTGTAGAACACCTAATTTTTCCAGTTTTTGTAATGGAAATTATGCATGTTAATGTCTCATTGTACTCTGAAATGAATGCAGAGAACAAATAAACAATGAAGTTAAAAAAAAAAAATCAATTTAGAAACCAAAATGTGTTCTAAACCTTTGACTCATGAAAGTAGCCACCTTTGGCAGATAGAACAGCTGAACACACTCATGGCGTTCTTTCCACAATGGAAATCAAATATTCTTCAGAAAGTTCTTCCCAACTCTGTTGCAGAAGTTCCCATAAATGTGTGACACTTTGTAGGTTGCTTTGCTTTCACTCTTCTGTCCAGTTCATCTCAAACCAGCTTCATGAGGTTTAAGTCTGGAGACTGTGCTGCCACTCCATGTTTTCAAGCTTACCATCTTGTTCTTCTTTCTGAAGATAGTTCTGGCATAACTTGTACTTATGTCTTTTGTCATTATTTTGCTGTAAGATGAACCTCTGACCAACTAGGAAAATACCAGAGGATACTGCATGGTGCTGCAGAATGCTGTGGTAGTCGTTTTGGTTCAGGGTTCCTCTCACTCTGTACAAGTCACCAACCCTGGATCCAGCAAAACAGCCCCAGACCATCATGCTTCCTCCTCCATGTTATACAGTTGGTGTCACACACTGAGGAACCATCCTTTCTCCTACTCGATGGTGTACAAAAATCTTGCATGATGAACCAACGATTAGGACCATAATACCTTCTTCCAGTCTTCAGTAGTCCATTGGTGGTGTTTCACAGCCCAGGCCAGCCTCTTTTTCTTATTCTGACATCTTAGCAATGGCTTTCTTGCTGCAACTCGACCTGTCAAACCTGCAACTTCAAGTCTTCTCTTCACAGTTGAAAATGAGACTTGCTTAGTCCGACCACTATTGAGCTGTTCTTGAAGCTGTTGTCCTGTTGTCCTATCACCAAGCTGTTGACTCTCAGAAACTTGTCTTCTGATTCTGGTGTGGCTTTGGATCTTCTAGACCTCTTCCTGTCAGAGTTTCCCCCAGTTTCTGAGTGTCTTTTAATGGTGAAGAAAACTGTACTCACTGACTCCTTGACTTTCTTCGCAATTTCTCTGCAGGAACGACCTACATTTTTAAGTGTTATGATGGTCTGTCACTCTTCTATTGTCAGTTGCCTTTACTTCTCCATTTTTATAGCAACACATGACTTTCTGCAGTACAATACTGCTTAAATAATGCTCTGGAGGGTATGGTGTCATGGAGTGTTCCAACACTACTTTTATGCAGACAGAGAGGGTTGGAAGTAATCAGGAAAAGTTGGGACACTTGTAGGATTTGGTAGCACCAACTTTCAAGGCTTGATCAACCTCCATTGCTGCAGAACAGCTTTAAGTTGTTAACCCATTTCTTGTTTTGTGAAAAAGGCCTTTTTGTACAATTCTGAAATGTACATTATTTTTTCCATTTTGGGTAACCTTACTTTCTTTTTTTTTTTTACCTCTGGCAGTTCACCACTTACCTTTGTGCCATTCCAAGCTATTCAGTGGACTTGAACTATTCAAATATTAATTCAAAAAATGGAAAAATTGATGCATTCTAAAACTTTTGACCAGTAGTGTGTGTTTTAGAAAAAGTGGCATTACTGTCCAAAATTCAATCAAAATCTTTATAGAACTACAAATGTTTTAATGTCTACTCTGCCCTTTACTTCCTGATGATTCCAGGCTGCTTCGTCACAGTTACTCTGTTGTCACTCATTTTTCTAGACTGCGTGCAAGCTCCACTAATTAATACTTTACATGAACAATGTTTCTTACCTCTGCGACACACAACGTTTTAGTGTGTTTCATTTCACTGTGTTGGTTTCAGGGCATGGAACTTGGTTCAGTCTCGTTGCTTTCATGAGCCACTGTTTTCACACAGAAAGATGCTGGAGGCTGTTAGACAAAGTTAGACAGCAGTTAATGAACAGAGATGAGCTCAAAGCCCAACCCTGTCTCCCCCCAAAATTACCTTCTGATACCACTAAGTTACACTGTCAAACAGTTTTTGAAAGAAACTTATTTTTCCCCTGTAAAGTAACAATATGACTAGAAAATACTTGCTTTTTTAAAAGCTATGAGATCCATGTTAGGAGTTAGTGTCAGTTTGATGCATGACTTTCATCCAGGAGACTGGGGGGTGTGATATATGGAAGGCCATCAGTTCCTACATTGTGTTCTGTTTAGTTTTCACTCATTTTTAGGTTAGACCTGTGCACCAAAACTATTAAGGTCTCCAAAAAGATCATAGTTGGAGTTATAATGTCAGCATGCGTTTCACAGCATGTTCACAGCTTCTCCTCCATTTTTTGGGTGGCAAGTCTTGCATCATATAATAAATGATTGGGTTAGAATTCATTTCAATTTTGATTTATTGAGAGGATGGCCCCTTGTGCATCTTGTTTAACATATGTAAACACAAAATTATACAGCATACACAAATACAGAAAGCTCACTCACTCTCTCCCACTCCCAGATCTCAGCTGTCATTAGAGAAAAATCTGTTACAAAGACTCACATAATACATGAATCAGCGTGAAGAGCCACTGATGCTGGAGTTTGATTTCCAATTATTTGTTGCACAAATAAACTAAACATTGAAAGCATGAGCAGGCTGCTTTAAGATGAGAAAATAAAGATGACATGAAGCAGCAGAGTGAGGTAATTGATCGGACAAACAAAGGAAAATTATTCCAGTCAGAAAGCTTAGTACTGGAATGACCTATATCTGACCTCTTGGAAAATTGGAGAGACAAAGATAAAGGGATATTGCATATGTATTAGTGTATGATTCATGGGGCCAGAAACTGCTTTAAATAGGAAGGAAAGATTTTGGAAATGAACTGGACCTAGTGAAGTCAACATCTAGATTTAGACTGCAACCAATTAAGCAATTAATAGATGAAACAATGGTGAGTTATATACAGAAACCCTAAAACAAATGAAATACATATAGACAATTAAAGTTCCCACACTAGGTGTCAGTTGTTCTGGTAGACAATGTCAGTATAATCAATAATATGTACTGTCACTTAAAAATGATGGGTGGCTGGTTGGCTGAAAAGGAGTGACAGCTGGCAAGCAATACAATAAAGTAAAAGATAAAGATAGATTAGAATGTGATACGTCACAAATGGACAAAAAGTATTGAAAGAGAAAATATGCTTCACTCAAAACATAATAAAAATGCAGCTTAGTTGTATATGAAAGCAATTTTTGGAGACACAGCTCTTTATCCTGATAGTTTCCTCAGGAGCTGGTGGAGACCAAAATGGAGATACATGGCGATTGACCACTGAACTTACATTTGTCCAGTGGTAACATGATTCCATATTAATACAACTGTTGCACTGTATTTAGGCTGTGTATAAAAAAAAGATGGACCTAGTGATGTCATCAATTGACTGGACTCCCATGTTTAAGTCTTCAGTTTGGACTTTTGGTGAAGCCTGTTATTCTTTTAAAATTGGACATGATGACCAAGGGGTGGATATGATGGAGAACTGAGGATACTACAGCGACCTGTCAATCACAAGGTAGATCCACTCTAAAACATGCCCTCCTTTATCATCTGTTATAATATAAATGGTACCATAATTTACAAAATGAATGCAGTGCTGTATTCAAATCATCTTAAAACTAGTGATTGAGAACATAAACTTATATGGAAAACGTTCACTGAGGTAACCAGTCAAGTGAGAAGTAGACTCTAAAAAGTAACTCAAGGGACTTATTCCCTATCCTCAAAAATTTAACGTTTAATGAGTCATATAAGCCTTTTAAGTTGGAATCATTATTTTGATGGGTTGGGTTGACAAAATTGCTGTTGATAATTGCATCAACATAGTATTTTGTGTAATTTAAACTCAAATTTCTGCATTAGTTGATTGTAAACTGAATTTAAGTTGTTATAACTTAATGAAGTTGTTTGGATAACTACAAATTTCCTTCACCTTGAGGTGACAATTTCAAGTCCCCTCTGTGTTAAAACTTGTGCTTGGGCTGTTAATCATTAGGTAATCAACACTACCTTTAACTATGGACAAAAAGCCAATTCCTTAACTCAGTGTAATTTGTTGATTGAACATAAATTTTAATTACAATTTGTCATAACTCTGAAAGACTGATACAAACTGTTGCATTATTTGAGTTGCTGTTGTTGAAGTCCAAACAGTGCTTCTGTAATGTAATATTTTCTGGGTACGATGTGCTAAAAATAAGAGATGATGTAATTATGGCAAATGCTATTAGACTGAAGACCAGAAGTAAAACATATGTACTCAAAACATAATGGTGTAAACTTAAGATCTTCTAACTTTTGACATATATTGGAAAAATATGCGTGAAATCTATCACAAAATAATAAGGGTAAGATGTGGAGTAAAAAATCTGAACATGTCTGGGCATGTTCTGTGTAAAAGATGACCTAATGATAACTTAATGCACGTGTCTTCTGTAAAGTGAGATCTAGGGTGAAATATGATAACCTGATGTCATGATCTGACCAATAGATTCAGAAATGTATAATGGTGTCAAAACTGTCACTCCTATCATACGCCCTATAGGCGTGGAAAAATGACAAACGCTCCCAGCATAAAAGATGACCCAAAGCTGAGTATCTTCAGTTCTTCTTGGGGTGTTATCACTGCTAAGAATTACTCCTGGATTTTTTGTCAACAAATAAATCCTGCTGCCCTCCGAATGCTGACTTCTCTTGGCGATTTTTTGAAGATCTGAACACGGCCAAGTCATAGACTGGCCTTGATTTGTAACTTAGTTTACACTTCATCACTTCTCATAAACTTCAATACAAACTAACATCTAACACCACGAGACGAGTCGGCCCCTACTGGCTGTTGTATGAATGTAGGTTTCTTCATTTCCTCGAGTCTGCATCCATCCGTTATATACAGTCTACAATTATACAATTTACAGTTTCATTTAGCAGATGCTTTTATCCAAAGTGAAGTATACATGAGAGTAGACAACAGAAGCAAGGATCTATTCAGGAGAAAACAACTTGGATAAGTGCCATAAACCAAGTTAAAGTGTGATAATGTGTGCTTCTTGCAGTCTGTCAAATGCAAAGGTGTTCAGTGAAGAGTTGGGTCTTTAGTCCTTTTTTTAAAGACTGGGAGAGATTCTGCAGATTGAACAGAGTCTGGTAACTCGCTCCACCAGCAGGGACCCACAGAAGAGAAGAGTCTAGCTATCGACCTTCCCTTGTGGTGGTTGTATCAGGACCCTTTTTGTTGGCCGAGTGTAGTGAGCAGGAGGGAATGTGGACCTGAATGAGAGATTTCAGGTAGGAGGGAACTGTTTTCTTTGTAGTTTTGAATGCAAGAGTTTTGAATTTTATGGAGGCATCAACTGGAAGCCAGTGAAGCGATCTGAACAGTGGGTTAACGTGCTGTTTTTGGCTGGTTGGAAACCAGACGTGCTGCTGCATTATGGATCATCTGCAGAGGTTTGACTGTGCATGAAGGCCTGCCAGTAAGGAGTTGCAGTAGTTGGTGCGAGATATTACGAGAGCCTGTACCAAGAGTTGTACTGAATGTTCAGACAGGAAGGGTCTGATCCTCCTGATGTTGTACAGAGTGAGGGTTTTAGTTAGCTGGATGTTGATTTGTTGTTGTATAGAGGGACTGGCTGGGATGACAAGGACCTCAGTCTTGGAGAGGTAGAGTTGAAGGTGGCGTTTTTTTCATCTCTGCCGAGATAGATAGATCTAATCTAGATAGATTAGAGACAGTGTGGTCATTCAGGGGGGATTACTGAAGAGGTGGGTATCATCAGCATAGCAATGGTATGAGAAACCATGGGAGCGGATTGTTGCATCAAGTGAGGTTGTTTATATTGAGAAGAGGAGGGGACTGAGCACTGACCCTTGAGGAACCTGTGTGGATAGACTGTGAGGTTCAGACACTTCTCCTCTCCAAGATACTCCGAAGTATCTTCCTGAGAGAGCAGATCCAGAGATGCCAAGGAGGATTTGGTGGTTAACTGGGTCAAAAGCAGCTGACAGGTCTAACAGTAATAGAGCTGAAGACTGTCCAGCAGCTCTAGCAGAACACAGTGATTCTGTTCCAGATAGACAACATAGGGCTGTGTATGATGGCTGTGTAAAAAGAAAGCAGATTGTAATCTATAGTTTTACTTTGCATCACATACAGCCGTTAACATGGTGAAAACAGGAAACGGAGACTAAATATCTAAACATCTGATGGCACTTGAAGATCAGTCAGCCGTGACATGTCATTAAAAGCATGAATCACTTTACACACAGCCTGTCCATATAAGACACAAGCCAGCAGGCAGCATCACACACAGCACAGCAGAGAGCAATTTATGGCTTTAGAGGTGTCTCTTGGTCATTATAGTGCAGTTGGGACATTCGTGGAGAACAGAGATGACGGAGGAACAAACTGTGTGCAATCTGTACCCATCTGCAGACTATAGACAGGAAAACCAGCAAGGGAGTAGTCAGTTCAATCTTATTCATATTATATCTTGACCGGATATTTTTATAGTCATCTGCAGTTTTAGCATACATTTTTGTTTTATTGTTTTTTTTAAAATCCAAATAGGATTAGTTGTTTTGTGCATATGCAGTTGTTCTCACTTCCAAACGGCATCCCCAGTCTCACACTAAATGGAGGAAAATGTTGAGGTGTGAAATTGGGAATCACTTGGAGCGCTACGTACTCATCTCTCTTATCAGCTGACCCATTTTTAATGGGATTTCCACTTCCATGTGTTGGCTTGTGGGTTCCATCTTGTGTGGTGAACACATTTGGTCATCGCCCACTGAGAGAGATTCAGGGCTCAGAAAGATCATCGCATCCACACATATGCTCTGATTTACAGCAGCATGTGCTTACATACAACCACCGACAGCACACATATATAGACATGGATTCAACTTTGACGGTCAGCAGGCATGCAAATATGGGTACAAGCTCAGTGAACACACACGCACACACACACACACACACACACACACACACACACACACACAATACATATGTAATTGGCCGGTTTTAGGAATGAATTTATGATTTGAGTGCATAGGAATAATTGCGTGACACATTTAATTCTCTATCATATCAGCCTATTCAGCTATCATTGTGTAGTATATTTTGCCATTGCAGTTAACTATGCTGATGTTATTTCTTTCACTTCAGCAAATTTTCAGCACAATGTAAATAAAGACTGTGTTGTCCATTTAAATGATATCGCTTTTGATACATTTTTATTGATTTTAATCGATATGAAAAGGTTATAAAGGACTAATGTAGAGAATTTAGGTGGAGTTGTTACCAGAAATGGAATATAGTATTTGCAATTATGTTTTCATTAGTGTATAATCAGCTGTAACTATGAGTAATTGCATTTGTTGTTACCTTAGAATGAGCTGTTTATATCTGTATAGGGAGCCGGTCCTCTTGCATAGACCCTGCCATGTTTCTACGGTAGCCCTGAATGGACAAACCAAACACTGGTTCCCAAAAGGGTCTTCTGTGGTTTAAGGTTGAAGATGCCGCCATCATGTTTTCCTACATGCTTGGAAAAGCAGAGGTGAAGGGCTTGGTTGCAATCTGCCACCTCACCAGTAGATGCCACCAAATCCTGCACACTGGTCCTTTAAGTAATAAAGCATGCTATGTTTGACTGTCGCCTTATGTTCTTAAATGTATACAACCCTATTAAGACACATCAGTACTAGCAATTGTGAATTTTTGCGAAAACATTTGTATTGTTCCATTAAAACCAATCAAAATATGATACCACATCAAAATTTCCCAAAATGATTAAAACATTTTAAAATGACACTTAAAGCTTGAAATGCACAAAATCCTTTAAAGCGCTCACATTCCTCATTAACTGATTTTATTTCATTATGTATTTATTCACCAGATTGTCAAATGCTCATTCTGTTCTTAGGCTGTGTTTGAATGTCCTCAACCCTGACTTTAGCCATTATAGCAAGTTAAAATGTCATTTTCAGTGGTATAACAACCACAGCAAGATATACAATGCCTCGCTGTCTTCTAAAGCTAGTTGCTAACATTGTTCATATGTCAGGAAATTCCGATTTTTTTAGCCATTGAACACCTGCCTGCCTCTGCTGAAAACTATATGACACTGGAGACAAATATAGTAAAGTATAAGGAAAAAACAGTGTCCGAAAAGATCCTAAAGGTTTTCATGGAACTAAACGGAATTTCAACATTACACACAGTTTGATTCAAAGCACTGCAATTTTTCCCATTTACATTTACACTCATACACAGCATCAGTCAGCCATCACCAGCAACTTGGGGCTTTGTGTTTTGCTCAGGACACTTCAGCATGTGGAGATGCAGGGAATCAATCTGCCAAACCTGCAATTAGTGGACAACCCGCTCAACCACCTGAGCCACAACCAGCAAGAATTCCATCAGGAAATCACAACAAAACGCAAACTACTGCAAATTACTATGTCAAATAATGGAATCCAACATAAATGGATTATTATAGTCCAGAAAAAAATGTTCTAATGGTATATGGGCTTACAGACTGTGTTCAGTTATCTGTAGTGATGCCACTAATGTCATTCAAAGCAAATTCTACAGGATAAGGATATATAATTTGATCAGCTAAATGAACTAAATTAATTCTGTTCACTGTACATACAGCTTGATTGTAACACTGATTATGAGTTTTGTATGTCTGGAAAAACACTCACTATATTTGTTTCATTTTGCTAACAGAGCCGCATTCCATGAAAGTTACAAATGGAATTCATCACCAATACACAGAAAGAAAGACACAAATGTAAACCCCTCCTGTACACTCAAGACCTGAGTTGCAAATTTTGTGTCTTGAATCACTGATTGTACAGTTGCCTACATTTATAAACTCCATACACTTATGCTTTATTTAAGGCTTTCCTGGACAAAAATAACCCTGCAGGAGTCTGTAGTGAACACACAAACACACATGTGCTGTAGCAGCTCCCATTATTAAGATGAAAGGTTATCTCTTTGTAGCCTTTGATCTTCTGTTTCTTTACATCCTGTCGGTGCACAGGGCTGGATAATGAATCAGCAACAGCAATTCTGACGAGTACGCATACACTGAGCAACATCACTGTGAAGCGAGGCTTACATTTATCACAGGGGCAACAAGCTGCAGCAGCTGAGTTAAAACAGCCAGTGCTCTGACCGATGGATATCTTTCTGTAGCATGTATAAATCAACTTCAGAGTCACTACTGGGCTCCACATATGACCTTGTTAGTCAAATCAAACCATGCAGAAATGCATTTTATGCATTACAGTTGAGATAATTCAGTTCACTGAGGGTCACTGCAGTGTTAAAATAGCTGTGTACTTTAGAGAGTAAGCTATAGACAACATTAAGTGGACACTGAAAGACTGAAAAGTTCCCTGGTGGCTCGTAGGCTGTCGTAAGGCAACGAACCATGATGCCCTTCATAGCGATTCCCATGGAGATCTTCATTCGCTGGCACTGGATTTATACCACGAAAAGTAGCATAGTATAGCAAAGTGTAGGGAAGTGGTAGAGCAGTGGAGTAAAATTGAAGCCTTTCATCCTACACATTTCCCATACTAAGGCAAGTAAAGGCACAATTGGCAATGCTTCCACAGTTCCTTCAGGGCATTTTGAGTATACATAAGGACCTTGGAGACTGATGTATGAAAAGGAGTAAAATCCAAGAATTACACCAGATTCACACAATTTGCTTCTGGCTTTGGTTACAGCAGTTATTATACAGTAGCCATGAATCCTGACATTCACTGCCACACTCAGAATGAAAGGAAATAACACAGTTCAATGCCGAATATAACAAGGGACAGGCTGTCACAAGCACACTACCAGTCACAGCTGACATGAAAATCAAGAATTCTATGAAGGAATATCCATATGCACATGCCAAAATACATGTATTTTTGAACATTTCATATATATTTTTACATTAAAGATGGAGTCTTTGCTCCTATTTTCCTTTATAAATAAATTTCTAAATACATTATTTAGAATTTTATTTATAAATAAATAAATAAATTCAATATTGACCAAAAAAAAAAAATACTGCCTTCAGGTAATTTATTAACCTGGTAACAAACTACTAAAAACCATAACACAGGAAAAATATCTGATTTAGGCTATATATATCTGGTGTGACTACAAGTGTAGCATGAAGGAAAATTACCTTGCAAAAATTCATGCACACTCATGTTGGAATAATAGTTGTTTTGTCCTGTTTCTCCTATTCTAATCAAGTTATATGAGTGCAGCATGAGTTTGTACCAGGAGGCGATTATTTTAGCTTCTCACTCAACTGAGCCACAGTCTGCCAAGAAATAGATACAAAAAGCAGCTGTTTCTAAAACTGACAATATGCATGTGTGTATAGTGCAACACATGGCATAAGGATGTTAAATAGTGAGCATGAAGTGTGCTGGTAGATGTACGTCTGAGGCAGGTTAACTCGTTGCTTCATGATCTTTGCAAAGACATAAGAGAGCGATTGATTATTCATCTCTAAGCACAAAAGAGAATGAATGTATTTAATGTGAAATGGATGACCAGTTATGAATAACAATCACTGTGTGTCAATGTTGATATTTGGTGATTTAGATTTAAGCTGCTTGTCTTGTCAGCTTGATGTCTTTAAACTATTTCTGCATAGCTTTGGCTGCATGCTTTGGGCCGTTGTCTTGCCAGAAAACAACTCTTGTTCAGCAGGTCTTTTGCAGACTGCATCAGGTTGTCCTCTATGATCTCCCTACATTATACTGCATTTGTTTTACCTTCTACCTTTTCATTCCCTCCAGTGTCTGCTGTGGAGAAGCATCCCTAGATCACGATGATGCCACCACCATGTTTCACTGCGTCTGTGATGATATGCAGTGGTTGGTATCCGCCAAACATAGCATATAGTTTGATAGCCAAAAAGTTTAGTTTTGGTCTCATCCGACCAGAGAACCTTCTTCCAGTTGACCTAACCTCCCTTACAAGTGTCTTTCTTGCTGGATTCCTCAGTTTTTGAGGACAGCTTGTTCTAGGCTGATTTACTCATGTGCTACGTATATTCCTTCCATTTCTCAATGATGGATTTAACTGTATTCCAAGGAGTTATTCAGTGACTTGGAAATTATCTTGCATCCACCCCCTGACTAATGCTTTTTAATAACATTTTCACACAGGTGCTTGGAGTGTTCTTTTGTCTTCATGGTGTTATAGTCAGAAGGACTAGTTCACCAGTGACTGGACCTAACAGTGTTAATACACTACCGTTCAAAAGTTTGAGGTCAAACATCCTTATTTTTGAAAGAAAAGCAAAATTTCCTCAATGACAATAACATTAAATTAATCAGAAAAACAGTCTGGACATTGTTAATGTTGTAAATAACTATTTTAGCTGAAAACGGCTGATTTTTAAAGGAATATCTCCATAGGGGTACAGAGGAACATTTCCAGCAACCATCACTCCTGTGTTCTAATGCTGCATTGTGTTAGCTAATGGTGTCGAAAGGCTAATTGATGATTAGAAAACCCTTGTGAAATTATGTTAGCACATGAATAAAAGTGTGAGTTTTCATGGAAAACATGACCCAAAACTTTTGAACAGTAGTGTTTTTCCACAGATATGATGAAGCAGATTTAACTTTCACCTCAGAATTGTGGGCTGAATGTTTTTCAGTCATCAGCAGTTTTTTTTAAGCAGATTCCAGTAATTAGCCTGTTTTTTCATCACATTGCTCTGGAGAAAAATTTACAAAACTTTCCAAGCCTTAAAGGTTGCAGCCACAGCTGGATTCTTTAGTTCTAAACTAGATTGGCATCACGTTGCCACAAAGAGGTCTAACGTCTCCAAGCTGCCCCTGGTGAGATCAAGAGCAGAACCTGGTACATGCACTGAAGCAAAATGACAGTGAGCTCCTCTAATCCTCTGCTCTAATCCACCTCTGTGGAAATGCAACTTGCCTGCTTTTAGCAGAGGTGCACTGCTCGCCAGAACACCTGATTCTGCAGGCACAGTAGCCAAATGGCTGAAATCTACAATATACAATTGGAAGAACATCCTATTATCATAATGTGATAATAAAAGACAGAAACTGGTTCCAGGAATGTGCAAACGTGTGCTGTATTCAGTCATAGCTTTGTGAGCCATTTTTGTTAGCATTACAAAGGTTTATTATGTCTGTGATATTTTTCAGGCAGTTCTTACTGTGGTGTAAGAATATGAAAAGTGCAAATGTTTATGTTCACAGTCTTTATGTAAGACGTAATGTCATAATATATAGGCCATAAAATGCATTTTATGTCTTTATGAGAGAGAATAAGTTAATAAAATATATCTTATAAGGTCTTAAAACCAGAGATGGAGATTTACAGTTTTTTTAATTTTTTCTGTCTCTTGTCTCATGTCTTTTTTTCTCACTTGACATAACAGCATACACAAGGGGGTTGTTGCTGTTTTGCATAGAGCAGCATAATCTCTGCTCTGAATGTAGTGCATGTCCGGGATGATCGAAGATTCACTTCTATTTATTTACTGTTGCAGGCCTCTATTCCCAGGATTACCATGCTGACTGATGGAGAATGGTTTTACATTGCGTAGGGAATTCTCGGGCCTGCAGCCCTCTGATAACAAGAACACAAAATGGCAATGTCTTTAAAGACAGTCAATTAAAATTAAAGGATTGGGTGTTCTAAATCGGTCTCTGGGAGAGATGGTTTGTAATTTGATTGATGGCTTTTGTAGAATGTGGAATGATGGAGACTCATTTGTATAGACCTAATCTGTCATCTAGAGAGTAACAAAGCATATCCTTACCAAAGAAAGTTGTAAAATATGATCAGGAGCGTGTCTTTTGTTTCAACTGATTGAGAAATTGCATTAGATACATAGAGGAAATGCATGAGGATAACACAAACCTGTCTGCCTGTATTTTTTAAACAAAAGCTAACAAGGTGGGGTATATTTAGAAAAGTGGAGGTGGAACATCTGCTGATGAGTTTAAATTGAAGTCATCTGAGTCATTTGCCTTTGTCTAGTGCAGGACAGACAATTTTCACTACTCTCTTTAAACAGGTTTACCACATCTGTTAGGCAGTCTCTGGTCTACACCTCAGATTGAAAATAGAGGTTCACAAGCTCGCAGTTGTTCTCTTTTATGTCCCACCAAGGAGCACAGTAATGAGGGTAATAACATCTGCAACACACAGACTCTTCAACTCCGTAATGAAGATTTGATTTACTTGTATCTGCCCTCTGGGTCTGAGCTGCCTCAGGCTACAATCATGCTCAGAGCTTTTAGCTTAGTTCCAAATGGCTTCTCATATCTCGTCTTGCTTTTTCCTGTTGTTTTAGGTCCACTATAAATCTCTACTCCTTCAAATAACATGTCCTGAATACAAGTAAGAGTGATTTTTACTAAATGACTGCACAATTGGAACCTAATTACAATTTATGTAGGACACGCATAAATAAGAATGGAAAACGGTTTACCATGTTTGGTGATGTAGTGGATGACATCCCAGATCTGACATGAAATTACATAAATGCATGCAACTCTGACTGCTAAGACTGATGATCACATCTGCAATCATGTGTCAATCCCAGTACCCGATCAATCCCAAGAAAGTTTCGTCTGGAGAGTAAAATACAATTCATCAATGGCCCCTTCCACAGGGAACCTCAGAGGCAACCTGAGAATGACCTTAAATAATAGTTGGATGCCTAAAAACTGAAAAGAGATACTATAGACCCATGTCAGAATGTTTCAGTAAAATACACAACAATGAGCAAAGAAGCTGAACACTAGCATGCAGTACATACTTTGCATTTCAGTGCAGCTACAGCAATTATTCAGGAGTGAAAATGCCAATGAGAAAGTGAGAGACCAAGACAGAAATGATCCTATTATAAGTTTATTATGGCATATAAAAATTTGGTGCAGTGAGGAAACTGCCCTTTCAACTTCAGAGCGATCTACGCAGTTTCACACCTGAATCTCTTTCATTAGGGTTGTGACTGGTGATGATGTGAGATGGAAAATAACTGATGGAAAATTACTAATTACCTCTTCGACTGTTATGATTCAGGAGCACTTAACAACACATTCAAAACATTTAAATGAGGGAGGGAGGAAGAAGAAGGGTGACGTAGGAGATAATGATTAGCTAGGCCTTTGCTGCAGATGATCGGTGTTGCTGCCTTTTAAAGAGTACAATGTGCACGATTTTGAATAGAAATATAGCATCACTATAGTGGCAGTGTTCTGTTCCGTGTGTCACATGTGGATGTTAGCGCATGTGAGTCCATCTCTTTGAAACTGTTGACCTCTCCCACACTTTTAAACAGAAAGAGAGTGACCTCCCACTCCGCATTGGAAAAGCAAAAGTGCTGTGCAGTGCTCAGCTGGTGCCCTAAAAATACAAAGAATTTGAAATCTTATTTATGCTGACTACTTAATTTATGTGGGTTTGTTTCATTTGAGCTCAGTGTGAGAGTCTCTATGCTGCTATGAGACTCTCCTCTGTCACTCCTTCTCTGCTTGTGTCTGTCTTAAACTTGTTTTAACCTAAGCCACTGCCCTTCCTAACCAGGTCCTTTTTGCACCCAAATCTAGCCAAATCTTGACCATAGAATTACCAAACAGATATACTTTCCAAAACTAATTTGTAGAGGTTTTGACAGGCCTTGAAAAGTGATATTCCCCTGCCCACAGGTATGTCAGATCAGTAATCGCTACTTCAGGCTAATAACAAATTGCGATTTATTTATTTCATTTGATTTCATGTCATTTGTTGCCACTGCCCACGTCCCTCCTTTATTCTTGCTGTTAGTGTTCTCCTAAAAACTGCCTGTTCCAGTTTGATTGGGTTGCACCATTAAAGAAAACCAGAACTGAAAACAGCTCATAATGATGATGATTTCACCATACGGCAGCATTGCATCACTTCAAGTTCATGGAGTAAGACTGATTGTGACACAAATTCAAGAAGTCTGCAGGCTGAATAGATTTTTATGATGTTGTTTATCCTGACGGTGGTACACAGCATTCTTCCCTCCGTCGCATCTCTTCGGTATTCTGTTTTGCTTCTGCCACTGTGTTACAGCTCTTCATTCTTCAGTGATTCATGAGAGGCCATTTCTTTGCCTAGTGAAGCTATTAGGAACTTGCCACCAGGCCTGGCATGTAGCTCAGCACTTGTCTCATTCTCTGTAAAGAGAAAAATATCACCAGCTCTAATTTTAATAACTGTGATCAGCAAAATTAAAACCCAGGGTGAAGCCTAACCTAGAGTCTTTGGAAGACAGCATGGTGTCAATTCTAATTATTGCCATTTTGCGGTGTTATTGTTTATATTTAGAATGATAATTTACTGTGTAGAAATGCACAGTCTGAATAGAGCTCACAACTATATCAGTGTAAGATTCGCCCTTCTGTCTGGGTCTTGAACACCCAGTGAGAGGAAATAGAGGAAGGAGTAATTGATGTGAGCAACCCATGACAATCCATGCAATCATCATGAAATTTTTAGCCAATAACATCACAGAAAGCGGGTAAAGCCTGCCAAAGCACAGTTCCCTAATGGCTGTTTTATACTCTCATCTTCTCATGAGATCGGATATACAGGGTAGAACGCTCTACTTTTGAAACAACCCCTAGCTCACAATGCTGCTGCATGGATATCAAATCCAATTATTGCTGCGGCACATCACAGGGCAGCAGAATTTGAAACACCCTGCGCATAAATGTAAGGTTGGCTTTAAAGAAGATGCACTGCAAAATAATTAGCATTTTTGGTGCATTTTGAAACCTATAAAGGGTTAATACTACACATTTCTATGTTGTTTTGGTCTTTGATATGGAAAATCACCTCTCCATTTTCACTGTTTATTACAGAACGTAAGGGAAACTTTGAAAGACTTAAAAGTGCTTTGAAGCTATGAGAATGTGTCTCTGAAAAAGCCTATGAGCTTAAAGATCTAAGCAACAGAGACGCACAGTAAACAAAGCATGCTCATTTTTTAGAGAAACAGCAATGAGAGGCAGAAATAGACCCAGCACATGAGATTGAATTTAAGCCATAAAAGTTAAACTTGCAGTAGCTGACGGTGAGGATATTGCCAATTATGGGTCTCATTTACACAATTTAATTCCAAAAACAGACAATCTTTTTCTAATCATCTCTGCTAAAGGAGTATTGAAAGAAACGCATGGCAATTCTCAGTTTGTGCACCTTTTAACATTAATCATTTCAATGGGGATCTCTGGTGACGGCTGTGCTGATGAGCTGTAACGATGATGGATACAGAGATCTGTCTTTAGTTCTTCTCTTAATGTGTAGTCTCATCTCACCAGATGGAAATGGACGGATCTGGATTGTTGATGATGTGCATTTCTTAAAAGAGACGCCTTTTGTGGACTGAGAGTAGGATCGGAAATAATATTAAATGGGGTTAGCTGATAGAAAGCTGCTGTTGCATAAAGCAAGACCTTTATTGCAAAAAGAGAACACACTTTTATGTCTGTTTCTCTATAAGAATTAAGGTGCAGGGTCGAGACGGTGTGAATTTCTAATATGTGCTTGAAAATAACTGTGCTGCCGACTATATACTAAAACATGTCAAAAACAATCAACTAGAAGGGTTGAGCTTGCAGTTAAAATCAGCAGGCTTTGACATTATACAGAAGAGACTGCATTTGTAATGCGGGGAGCTCTTTTGAAAAGGCATATTTTTCTGTTCCATGCACTGTGAAACAGGGGCACTAGCTGACGAAAAGAACAGTAAATTGGGAGAAAGTGGATGATGTTTGTACCTTTGCCCTGAAAATCTGCAGTAACTTCTTCCACATCGCTTTATATGTAGCAGTAAATTACATGGCCACAAGTTCAAGCAGCCTATAACACATACACATAAACTGGATTGAAAAAACAACATGTCTAATACAGTGTAAAGTTTTTTGGGTATTTGCCTGACTTGGGAGGTTGTTCCAGGAATATATATTGTTGTAGGAAAAAGCAGAGGGATTGAAGAGAGAAATCATTAGCAGATTCACAATCAGAAAAGGTTATTTTTACCCTGGTAATGGATACTGATCATACAAAACAGCTATGTTGTTTTTCTCAGAAGAAAAATACAACCTTTTAGAAAGGTCACTTGAAATTCGTACAGAAATCTGTCTTTTAATTAAGGGCTCTTAAGGAGGACTAATGCTTGTTATCTCATCCAGGTTTTCATACAATTTCACTGTAAACTTCTAATTTGCAATGGCAAATACATTCGGATATCACAGCAATGCCATCTGAATTACATCTTTTTAAAATCATGAAATTCTATAATATAAAGAGATGCTTTGTGTATGAACTTATCTGCCAAGTCAAAGAATATTCATGCTGAACATAACTGCAAAATGCCCCCTGGTGAGACCCAACAAAGCTCCCCTTTACAATACACTACCTGTGTGTGTATTTCGTGTCTATGTTTAGGCTCCCAAAGCACTTAGGTTGGGGAAAGGTAGCACCCTTGGTTAAACATTGAAAAACTCAACAGTGACTTGAACATGTGGCGTATTTGTTTTATTGATGTCTGGCCTTTTCTTAGGAAAATGTAACAGTCTCTTTTGGTGTTTTCAAAGATCGCAACAAAATAAAAACTGCACTAACATGGTGTTAGCATGTCTCTCAATATTTTATGACTTCTCCACTCCACCCAACAAATAGGTCAAAACTCCAAAGAACAGCTGGGCACAGTAGAACTGTGAAAAGCGTATTTGCTGGATGCCTATTTTTAGTGGCAGATATATACACATTAAATCGACCGGTGGGTATTTAGACCAGTAGGACAGTATATTGTATGGCTGTATATACTGTATCATTCAAAAGCGTGGGGTCACTTAGACATGTCCTTATTTTTCAAAGAAAAGCATTTTTAAAAATGAAAATAACATTAAATTAATCATAAATCCAGTCTAGACACTGTTAATGTGGTAAATGACTATTTTAGCCGGAGATGACAGATTTTTATTGGAATATCTACATAGGGGTACAGAGGAACATTTCCAGCAACCATCACTACTGTGTTCTAATGCTACATTGTGTTAGTTAATGGTGCTGAAAGGCTAATTGATGATTAGAAAACCCTTGTGCAATTATGTTAGCACATGGATTAAAGTGTCAGCTTTCATGAAATTGTCTGGGTGACCAAAAACTTTTGAATGGTAGTGTATACTAAACGATGGATGTAGCGACTGTGACATCACCCATTGCTTTGTAAAGCCTCAAATGTGGCCAATGTCGTCTTGGTCTACCAGACATTACAAGCCAGGGAGGGATCTGACTGAGAGTTTGAGCACACTATGTATGCTGATATGGTAGCCATGCTTAATCATGTGTTTTTACTCTAAATGGGAACATAATTTACAAAATGACCATCGTGCTGTACTGACAGAAATTTCAAACTGGCAATTGAGATCATAAATGCATTAGGAAAATATTCACTGAGGTGACAAATCATGGGGGGCTGCACAGTGGCGTAGTGGTTAGCACTTTCGCCTTGCAGCAAGAAGGTCCCTGGTTCGCGTCCCGGCTTTCCCGGGATCTTTCTGCATGGAGTTTGCATGTTCTCCCTGTGCATGCGTGGGTTTTCTCCGGGTACTCCGGCTTCCTCCCACAGTCCAAAAATATGCTGAGGTTAATTGATTACTCTAAATTGCCCGTAGGTGTGAATGTGTGAGTGATTGTTTGTCTTTGTATGTGGCCCTGCGACAGACTGGCGACCTGTCTAGGGTGTCCCCTGCCTTCGCCCGAGTCAGCTGGGATAGGCTCCAGCCCCCCCCGCGACCCTAGTGAGGATTAAGCGGTGTATAGATAATGGATGGATGGATGGACAAATCATGGGAGAAGTCGGTCACCTTCTTATAGACATCTGCACAATCAGACCAGTGGAGTCACCCACTGCTGGTTGTTAGAGAAAAAAAAAAGTAGGTTTAAGGCACTTTGTGTTGGTGCCAATTTCATACCTGGAGGCTTCGTTCGTTTTTCATCTACAGTCTGTGTATGGAATATACAAGTAACCATGTGCAACTGTGTGGCTCTGATGTTTTTAGTGGTTTTTGAACAACAGTGGAGCTGAATGGCTCATAAGAGCAAGTTCAGTCAGGCTTAGGTACACACAGTACTTGTTTGTCACATCTGTTTTTATACTGATTTAGGTCATTTCATCAACCACTGTTTGTTGTACCGTTGTTATTATCAGACTTATCATTTAATTACTTTTGTTGTCTAAACCCAGCCAGACTTCATTAACTTCACTGAAAAAACGCTGCCACTGAACGCAGTCCTGGTATTAGTAGGATTTACGGTAAAATGTCATTTCTACCAGACAAATTTGTTTTATCACTGGGGATTAATTCCAAACTGCAGCTGAAGGGAGCCCAAAAGTTTTAACATTGAGTATTATACAAGATAAGAATGCTAACTAAAAAGAAAGGTTATCCATGAAATAGAAATCAGATATTCATATTATTTATCATCTTGGATACTTTAATCCATCATTGGGGGAAACAGTGTCTGTTCCCAGCTGAAATCTGAAAGTACGGACTATATCTGCAATGTCATCAAAAGAGTCTCTGAAGTTGGTCAGACAGGGACAGACTATAAATACTTGTGACAGTACCTGGGGTGATTCTCCTGTGATACTGATACATTTTTAGCAAACCGTAGATGAGGGAAAGTCATTTGAAGCTGCCAGCCCTTTTGAGCCCTTTTAATCCTCTGTGAAATATCTAAGCCTGACATGGGCTGCCATGAAACGAACTTAATTTTCCTGCAAATGCTTTAAACAAGAACATACGTTTGACTGCGCAAAGCTCATCTTTTCTGTCATCATGGATGCAGTGGTTGACCTATTTGGAATTTGTTTTGGAAATTATTCTGTTTTCAAGCCTTAAGAAAGGGATTTATAGTGGACTATGATGCACCACTGATCTTTGATCCTCAGCAAAGCTGTCTTTTTGCTTCTCTCAAAGCTCGCAAGTGTCATTTATTATATTGTCATACATACTCTACAGCTTATTTTGACATTAATCAAGCAATCAAATGATCAATGTTTTTAAGTATGCATTATTTAATGTTACAACTGTATGATCTATCTGGTATGTAAGTATTTATCAATATAAGCAAAGCCACATCTGGTCTATTACATGATCTTTGCTAGACATTTACAGATGATATATGCTACATTTACAATACCATCCATCCATCCATCCATTATCTCTACACCGCTTAATCCTCACTAGGGTCGCGGGGGCGGGGCTGGAGCCTATCCCAGCTGACTTGGGCGAAGGCAGGGGACACCCTAGACAGGTCGCCAGTCTGTCGCAGGGCTACATATATAGACAAACAAGCACTCTCACATTCACACCTACGGGCAATTTAGAGTAATCAATTAACCTCAGCATGTTTTTGGACTGTGGGAGGAAGCCGGAGTACCCGGAGAGAACCCACGCATGCACAGGGAGAACATGCAAACTCCATGCAGAAAGATCCCGGGAAAGCCGGGACGCGAACCAGGGATCTTCTCGCTGCAAGGCGAAAGTGCTAACCACTACGCCACTGTGCACCCCACATTTACAATACATTAATTATAATAATAAAACCTTACAACTGCAGCTGAAAATTCAAGATAAATATCTTGTTTGACAAAAACATTTCTTTGTCTCTGTAGCCTTGATGATAAATTGCCGCTTTAAAGCTGAATGAATAAATTGCTTTTTTATTCTATATAGGTAACACTGAACCTTTGCAAAATGATGACTTAAACCTCAGAAGTCATTGGGTTACTTTTTCTCAACATCATATCGAGCCTCATTATCATAAAATAATGATTTAACCAGCACAGCAGGGTAGCAGCCTGAAATTCTTTCGTGCTTGCTTGTTGTTGTAATTGGTTGTACTTGTTCCCTGTTACGTATTTTACTGTCTGACCAGCAGAAACAATCAGACATAAAAGTAAAATAAACAATATTACTACACAGTATAGACAGAGAGCAGGAGGAAAAATGAGGTTTAATGAGCTGAGACAATTTCACTTGTTGCCGGTTACAGTACCATTTTTTCATTAACTTTACAAATAACACAAATAACTAATTAGAAAGTGCTTTCTAAATATGGTTTGAAGATGTACAATTATTGTACAGACTTGACATGATACTGACACACAGTTGTACTTTTACTCTGCTGAAAACTTTAAATCAAGCTATAGCCATTGAAGGCTACGGTCGGCATTGTATATTGCTGTCAACCACAGTGTACTTTTTGATACATCTGTTAAAGGCTTTAAATCAAAAATCACTTAACACATTTTCTTTCTGGCCTTCAGTTAATGTCTGTCACAGTATTTCAGTGTGAGACATCAGTAGCTGTGTATCTAACAGGGTTTATTGGTGTCTCAACTTTGGAGGATGGACAACATATACGTTATAATCTTTTTATCAGTTTCAATGAGCTCCCCTTTGTCAACCCCTCCAAAACAAATTTTAATAACAGGTGTTCATATAATTTTTTTGTTTAGTTATTTAATTCAACTTGTCAGCTACTTTTCCATATTTATATTAAATCATGTGAAATACATCCAGCCAGTGATATGCTAGCTATGAAGCTACAGGCTAACTACTCCCAGCAAAGACAGTATGACAAGCTTGTTTAAAAAGAAGTAGCAGCCCTTTTCTAATCTAATAGCAGATATTTTACAAGAGTGAGACTATCCACTTAAAGACTTGTGTAGAAACCTCTGGCAGAATTCAATAACACAAAAGATGGCGGCTGTATGACACATGCCCCGCCCCACCACCCAAATATCCAATCGTCTGTTTTGCAGCAACCAAACCAGGAAGCAGCCAGCCAATCATGACATTGCGCAGATGTGTGAGATAAACTGTGAGCATGCTTCGCGTAAGAACAAACTAACAAAAACGGGGTTGAAACTTAATTTTGGGGCAGTATTACCAAACCCGTTCAGCATTTTGAAAAAATGAAATTCCCATGAATTGACATTGATACAGGCCCAGTCTTGTTCACCTGAAATAACTGCCAGGGATGCTTCCAAAATGGCTGCCGAGTGGCGAAACTTGCCTATAAGGTCTTTGCTAACGGCTACAGTAAAACTAATTAAGGTAATCTAGCTAATTTGATAGCTAGCTTCTTAAAAAAGCTAATTAGTTCAATTGAATTTGCTTGTGCTGACTACTGGCGACCCTCGGCAAAATGCTGATGCGGCTGCTCCTGAAGTTTCCTTAGCAAGACAAGTTGTGTAGCTAGCAGCTCACTGACCCCTCCTCATGTACACTGATAATGCGAATTCAGACGCTTTGTGGACTTTATTCATCTTTTCGCAGCTGGGAAGAAGTTTTTTCTTTGTTTCTTTCGTTCTGTTTTTATACGGCCATTGTCTCGAATGCCTCCCCGATTCTCCCCGGTCGTGTCTCCCCTCCTCTTCCATGTATTTTTGTGACCACGGAGCTCCGCCGGCTGAGACTGAGAGCTTGACGTCAGCAAACGTATCCAGCAGCTGTAGAGGAGCTGAGGAGGAGAAGAGGAGGGAAGGAGACTGCTGGATGTGGAGCTCGGACTGTGGAGCGCTGAGGACCGTGGGCTTCTTTTCTACGAGACTGTTCGGACTTCTTTCTGGCTCTGCTGTAAGTACAAACCGCTGGTTTTTCCCCCTCCTGTTGTCGCTGAGATTCCCTCAGTTGCTGTTCAGAGTTAGCTGTCGACTTTCTCGGCTGCTGGCAACAATGTTTTGTGTATTGCTGCACACTTTCGCCTGTGAGACGTGTTGTCTGCCGTCACTACGAAGTTGACACAGTTGCTGTAGGATATTTAGAACAGCTTTTCGTGTCGTTATTTGCTGCTGAATGTTTGTTTCTGAATTGAATTCACTCAAGAACCTAACGGGAAACTTTGTTGCGCAAGTCCTTGCAAGGTGGACTCTGAGTTAACATGTCGAGTTTGTCTCTCTGGTGCCTCGAATTGTTTTTTTTCTAGTTTGAAGTGGAAACGCGGGTGAATTTGTGCGTGACACTTGACAGTTCGGTTTCGTGGAGAAAAAGCTGTGGCTGTGATTTCAATTTGCGGTGACGTTGTTTTGCATGATTGTAGTTAATGATGGAGGGAGCCCTTTGAGATAAAATCCAAACTACGATACGCTAATAATTTTATACTTAAACCTGCAATTTCACCATTGTCCGAACACACAATATTTCTAGAGGCGCTATTTCGGAGTTTGCCTCATATTTGCCGTGAGTGTACCTCTGTATGGAGTATGCAGTGTAGTGTAGGCTAAGCGTATCGCTTTATTATTTTCTCAGAAAGGAGTGGCACAGACTATAGAGACGATTGACATTCTCCTTTCATAATAACCGAGGGTCTATTAAATGGCGTTTACCTTTCATCATACCCTGCCTACACAACTGTTTTCAGCAGGGCTCAACAGCAGGGGCTTCGAGATGATAATAACTTTGTAAACAGTCTGCCACTGTGTTCTGCAGTATCAGTAACTTAATGAATGCACTCCTCAGAGAATAGAATAAGCCCCCCATTGCTTTAAGAATTGTCATCTCTGTGTGTAGTACTTCTGTTTCCTGCTACAGTTCTCATTTCATGGCTCCAAAGTCACCGTTTTCTGTGGTTGTGAAATACAGGTTTTGGGAAGACTTGTTGGAGTCAGCAATAAGGATTGTTTCACAAACGAACATTTCCAGTCACCAGTTTGCTTCTTAACTGGCTGATGGCGTAACACCCACTGAATGATCTCTGCATGCTTTTTTTCCAGCCACTGGTAGCAGTAATTGAATAGCTTCTTTTCGAGTGGCCATTGTATGCTGTGAAAATTAGCATGAATTAGCCTTGAGGCTTGTACAAATTGCTGCTAAGGACAGCAGTTTTTCAGGTTCATTGTAGTCTGCCAGAACGAGGTGGTCATGGAGATGTGATTTCAAGCAGAGTTAAATAAAGGTCATGCAAATTAAATGACAAAGTCTTACTCTGCTCCAGCGGTCTTGGCACACATTGTTGTTGCCACCTTGTGTTTTACAGTGCTGGAGGACCTTTTGCTCACCACACTGTATTAAAGAGTGCGGTTGATATATATCAGTGTGATGATATCTTTTGTGCACATGTCTGCTGTTACGTGTGACAAAAATACGACTACACTTAAAATAGAAGCTACTTCCCAATTCAATGCAGGGCCAAACAGTTCCCATATGCTAACACTGAGTAATTCTGTTAAAGCTGAAAAGCACTGAAATGTACAATAAGCAGTAAGAATCCCCTGCAAAATTCCCACAATGCATATTTGGCTAAGAATACAATGAACACAGATACAAATTTAGTAAGACGCATTTCTTTAAAGTAACACATGACATACACATGAAAAAGGACATTTTCATCTCATCTCTGGTTCAATTTGTGGTCACATTTCTAGTTCCTGTAGTATTACAGTAATTGTTAAACTTTTCAATGTTTTTTTTAATTATCAATTTAAATTTTTTTTATTTACAGGCCTTATTTGTTAGTTTGGCTTGTCATATGGTTTTGCTTTCAGATGTAGGTTACTCAGAAAGGCCATTCGTTTGGCAAGTCAGAGGTCTTCAGTGGTCCAAAAATGTGTGCCTGAACCCAAGAAGGCCCTAAAATGTACAACTCAGAACCAAATCGAACCCGTCTATTATTTTAAGGCTAGGACCCATGCAGAACTGAGACTCAATACAGGAACCGTTTAATTGGAATTGTTTATCTTATTATTCTTAGGTTGTATTTATAGTATGTTTTTAAGCGAAAAGCACACTGCTCTACTCCTTACCATTCCCTGTTTATCTTTTTCTGATGGACTGCATTCATGCTCTGGATGATGCACACAGGATTTATGATGTTGTTATGGAGATAGCTTTTTTTTTTTTTTAAGACAACACTGATTTATGCTTTGATCAGATGACATGGAAACTCATGTTGCATTAGCTGATGCTAGTGCCTGTCTGTAAAGTAATACTGAATGTATAACCAACTGAATTACTTTTGATGCTGCATAAAATGTCTGTATTTAATTGTTATGATTCTAGATCTGAACCTGCTGTGTGTGTAGCATGTTGTGTGATTCCTGTATTATAGTATGGCATCAGTGTGTTCAGATCTGACCAAATTATAACCCAGAGAAGAGGCAGTGTGGGTTTGAAGGTAATATGTAAAATGTTCAGTGGGTTACGTAAATGTATTGTGTCAGTAACTTTAACACTGGCAATCATGTAGTCAAACACAGGCCTTGGGATTCTTTGCGAAGAATTTCTTCTAGGACATTGGTTAGCAAAGGTGGTAGAGCACAATTGGTCAGACATAACCTGGCAAGTCGTGTTGTCCATGTAGGTACTGGACAATAGTTTAAACAGTAACCTTAAATGCACTGGCTTTGCTGTGGGATGTAGCATCTCATCTTGTTTTTGTTCCTGATGCTTCATAGAGAAATTAATAGCTGCTTCACAAGTTGGTTCACTGAAAAGTAATTTGCATCTACTTTGAAAATGTAGTAATTATTCAGTAATTTTTCTGAGCAAATCAGAAAAACCTCACCAAACATTACGTTGTTTCTGTGCAGAATTAGCTGCTTTTGTTTGTCATTTGTCATTGTAAACCTTGTATGTTTTTGGTTTTGGACTATTTCTAGACCTTAGATGTTATGGATACACTTATTTGCCTTAATAAAAAAAAAAAAAAAAAAAAAAACACAATGAAAATTAAATAATAGCTGCCCTGCTAATGTTTTTGATCTTGCAGAATATAATGCATTCACATTTCAGTGGTAATCATATACTGATTGGTCATAGCTGAGAAATGGCTACATCTCGACAGAGTAGGTAGTTATAAACAATCTCTGCATTGCTCCTGTAATGTTGTCAGCACTCGTGCTTACCACTCTCTGTCTGCCTACAGAACGTTCAGTCAACACTTCATCTATCAGTTTACGATCACACAGTGACTGATAACATCATTACTATCAGTCCATGCTCTCAATATCTCACTGTCACCAGAAACTCTATTACAAGAAGTTCATCTTTCCACCTAGAGCTGTCAGATTGGTGGAAAGCTGAAGTGACTTCAGCCTCATGCAGTCGTAAACATCAAACAGCTTTTCATCTACTATGACTTTTGCCGCTATTTCCTCTGGAATCAAAATTGAGGAGGAAGATTATATTGCTTCTTATTAGGGGCTCAGTTTTCTTATCCTTATCTTGCTTATGTCAAACAGATATTCGTCTTATAGGCTAAAGCGACACCAGTGACATGCCTAAGTCAAGATAATTGATATTTTTGTCTTGCTTGGCTAAGGTGTTGACTCTCACAAATGTCAGAGTCTTTGGTCTCACCGTCTCCGTGATTGAATTAATCCTCTGAGCTGTTATTATACATCTCAATTAATCATGGGCTTTTGCAAATGAGACAGCTGAGGGAGCCTTAAGTCTGTGCATGCTATTGCCTGTTTTCCATACTTGAGTCTTTCTTCTTTTGTCTCATTTTCTTGGACGGGACTGGTATTGTTTCACTAAGTAGAGGCTCCTTTCCAGTGCTAATGGATCTTCTTTGTTGTTTGTGTGATATGTCATTCTGGGAGTATATTAAGACCTACAAAGAGAAAAGCATATCTAACTAAAGTCCCAGGCCCTTGAAAATTATATTTTACAATCAGTGCTTTGATGTTTGAAAATAACACTTTTGTGGAAGTGCCTCTCTCTCGAGCATAAATCATTTTTGAAAGACCCACATTGCTTATCAGAAATGCACAGTAGTGTCAGACTTGCTGCATGCTCCAACTGTATGGTTGCCTATGAATACCTTCGTGAGTGTGTGCACACTGCACATAAACATTAATGTGTACGCACATGTGCAGTCCTCGCTCTTGTCCTTGTAGGTGTTGTCATTGCTCTTCAACACTGTAGTGGGTGCTGTTGACACATCTACAGCAAGCTTTCAGAACAGCTGCTGTAAAAGAAGTCAGCAGGAAAAGCTAAATGTGAGAACCGTGCCAGTTTGTCAGTAGTGTGTGGTGACTTCAGTTTTATTTTATGTTTTTGATAAATATGTTGGTTTTGTGATTGTTGAGTCACAATAACAAGAGATTGGGCCAAAGTTCCTTCAGACCAATGAGTCAGTCATCAACAAGGAGCTATGTGCAGTCAGCGCAGCTACAGATTTGTGACTCATTAATCATGCTTCATAATGTATAATATTTAAAAAATTGTTTAAATTATTACTGGATTTGGTTTCATTCTTTGTAAAGCAACCGTATGAAAATTTTCCTAGTCGTTTAAGTTTTCTTTTCCTTTTTTTTGCATTTTAAATATATAGTAAATTTGCAGTTGTACTTGTATCAATCAGTCTGAAAGCTTGTTTATTGACTTCACATTAGGTTTGAATTCTTTTCATGTTTGGGTCATTGATATAGTAGCAAAAGACAAACGACACTTCATCTAAAATGATTATTATATTAGGATTGATGTACTAAACCAACTTTAGGGTATCTAAGCCTAGCAATGAACAGTGTGATACTAGTACTGGTCTTTGACAAATCTAGAAATCTGTATACCTTCCTGCATGGAGGTAACTGAAATTGGTCTGATTTCATTCCACATAAGGACAAGGTCAGGAAAAATAAAACAGACTTACCATAAAGCAGGGAATTTTATAATAACACTGCAAACGAAAATTGCATTTTAGATGAATTGGTCATGCCGTGGCCATTACCTGATCCATTCAGCATATTTATTTGTAATTCATTTACGATCGTTTTATATTTCAGGATAGTCTTAAGGTAATGTAGTTAACATAGGTTTTCAAATGTGTCCCTGGCTTGGCAGTACAGAACGAGCCAATCAAAATGCCAAGTGTGGCCCCCTGAAGGTGATGTTGACTCTAGTGACCAACAGTGACCATGCTTTGTAGTTTTTTCAAAAAGTGATACTAAATATGTATATTTGAGTTTTAATTTCTAATTTAGAATCACCAGTTAACTTCAGCATGTCTTTGGACTCTGGGAGAAAACCGGAGAACCCGGTGAGAACCTATGCAGGCGCAAGGAGAACATGCAAACTCCACACAGACAGAACCCAGGCCCAGGCCGGAACATGAACCGGGGATAGAAATATATGCAGAGTAATGCAGTAGAAGCACATGCAGTAACACATAGTGGAACAACATAAAATGCCTTAAACCAAAAAACGCTGTGTCATTGACATGGTTTTGTCTGGGTAGAGTGTTTACAGCAGGTCTCCCGTAAACAGCCAAATGAGTCAAGGGTAAATGAGTTTGCCAACTAAGTGAATGGAACAAGATGCTTGTCCTAATGAAAACCTTTAGCAATGAACCATCTCATTGGCCTTGCTCCTGGGAAGCCACATTTCAGACAAGAATGGAAACAACTTTTCTGTAAAATACTTTGCCATGGTTGTGCCATAAGCTGTCCATACACAATCAGCATTTTTGTGCCTCCTTCTGCACAGACCTGTAATATGCCATGCAATACCTATCTCAAGGCTGTAACATGTTTTTAGTGTTATAGTCAGATGGAATTTAAAAACACACAGGATGACTGCACTGGTTTTTCTTTCTTTTCTTACGCTATATAAAGCTTCAGTCCCATTAATAGTGCCTTGAAAGGTCAGCTGCACATATGGCCAAAGATGAAATTTGCTTGGTGGTAAACTGAAATGTAGTGCTGTGACACCAAGGCAGGCAGCAGAACTTTGCCAAAAAGACACCAAGAGTTTAGTCAGTGCATGTTTACTTTGCCATCAATCATTTATCTTTTATTCACAGACTTGTGCACAGTTAGGTTAATATACCTTTGAAAGATAATTAATGATTATTTAACACACTGGATGTTGTAACCTTACAGCACTATTATTTTTAAGTACTATATGGGTGTACAAACATATACATCATGAGTAATTTAATTTATATGATAGTCAAACATGGCCTCTGTGTAAGCTTGGTTTGTTGCCAAACCCTTGGGATTTTACTGTTAATTCCCAATGATGTAGTGGAGCTTTTATGAAATATGCTTCCATACACAAGAAATCACTTTTCATAGATTTCATTGTTTTTCTCTGCCAGTGGTGGGAGAAGGATGCTAAGCCCAGATAAAACAAGAATAACCAGAAAGGACATCTAAAACCATTGCCATCTCTGACTTGGTAGAGAAAAGTTACAACATTCACATCAGATACTCTGTAGCATCAGTTATGTGGGCTGGAGTTTTCATGAGTGATTTGTACACCACTGCTGCATGTTTACAGTAGGAAATGAATCCTACTTGTACCCTATGTCCAAATATTATTATTGGCCACCTGTGAAGTCAGTCAGCAGATATCATTGGTCCGTATTAGTTTGCAAGTGAACAAATAATGTACCAGTATTTGGGTGGAGTTTTCTACTGCAAAATGACCTCCTTATTAGATACCAGGGTCTCAGTTAATACAGTCACGTAAAAGGGATTGGATCAAAAATGTTTATTAAAAATATTACTCCACTTGTTAGGAATTCCACTAACTCTCAGCTAGATTGAGATTGTTCTGTGAGCCCCGGAGTTGTACTGATTTCTTTATTTACTTTATGTCAAGGTGAGATCATTCCTTCACCCTTACTTATTTTCATTATGTGAGTGCATTTGTTGTGTGTGTGGGTTTTTCATTGTTACGTTAACGTTCAAGTTATTAGCTTGTGTGCCTTGACAAATTTAGGTTAAAGTGGTTATATTTAAAGTAAGGTGCCTCAATTCAAATTAAGCCTTTTTTTTCTTCTGGTATTTATTTAAAATTGCCATCGGAAAAACAGGAAATCAATAGTTGTTGATATTGACAGAAATTAAACATTGATTTGTGATGATTTTTTTTCAGCTATGTTGTCCAGCTCTACATCTAAATGACACTTGGTTATATAATTATTTGGCAATTATTGCAGATACTTTTCCTGACACTTAGTTTGTTGATTCATCATTTCAGTTCTTAACTTTGTAGCTTTAAACATAATCTTTATTTTAATTGAATGTGGTTATGTCAGACATGTTGCTATGATTATATAATTGATAGTAATATAACATAATATAGAAATAATTTGCAGAAATATTTGAGTTATGGACACTCTTAACAGTGAGAGTCATTGTCTATAATCTCTCTAGCTCTTTCTAACAGTAAGAGATCACTGAGACATGCAAGAAAAGGTGGGTGAATACAGAATTTTCTTTTGTATTCATAACCATCTGTTGCCCATTGACATTTGGAGGAAATGTCTTTGACTGTCTCTGGGATCGGTCAGATTGATCTTGCAAGTACATCACAACTGAGACAAGGAGAGTCAGTGATGGAAGAAATATGAGCAAGTGAGCTGATGAGATGGGAGCTACCATTAGCCTCATTACGTTATTGCTTTCAAACTGTGACTTTAAACATCCCCTGATTTGAGGCAAATCACAACTGCTGATTTGATTTAACGTGGTCTACGTCTTTGGCTCTGTGTGTGGCTCTGCATGCTGTGTGCTTTTGCTGTCTCCTCTGTCATGTACTCTTTCCTTTCTTCACTGAATTCAGTGTAAGGCTTTTTTTTGGCATAGCTAAATTGCTCACAAAATCAGAAATTTTTGTACAATTTCAAATATTCTGCTTTTTATTTGCTTCATCCTCTCTGTGTGTCATGTCAGTGTTTATTGCTAAAATGGATGTCCATGTTAAGGTATGACTCATGTTTTTGTGTCATTGTAATTCGGTCACAGCTGAATGTCAATGAGGACTGCTTGTCATAGTTTAGGCATGGATTAGGTTATATATTTTGATCGATGAAAGTCTCTGCAATGTAATTTCCCGATAAATGAGCTTCTACCTTTGTAGGAGATAAGTTAATGGGATAAGAAACATGGCCTGTCACAATTTCGCACTCATAGCTATCAAAATTTGATTACACGTGCAACTATAAATAGACACAGCAGACATGTGGGCTGAGTGTTCAATCTGCAGTTTTGCCTTTTTGCATCATTTCTAGTACCTTCGTCCTTATCATGACATTGAGTTCCTCGACATGTTCACGAGAGATGACCTTTTAATTTTTCTGTGCAAGTCAAAATTGTTAAACTCTCCTGTATACGCCTGTTGGTGGCAATAAAGTATTTTCAAATATTTCAAAAGTCCTTATCAACAGGGTGATGCATACTGTCTGCCTTAGACTAAATTTGTATTCCTACAGCTCTGTGCGTGATCAAGACCCTCTGGCAGCTTAGTTGACTCATGACTTAAACATACTGTAGTGCAGAATAAGTTATCCACTAAGACATGAAAGCCTCATTCATTCTGCTTAGACATTAAATGAAAACACATACCGACTAAAGTAAAATTAACTTCCAGGTAAATCATTGAAACCAAATGAAACGGAACACAAAACATCTGAAAGACAACTATGGGACATTCAGTGACAAGTAAAGATCATTTAGCATTTTATTGTCTTTAACTACTAATCGGCATACAAATGGAGAAAGGCAGAGTTACATCAGAGTCAGGAGACTAGAAGCTTGCACTGCCAAGAGGAACTAAACAAGTACCAGGACATCTGTTATTACATAGAAGTAAAACTTGTCTTATAACCTGAGTTTTACCACTCACTACTCACTCACTTGGCCAGTCATATCCAGGTTTTGCCATTAAACAAGTTGTCCACGATTGTCTAAATATGTGGTAATCATGGTCTGTTTGGCTCTCTTAAGTTTAAAGAGAGTTGCTGTGCTTAGAAATTGTCTTCTCATCTTCATCTAAGACAGCGGAGTTTCACTGTTTTCTCTCCTCCTTTGTAGATATCAAATATAAATAAATCTTTTGTTATGTTTGACCTGGTCATGAAATAAATCCTCTTTGTTTTCATACTAAATGATAGGGCTGGTCAAATGATTGATTTTAATCCAAATTAACAATGTAATAAGCAAATTGCAAAGGCTGCAATTTACAATAAAAATCATGCAACTGTTCTGTTTTTGGTTTTACAAATTCATGTCGGCCTTCTTGTGTGACAGCCAAGCTTTAGATGTTATCATATCTTACGTGGTAATGCTCCATCCTATGTTTTAAATATATCACACACTGAATATTGAACTGAAGACTAACTTCTAAAAAACAACGTCACAATTTAATTTTCTCTCAGAATACCTGTCCAAAAAATTGCAATTGGACATTTTCCCCAAATAATTCAGCCTTTCCAAACACTGAACCTGACTGATACTTTGGCATTCAGTGTTGTGGTACAGATGGGTTGCATTTAAAATTACTAAAAGCATGGGCAAAAATGGAAAGCTGTTTGCTATATTATGAGGAGCTTTTGTTACAGAGGTTAATAACCAAAATCTAATTTTTGGTGAATGTGTGTGATCAACATCAAAAAACATGTACATTTTCTGCATTTTGTTTGTCTGTGGATTACTTTCAAACATATGTACAAAACATTACAAAAGAAGAGGCAGATGAAGACATGCGGTTAGATAAAGAGGCACAGCTGACATCTGTAATTAGTTCTATACAGCACTTAACACTTCTGTTTTATTGAAGAGAACTTTGGCACATGGTCTGGGTATCACTACCATATAGAATTTAGGTACAACAGAGTCTTTTTAAGTGTCACTGACACAGCACAACAGTGTGGGGCATGCACAGGCTTTGAATATCTGCATTTCATCAAACCATCACAGACTGTGTTCAACATTTATTGAGCTGACAAACAGCATTTGGAGCTGATGGCTCTCAGCAAGTCAGACAGGGAGACAGACTTTTACACTGTCACCATTGGTGTTCCAATTTGGCTGAGGCTTTATAACGCACTTCTTCCTGATCCAGCACCTCAAAGAAATCACTGGCATAAGCCTGTCCAAGGCATCTTCAGTTAATTCAAGAAGTCATCCCGTTGTGGGTGAAAACAGACAGCCTTTTATAGCTCTTTTATTTCTTGATGAGTACCATTAATTTCATGGGGCAGGCTGAGCTCTTTGCAGCTGGCATTTTTTTTATCCGCTTGAGACAACATGACTGCATTATCCTCCCTCCAATAATGAATTGGCAGGAGTTATGTGTGTTTTATTGGTATTGTTTAGCACTTTAGTTGGGAGACTGATTTCTCTATTCATGCTCAAAGTAGACTGCATATCTCATCCTCACAGGCCTGAATGCCTATTTATGTGTTGTAGATGTTTTGCCAAGGCTGCAGTCCGGAGTAAATACTTCTGAAGACCATTATTTATTTTCTTGTACACTATCACCCTGGAAGCTTCCTCCATAAAGATCATTCACATTAAAACTAATTAGATTTATTTGGCCTCATTACAGTGCTACCTCACTGTGCAAACACTGCCAGGATTTCAGTGTTGTTCTGTTGCTGTTGTTTGTGCTCTAAGTTGACTACAACATAAACCGTCTTTATGACTTTGACATATTGGTTGTCTCAGTTAAGCCATGTTGCACCGTTATTGTTGTTTGTTTTCAGAAACTGTGATGACACCACAAAAAGAATCAATATCAGATTTAAGTCAGTGATGTAAGGTTTTGCTTTGAACATAAAAGCAGGAATCCCATATTTGTCTCAGAATAAGCTGTAATAAACCCTTTCAGTTGCGCATTTTTTAAAAACTCAAATAGAAGATAAATGAAAACCATCAGCGTACACCTATGATGAAATCAGGCCTCTCCCAGATGCTGCTTGCCAGTTTTAACACAGAATCATTGAAGCTCCTTTTAGCGTCTTAGTTTTTTGTAATCTTCATGCCTAGCAATATGCTCTCTCATTACAGCTCCATTAAGAATGAGCAAAAATTCAAAGCATTTTATCTATAATATTTGAGTGGATATAGTATCTCAAGTCTGAATGTCTGCCTTTTAGCAAGCCACATTTTATTGTTTAGAAGTCCTGTGAACCAGTCTAACCTGGTGACATTCAGAGAAACAAAATTCCTAATACTATTACATTCTCACCCGAATCACTTGTAGTCATCTTTCTGGGATATTGGACACATAACCTCTATTAAATAGTTACATGTCAGTGTTGAGGACCTGTTTAAAATTCCCCTCAGATCTTCATTTTGTTAGAAAACAACATCCGCTGTCAAATTTTCTGAGCTGACTCAAACAGAGATTGTTTTCAGTCATTTGACAGTTGTTTGTTTGCATTATCCAGCTCACCAGCTTGGTTGGTGGTTGCTTAGAATGCTTGTCTGCCAGCACATTCAAAAATGAGGCCAGTGAGAAAATCTAGTATGTAATTGCAGCACTAACAGCAGTCTGGGTTAGCTCTTTGTGCAGGAGCCCAGATACAGACCTGGAGGGTGGCTTCTCAGAGTGTCGATGCAAGCTTGGCTGGATAGTGTTTTGGTGGCCCTCTGCCACAGTGGCTAGAATCATTCTCTGTAAAGAATTATAAAATGAAATTGTTGCTTAATTATAAGCTGTGTTTCCCTCACTCTAACACCTCATAATATAATTAGTTCTCATTTATTAGATTATATAGTTCTTTCTCCATCTTAGTCAGAATCACTAAATTCAAACTGCTGTTCCTTGATTATGATTGGCTGAGCCGTGTTCAAAGCCATTGTAAAATACTCTGTCAACATGCAGTTATGACCACATTACATCACCATTACTGTGCCAAACAAATTGTTTCTAAATGACAGACTTTGTTCTGAATCTTGACTTGCTGGGTAGACTAAATGTAGATGAGTAGTGGAAAATATGGACAGGACAGAAAAATAGGATTAAATGGAGAGGAGACATGTTGAAATTAATGAGAGATATTGAAGAGCTGGAAAAATCAACAAACAAAGCTGGGATTGTTAAACAGACCCTATGCGGCCAATTTGCTGTTTACAGACCTGGTGTGCTGAGAAAAATCTGGCTATTAATTTTAAAACAATGACTAAAATGGATCTAAGCCAGGCTCCCCGTAGGTTTTATGTGATTGTGAAAACAGGAAAGGTAAATCCCATGGTTTCAAAAATTATGTTTGCCTACATGCTGCAGTTAACCAGTATGCCGACAATTTACTGATCAGTTGATCTTAGTGTCCGTTGAAAGATCTGGAGTTTATTAACAATGCTATAGGTAAAATAACTTTGCGGAGAACGACACGACAAAGCATCCCACCACCATTCATTAAAGATGACAGACTTTCGTAAAGTCAAACACTCTCAGGCACTGAATCCAAATACACCTGAGGATCTTCTCAGCAAAAGCATCAGAGTCTGGTTTGATATGCAGCTGCATGTAGGATGCGGAGCTGAAGAAGACAACTGCCAGCTGGATCCCAAATCATTTATCGTCTGCCAGCATGAGAACAGAGAGAAGCATGCAACGCTGTCATACAATGAGCGCACAGGAAATCACTAAGATGCCAGCAATAGACACAAACAGGGCTGATGGGGATTTATGTTTTAGCAGCTAGGGAACTCTGTGTCCTCTCTCTTGGTTGGGGAAATACATCTTGTTGCTGCCATCCATCCATCCATCCATCCATCCGTCTATCTATCCATCCATCCATCCATTTTCTATACACCGCTTAATCCTTATTATGCAGAATTTGTTTATTAGTTATTGATGATCAGAAATCATGGCAGCATAGAACGTGGTCATTTAATACAGATGTACCCACAAACAAAATTACCTTGCGATGAACACAGGCATGGGTTATGCATGTGTACGTTATGTACGGATACTGACTCGCGTGACCTAAATATGTAGCGGGCGGCGGGAATTGAGGGGACTTGGAAACACCCCCCACAGTTTAATCAATTGTTCCTTGTATGATTTCCGACGGATAAGTCTCAATAAGTCTGCAGCGGTGAATTTTTAGTAGGATCGCAATCATGTGATCGTCAGCAGGCTTCCGACGTAGTGTTCACTTGTTGTCATAGTTACAGTGACTCCGTGCCGCGATCTTGCAATGACACAGAAATCTTTCACAAATCTGTGGATCCAGACTATAAGCTGCATCACTATCAAAATCTAATCAATTGGTCCTTGTATAATTTCAGTCCTTTGCTGACATTTCATCCAAATCCGTTAGTCAGTGTTTGAGTAATGTTGCTAACAGACAGACAGACAGACAGACAGACAGACAGACAGACAAACAGACAGACAAACATTCAGCGATCGTCACATAACTCCGGGGCATAAATCTACATCGTACCTGCAATTTTACCAGTGACAAAACTAGAACTGGAGAAGATGATGGAGCAATATTCTTGATTTGTGTACCACTTAGCGAAATACAATGGTCTAGAGTCAAACACCCCCTTAACAGCAAAGAGGAATACGAACATAATGGAACACTACTTTGACAATTGCACACAATTAATGTTAATATCCAGATAAATGTCAATAATTACTCTAATGTTTTCCACCATCCTGATGAATGCTGCTAAAGAACTACATTCCTTGGCAGAAGATCATTATTTGTTATTAATAAATCATTGCATTTCTTTAATGTTACATTTTTATTTTATGAAATCTTGCCCAATATGTGTAGTAAGTATTGTATTGAAGTAACATTACCCTCAAAGCCATAGTTTACAGTGACATCATAAATGCTGAGGGATGTTGTTAGACATGATGCGGAGTGCTTAAGAACAGCCCTTAGCTGTTTTAAAATCACTGTAAACCCCAGCCTCTTGGGGTTTATTGCTTTATTTGAGAAAGGAGAATGTGTTCCATATTGTGTGTAGTTCACATGGAACCCTGTCAGATCAATGTTTCAGGCTGGTCTCTACAATTGTGTGTGAAATGGGCCCACTGTACAGCAGCTGAACATGTATTAGTACAGTTTAGAGACAAAAAAGGAAACTGTGTGGAAGCTCACTGTGGTCAGAGTAGGTCATTCTAACACTAGTAGGAGTAAACATTCTGAAATACAATCCCAGTGCACTCTTAGCTCCTGACATAACATAAAGTGTGTTAACATAAAGCAAAGTTATTATATATGCTATTGTATATCTAGTTTCAAAAATAATCTCATGTGTTTTTATTCATCAATCAACTTCATACAAAATGCAGTAAATGGAAAAAAATCCTATCAATATTTGATGTCACCACTCTTAGCCTTTATTGCTTTCCAGCTACTTTTGTGCCTTTATGTATTTCCAGAGTGACTGAGTGATCACAGCTCTGTGAAGGGCCATAACTTATGATGCAGTGCTCTGAAGATAGGTCTTTATTACTCTGGCTGTAAGTGGGGGATTGAAATAATTTGATCTAAACATCTAAAGTACTTGAAAGTTTTGCACATTGGTGTTTATTTAAAAGTTCTCGACAAATGATTGGAAGATGACTGAAATTATGAGTTGAGAAGCTCCTCGGTTCATTTACATTTTGTGCAGTCACTTAGATTTCTTATAATCTAATATACATAACCACATGGCAGGTTGTAAACTTTTACAACTAACGCTCAGCAATATCTGACTTCAAAAGTGACTCATTTCTGTCTGCTACTCTGACACTCTCAGCTCCAATGGTAACTGTTAATGAAGTTGGCTGAAGTACTGTTTAATCAGAAACTGGTACACTCCCTTCTACTGCTTGGTGTCACTGATAACACATTTGTAAACCCTTCATTTGGATCAGTAAACCCCTCAAAAAAACCTTTAATGGGCAAAAAAATGGAGAAGAACAGAAATGTTGTCTTTACAGAAAAGCACAAGAGCAGATTTACAGTACAGAAAAGATGACAAAGTTCTAGGTTTGAAACACCTAAAGAATATGATCTGGAAGATGTACAGCAATTTTCAGGTGTAATGAACAGTGTGACCTGAGACACAAGACCTTACCATGACGATTAAATCCTGGAAAAGAATGCACAGGAGACAAAACTCAAGCATACCATTTACACATATTGGAGTGGGAAACAAGGCCAACGTGACAACATGATACATGGGAGAGGAAGATAAGGGCAAAGCTGAGCATCCTGGAGGACAAGTATCCAGTTCTTCCAGAATAAGGCACTGGCAGCCAGGGGAGAGAGAAAGGTCCCAGGATGACCAGTGGTCCAGCACACTGCATTAAAGTTTGAGTCTTACATGTAAAACATGAGACTCATACAGTGTCTGGAAACCGCTCCTTCCACACCTTTTCAGCCTGCCGAATGCCTTGGAGGGAAGACTGCCTGAAATTGTGCGCTGTTATCCCCAAATTTGTAGGATTATCACATCTTGCTTTCGAGGATGACGTTTCACCCCAGCTTAGACTCCGGCTATTCTGAACAGCCTTCAGACAAAGTTGCATGTACTCATTTGTTTTGAACAAAACCTCGCATATGGACTCATTTGGGCTGGGGTTGTGAAGCCATCTAAGTGTAGTGTGTGCTTTTGGATTAGATGCACCACTTACTGTCATCAAGGAGGATAGTCTTTTAGACAGGTGAAGCTAATTCTGCACCACACACTAGGTTGTAGACCGCTGCATGACTGTAAATAAATATTAGTCATAGAAGATGATGGAGAACAATATGTTTGTCAGTAGACTAGAAAATGGACATTACTCATAGCAAAGCGTATGGGATGCACTGTAGGTGCTAGAAACAGCTGTTGAAGTGACAGTTTTGTTAAAAATACATTTTAGTAAAAAATTAGCAGTCGATGAATAATGTTACTAAAATGACATGCAAATCTTTTTTTTGTTACCAAACATTTTTGTATTGCCACTCGATGTGATTTACTGCTATTTTGACTCTTTTTGATGACATATTGGCAGAGTAATGTGTTTCAGGGACGGAAAAAGTCACAGTAACGAATGGAGCTCTTACTGCTTTGTCTTTAAATAATGGACTGCCATTTACCAGAAATAGGCCATGCTTTAATCATTTTAAAAAGCCAAAACACTGCTTTGAAACTTCTCTTCTCATAGGGAAAATTAGAAATCAGACATTTCAGACACTTAGCTGAGGTCTTTAGTCACACTACTACAACCAAAGGAGTGCCACTACTCTGAGAAAACAAAATGTGAGGGAACGGTCTCGCTCTGCAGCCCTGCTCTAAGTGCAAATACCCTACATTTGCATTGGCATATTTTTTGAGAACTCTGACAATTTGAGATGCACTCTGTTGCAAGATGTGGGAATGCCCTCCAGCCTGATGTTTGTGTTCAGTGACAACTTCCTAGAATGTATTAATCTTATCCATGCATTGCACATGTCACGTTTTACTAATGCATCTTCTCCAGCTTTCCTATACACGAACACTGGCTATTAGACCTATACTGACATCTTCACAAAGCCGTTCTTACTCCTTATCTTGACCTTTAAAAGCTGATGTCCTGACTGTCATTTGTTTCGGAGAACCAGGGTCATCTCCTTCCCTTCCAGGCTTATTTCTGCTGCCACGCTTTCCTGTTTCACCTTTGATTGTGTCCCATTCATCTGTCACAGGCCTCCTGCTGTCTAAGAAGAACAGACAGTGATGGATGCTAATCACTTTACCTGTGTGCCTATCCACCCTGCTTCCTAGTCAACAAGCTCAGCCAAGGCTTCCCCCTTACAGCCTATGATGAAATGACCTGTTCTCTCTTATCATTTCTGCCATTGTCACTGTCAGTAATGTACATGTTCTCATTGTATTTGACTTCAAGCAGATATAGTTGTCACTGGACTTGACATAAAAATTATGCACACATGTAAATATTACTCAGTTTATGTGCATCACTGTCACCCATCACTTTCTGTTATTCCTGCTGTCAAACTAAGAAAACACATTAAAAACCGTGTTCTCTTCCTGCAGCTTTCTTCCTCTGATGTAAAATACAAAATGAACTTTCATTGATCTCTTATCTACTATACTATTCATAAAATACAGGAAATGAAATGCTTTACAGAGTCAGAGACAGTAAAAAATATCCAATATTGATTTCTTTGTGGCCTCAAACCTTTTATTTACTTAGCAAGATGTGAGGTGTTGGCTACAGGAGGAGAGTTCTCCTGATAAAGCTACCTTAAAATAACTACTTTGATCATGGAGAGCCTCATGTTGTGTTTGCTTGCACAGTTGACTTTGTTGTGTTTTTTGGTCTGATTTGCTCTGTAGGATAATCACTTGAAAAATATCTGGTTGGCTGATTAAAAATCATGTGGCACATAAGAATTGCCTTACCAATTCAAATTCATAAAACCTGTGGTAAAAGAGTAAGCCTCTTTCACACTCCTAAACAATAGTTGCTAATCTGAAGTCCTGATTTGGACTTAACAAATCCATTTTCAGTAATGAGCTCCTAAATTCTTTTGGCAGGACCCATTTTAAGCAGTTAAATATTGATGAAAATCACCCTCATGGCAGCATTTGAAGGAAAACCTCAGCTCTCTCACAGTTATGGCTAATTTAGTCTTTGGTTTTCCAAAAACTTTGAGGAAGGATGTTGGGAAAATATGCTGGATTTTGGAGATATTGTGTGCTATAAATCACTCCAAAAGTTAACAGTCACTGCTTTAGAAATGTGGTTTCCTGAACATTTCATGCATTGCATGCATTATTCCCACATATGTAGACAAATGAAAGCCACGTTCCATGGTGCCTTTTTTCCTGGTTTATGCCTATAGGATCCTGTCCCTGAACTGCACAGCTACACTATACCTCGTTTCTCTTAAGGAGCCTTTGACAGGCCGGACATTCTTGGCTGGCCTCAATGAATCTGATGGGTACCAGGATTACTGGCTAATGAGTTGTATTGACCAGACACTTGTTCTGCAGTAGAGCTTTGTAAGTTATTATTGGGCAGAATCTTTGCAGTTTCCCAAAGCTGATTTATCTTAGGGTCTAAACGAGGAGGGATGAACATGAACTGTGGTAGCACTGTCATTGTTAGAGAATACAGCTCGGAACCAGTATATCTTTCAGTGTCGACTGGTCTTGACTACTATCAATATTGTAATATCAATGCTACAGATTTAACATGCAGACCTTTTAAAACAATAGTTTAAAGTCAAAATTTGAACAAACCTAAGATCAATTCTAATAAACATGTTTATTTATCTGCATCTTCTACCACAAAAACCCCAAGTGACATGCTGATTTTAGGTGTATCACATGAAATGCAGATATCATATTTGAGAGAAGGACAATGCATCTCAAATGATTCTTCTCATTATGCCATGGAATCAGCAGCAGAAACATGTTGTTGCCCTTGTTGTTCGAGGTGCTGCAATGACAGTGATTGATAAGCACATTTAAATAGCTCATCACCTGAGAAGCCCAGCAGGGAGGTTAGCTTTTGTACAAGGGCACAAAATATATTTTAATATTTATTTTTATTTTGGTTTGTTTTTTTTGATCCAGTTGCACTGTTTGTAGAAATCTGTTCTTTATGGACATCGGCAAGGTTATCTGGAGTGTGATGGATGCTAATGAATTCATGTAATTGGCCCTGTGTTATTTTGCCCAGCCACAAAATACTTAATGTTTGCATGCATGAGTTGTAATACACATGAGAGATTACAATTTGTGGGAGCTTGATAACTTGTTCAGCATTGGAAAAACCATTTTCACTTTAGCTTAGATGCTCTTGAGGGCATTATTCAGCCCTACAGGGAGTTTGAGCTCTGTGCAAGATCTGAGGATTCCTGACCTCTGAGTTGAACCACTAAATCAAGATGAGCTGGAAGAAGTCTGAAGATGTGTTTCGCTTGCTTAGTTACCCTCAAGGCCATTTCCTGTCACAGCTACTCTGTACACTGACAGAGAAGGATAGCCCCTTGGCAGATTGTTTTGGCCAGTGGCCCATACATGCATTGAACTTCAAAGTTGGCATGAGATCTGTCTTTGTTTGTGTGAGTGGAATCCACTCCAGTGAAGTTCAGTTCATGAGTTCTACATACGAGACTGTGAAGAAATATACAGAAGCAAATAATATCAATATCGCACCCACAGATGTTGAAGTGATTCTTTCAGAAAGGCTGTCATTTAATGCCCCGGAATGTAAAAGAACGAGCCATTTCTGGCTTAAAGTGAAACATACTGTAACTGTCAATAGAAGAGTATGACTGTTGACTTTGTTTTACCTAGCAGTTCAGTGTAATTAACTATTGCAGTAATCATAAATCTAACTCAAATTAAGAGAAGGACTCAGATGTTATAGTAGAATAGACAATAAATGTTGGAGGAACTTCAATTGGGAATGCAAAAGACACAGAACTCCTCAGCATGCTATTCAAATTTGTTTTATCACGAGTCATTGGTTTATGGCCAAGAAAAGGCAGAAAAGTGCACATTAGACAAAGCTCTGTGTGACAGAAATATCTGCTAATGACTCTCCACAGTCATAACTGTCCCCCGAATAGAATAAGATAATTAAAGCCATAAATATGCTACTGAAATCTTTATATATTTTAAATAATTTAATGTATATTATATTTTGTGTTTGCAAAAAAGTTAAAGAGACTATTTCCCGTTGATCCTTTATTTTGAGACATAAATACCAAAAGAGTTTCTACCAGAAGTAAACTACTTACTCAGGGATATAACTTGTTATTTTCTATTTATTGTTCGATGTGATCAAGAGGTCCACTGTAAAAATGAAGAATCCCATGCACAGATGAATTTGGAAATTTTGAAACTGTATTGCTTGCCCCCAGCCCCACTTCTGTTGTGTCAACATTGTATACTTCTACCTTTTAGTAAGTAGTTAACCAAAATTGCAAGACTACTAGAGTGCCTCTCCTCTGGAAATCTAATGGTTTACCTTGTTAACATTTCCATGTGGTGTTTTTGTTTGGAAAATGCATCATAAGCAAAATAAGTCTTGAATGCCTTTGTTAAGTATTTCCCCCTTGAAATTGCAGTATACTGTTGATGGTTTCAAAAACAAGGATTCGGACATTGAGGGGACCAGTCCTGTCACACTGAACGACGGGGCTTTCTATGTCATCATTTAGTCAGTATCCAGTTTGAATATATATGGTGGAATTACTCCAATATTATGGTTCACCATTGTGTGACGTAGTATTACAGTTTTAGAGCAGAGTTGTAGAAGAGCTAGTGTGCTTTTTGTGAGTGGGGAGTGGTGGGTGGAGGAAGATGAGGGGACTTCAAAGAGTTGCTCATTCCCAAAAAGGCAATGTAGAGTTACATATAAGCCATTTTAAGGTGTGAAGAGATTATTTTCAAGTATGTGACTTTGATAAGCAGAGAGGAGTTTTTAGAGGTTAAATCAACAACTGAAGAAGGACTTTAACATCTTCTTTTGTCCCACTTCGAAGTTTCCTAATACAGTTGCTCAGTTTAATGTTTGCCATTGTCCTATCTTTAGAGTGGCACACTTTACTGTATCCTGTACTTGCTTACGGAGTGGACTATATAGATAATGAAAACCGATGATCCCCTGTCACAGTGGCTTCGGCCTATCATCCAACATGTTCTTGTCAAATTCAGTCAAAACTGAAGTCAGCTGTGAACACATCACAGCTGCTGCGATGCTTACAAAGCTCAACAGATTGAAAAGGTCACTTTTCCAGGAATAGATTCAGAAACATTTGGAATAGAAGGCGCTGCTGCTGAGTTTCACCTCAAGCCCAACCAGTAAGTGTAAATGCAAGTCTTCAGAAGGTGTTAAAAATGCAGTTTGCCCTCTCTGTGACACTGTGCTGATTCAACTCACTGAAGGATATTTTTGCCATTTTTGACAAATTTAAAGCACTGAATTCAGGTGAAGGAGCTCATTTTTGATTTCTTGAAGAGGAGATAATGAATATGAATATTTGTGTTTTAGTGATTTATGCTTCATTGGCTGTCACCCATCTCACAATGTGACACTTTTCACTGAGAATTTTCTCAAAGTTGGCTGCTGTTGGCAGACTAATGCAAGTCTCCACACAATAATCACCAACTGAGAATTTTTATGTTTTGAAGACTGATCAAAACTTCCACTTTCTCACTGAACAGTTCTGAAATTATGGAGGCAACAGTTATTCAAGTAACTTGCCTCTCCTGGGTATTCTAGTCCATATTATGCTTTTAATATTACATTTCAACAAACCTTTAGAGAAACAAATATAAAAAACTTTTGAGTGGCAGGAAGTTTGCAGAGGAGTGCTAGGAAGGAATGCTCTTGAGTTGAGATGAGAGGATTTTCAGGGTGCTAGCTGCATAGTCAGGAAACAGGGATGGACAGAGCGGAACCCCTGTGGTGCTGGATTGGCAACTGGGTCCCAGGAGACGTGTGGGGAAAAGACTCAGACTGTTAAAAAAAAAAGGCAGTGTAGCAGCAGCCTGAGTGTGCCATTTTCAGTTCATTTAGCACAAAATGATGTGGTAACTTACAGGCAGCAGTTTGTAATGTGACCGAGTCTCTCCTGTGGTGGAATTAACATATTATTATGCCCCCTCTTATTGTTATGGCCCACGGGCAGGTGCAGGCATGTAGTACAAGGCTTTTCAAAAGTACACATTCACTGGGCAAAATGAGAGAACTGATTTTTTTTATATAGTAATTTTCAGACAAAACCATAAACTTTAAGCCTGATAGACATTTTGTGCCTGTCAGTGTTCATTTTGGGCCAATGCCAATATTTCGTTTTAGAGCCTTGGCAGTACTACTGATGATGATGCTGATATCATTGTGCACCCCTAGTCTCACTAGCAGAGTACACGTACAACCAAAAAAAAAAAACCAAAAAACACTAGAAGCAGCTCCATTAAATTTGATATAACCCTCTGACTAACCAAAAATGCTGCACCAGAAGATGTAAGAAGTCTTAGTTATGTCTGCGATGCCTGCAAAAATTACTGTGAAGCAAGGCCTTGAGGGCTTTTTGGACAGTAAGTTGAATTTTGTAATCAATTCTAAAATTACATGCAAGTCAATGCAATGATCTGAGGCCATTTTTGGTGTCCTCAGATGTAAAAAATGACTTTTGTTTAAATACTGGCCATGACTTTCTGAATCAATTATAGTAATCTATCATTCAAGCGACGAACACAGTTCTATGTATAGGAATTTTCTAAGCTCAGCTACATTCAAGACCTTGCTTTGTACCTGTATGGGCAATTATATCAAGGGTAGTTGAATGGATTTCTTTAGCCTGATAATTGGACTGGTTTTTCATTTTCACATCGTCTTCCAGCTTGACGTTGTGCCCATGGTAGCGGATTTCGGACTGGTTGGGGAGGTTATTGTGCCCCATCGAATCAGCAGTGACTTGTGTAAGTGTGAATTGTCAGTTGATGGAAGCAGCTTTGTGATAGCGGCAGCAAGGAGCAATCAGTGTTACTTGTGTGGATCAAAGAAACATGAAACTGTCAGAGTTATTTCAACAGGTTAACCTGTATTGCTGGGTCAGTTCATGCTGAGAGCCATTTGTATGGACTTTATATTTGTCAGTGATTGTTTTTCTGACTAACAGGTGCAAATATGCACAGTAGGAGCTATTTGAATTGCTGTAAAAAAAAAAAAAAAGTAGATGGAGAATCCAACTTAGAATCATTTGCATATTTGATGTATCTGATGACTGTAGATGACCATGACCAAAAATGAGTGGTACAGCCACAAGCATCTTTGGTGTATCTTTGATGGAAGAATAGAAGAGAAATCTTTCTCTGCCTTTTAGCTACAGCTCTTTCTCTAAATCAGCTACTCGAGGATAAAAGAGCACTGGAATAGAGAGACTATAAAAGCAGCTGGGTGGGAGCTGAGATACTGTAACCTGTCAATTAAGGAAGCAGACAATTTTAAACACAGAAGCAATTTCATTATTTTAATTTGTCTATTTAGCAAAGGCTAAGAAACATTCAAAAGTAAGAAAATGAATACGTTGAAGTCCATTAAGATAAAATAAAGTAAGATTAAAATTAAATAAAATGCATAAAATTAAACTAAACTAAAAATAACCAAAAATAATTACAGATCAGACATACAATTTGTGTGTAATTACAGTACAGTAATAAGTTAGTTGCCCCAAACAAACAAATTAATTGAGAAAGGACAGCTTTTATTTCAGATTTGAAAGTGGCTACAGCGGGGGAATGTTGAGCACATGCATGTTGAGCACTGCAGATAAAAGCAGCTTCATCCTGTTTACTTGTAACTCAAAGCACAAAGAGCCACTTAGTAAAGGGCCCTTAACAAACCAGCAAGCAACACATGCACAGGCCTGGGTTTAGGCATAATTGCATTTGGTTTGATGCATGACGTGACTATGGTTGACATGAATTTTCCCACTGGCCAGTCAAAAGCCATTGAGCTATGAGACAGGTTTGCACTATGATTAACTATTTTTCAATTTCCCCCTTTTCCTTTTAAATACCCAAAGGGAGAAAACTGACACATGACTCCGGTATTGTATTTGGAATTTTGTGTTTTTTTGTCAGTGGAAAATTCAGAAGAATCAATTTGGGAACTTCAGTGGCCAATCATTTTACAATGATGAAAACATTTTGAGTTGGATTATACCACCAGAGCCGAATTTAAATTTAAACTTTGTGTTACTGTCACTGACAAGGAAAACAGCTGAGTAGCTGTATGATTTCTGCCTGACATAAGCTTGATTAAATCAATTTGCCATACTTTAGTTACTTGCCAGATACAAAAAAGCTAATTTTAGTGTATGCCATGTTTTTACAACAGAACTGCTGTGACTAAAGAGCCTTGTTTGTTGGTTTGACTTGCATAGGTAGATGCTTGACTAAGTGACACAGTGACAAGGGGAGAAGAGATCTGTTTAGCTTTGAGTGTAATGCTCAGCTGGGGGTGTTTGTTGTCTGTTGAAAGCCTGGAACCACACGAGAAAACTGTGGAATTCACTTCCACACTTAGAGGTAAAAATGTTTATTGTGCATGGTTAGTTTTGCTTAGCAGAGCAAGAGATGTAGAGTGCTTCTATATTTATTCCAAATCAAAGAGGTGTGGTGGTAATGTTTTATCAATAATACAAATCCCCTTGTTGCATTTGCTTGTCAGCCAACGGTCTCGCCGTGTGCACATGGGAGGCGAATCTGATTAATTCTTCTTTGCTCGTGTGGAAATACAGTTCAGCGTAGCTTGACTAAGGTTGACATGGAATTTCAGTTAGTGTTTTAACTGGGTCAAGTTGTGCATTAAAACAGCTGTAGGTTCTTTTTTTTTCTAAGCACACCAAACGCGATGCAGTAGGCTTTTACTGCTGCAAAATTCTCTCCAGTGGATGTGTGTTCCCAGAAAGCTTTCAAGTCTTGTGAGGTGTGGCAAATGACATAATAATAAACAGTGTTTACATCTTTCCTATTTTTCAACACACTTATTCAAACCTAATTTTGTTCATTATATGCTCAACTTAGTTTTCTCCTCTCAATTTCTTTATATGCTGAAAGACGCCTGCCTCGCAGCTCTTACCAAGATGATGCAAATACAAACATTTACTTCTATATATTATTCTTGGAGATTTTGGAGTTTTTCTGGAAACATTTTGACCAGCAAATAACAAAGAGACATGATGTCTCATGCTCACTCATCCATTCATTCACAATGTGAGCCCCATGAATCCTGGCGTTGTCATCTTGGAACATGCCATCAGGGAAGAAAAACTCCATTGATGGAAAGATCTGGTCATTCAGTATATTCAGGTAGTCAGCTGATCTCATTCTTTGGGCCAATAACGTTACTGAACCTGACCAACCCCAGATCATAACCCTAACCCCCACAGACTTGTAGGCACTAGGCATGATGAGTGCATCACTTTGTCCACCTCTCTTCTTACCCTAATATGCCCATCACTTTGGAACAGGGTAAATCTGGACTCATCAGACCCCTTGACCTTCTTCCATTGCTCCAGAGTCCAACCTTTACGCTACCTAGCAAACTAAAGCCTTTTTTTTTCCTGATTAGCTTCACTGATCAGTGGTTTTCTTAAAGCTACACAGCTGTTAGCTGTTTAGTCCCAATTCTTTGAGTTCCTTTCACATTGTGCGTGTGGAAATGTTCTAACTTTAGCTATTAAACATAGCCATGAATTCACCTGTTGGTTTCCTATGATCATCTAAGAGTTTGTTCTGACCACATTTGTCCCTCGAAGATGACAGTTCACTAGTATCCTTCCAGGTTTTTATAATGCGTTGGACGGTTCTTAACCAAATTTTAGTAGTTACAGCAATCTCCTTAGTTGTTGTCTTTGCTTGATGCATGCCAATAATTTGACCCTTCTCAAACAGATTAACATCCTTTCCACGACTACAGGATATGACTTCCAACATGGTTGTTTAATAAATGAGAAGCTCCTCACTGTATCAGCCAGGGTTGAATAAGTTGTTACCAGCTGAAACATATTCATCACTGCAGTAATTATCCAATGGACGACTCTTACCTATTTGTTCAGTTAAATCCAAGTGGTGACTTTTTTTTGGACAGTCAGTGTATCATATGCCTGGCTGCTGTGGCTCTTACAGTCATTGTCGGGGATATGTTTGAATGAAGATGTGAAGAAAATGCATAGTTCCTTTTATTTCTGAGCATTTTCAGGTCTTTGTCATCCATGTCTTCTGTTGAAAAGCTGCTCATTAGTAGTCATGCTTTTTGCAGATTCATTCTAATACAATAGACTTTTTTTTTTTGAAGAAAATGGATGAGTTGTCATTTATTTTCTGCTTCTAAATTAGTAGCTTAAGTCATACAGTGAAACCAGGGATATCTGACTGCATCATCACTTCTGTTACGTGTTCTCTTCAATTTCATTGTACAGCTGCATCCAGCAGAGTCACCTTGTCCTCAGATCTCAACAATAAAACTGGTAAATAAAATGTCATAACCAAAATGAATAGTCTCCCAAGCCAATAAATATACAATGCATTCTTTTGAAAAAATGACTGTTTCCAGGATTATCAGTGATTTATAGTCAAAGTTTTAAAGTTAAAATTATTATGAGGTTGAAATCTCTATTACAAGATTCCAGAAATGCTACTCATGATATACTTTATATTTTATTGTGGCGTTATTTAAAGCAGTCTTTTCCCTTTGTCATTTAATGCTCCAAAGGACTAATGTACAATGAAAGATGAGCCATTTAGAAAGCCTACGACTCACAGATTCTCTGCTTGGTTTTTTGAGCACCCTATTTTCTCAAATGTTTCAGTAGAGCTGATGTATTTTGACTGTCTGTAGTCATTCTGTGTAGGTCAGAGCACCGCAGGTTTTAAGATGTACATGCCAGCTTGTACCTTCTGTACAAAAACCTTGACATCTGCCCAGTGCAGGCAGAGTTCTGCCCCTCAGGAAGTAAGATGGGCCAGAGCCAGTCTAGTGCTGTTCCCTGTTTCTTATCTACCACTCCCAGCATGTTAGGTGCTGGATCTATGCTACTCCCACATCATGGTGTTTTGCTATCAGGAAGCCCATGCTATAGAGTCTAGAGGGCAAAAAAAGGGTTCACAATTTTGAGAAAACTTTTTTAAAAAGAGGATTATTATATGGGAGTATTATTGAAAGTGCTGTCCATCATGACCTCCACCACTAGAACATATCCTCTAAAACATCTTTATTCACTGATTCCTCTGTCGCCTCATCACTCTTACCTGGGCTTAGAACAATATAAAAAGATGACTGGAGTATTTGATTGGACTTATTTTATTACTTCACTGGATATATTTCTTGGTTTTTTTTAGATGTCATATACTTTTCAGGTTTTACTGTGTTGGTATGACACCGGAGATTGAGATCATGCTTTTCTGCAATGACTAGCTTTTTTTTTTTCCTAATTACAGCTACAAAGAAGAGACCTGAGCAGTGTGTGGCATCTGTACTTTAGATTTTTATTCCTTTGATAGTTTTTAGTCTTAGATATGTCGAGTTGGGTTCATGTTTTGGGCCTGTGAATCCCTTTGAGTCATATTTAATATTAAGTTGTACAAACAAGTTTAACTAGACTTGGAATTCTAGATCAAGGCTTGTTTCTTCAAGTTTCTTTTAGAGTCAACTTTTTACCGAGCTGTCAGAAGTTGCCTAAGTGGATTAATCCAGCAGACTTCCCTCGTTTCTAACACATAACCCTCCTCTGTCCTCAGGACTTCAAGCCTCTTGTTGTCAGTGTATTTTAATTATGATTATTCGGTGACTGGATTTTGGTTTGTGAGGAGGAACAGGTTGTATTAATTTTAACTGAGTGGCGCTGTGATCTTCTGCCATTTTTTTTCACGTTTTGCTTCACGTTTTTCCAACATGTATTGAAGCCAATCATTGTTGTTGCTTTGGATGTTGTACAGAAAGGTTGATTGCCTGCTCACTAGATGTCGGTCTAAAGATTTACTTCAATACAAATATACCACTTTCAATTTAAATAATGCAGCTGATAACGTCTGTTTCCCTAATAAGATTCAGCTCTCTGTATGTAAAAGCACACTTCTAAAAAATAAACTTATTGCTTGAGGGGAGATAGAAATGACAGTTGTTTATTTTTCTATCCCCCTCCATTATTCATTATAATATATGCTGTTACTTGCCGAAAGGCACAAACTTTTGACAGTGAGGGAAGTGCTGAAGAAAATCCATTTTACATTATTTCTCAGCAGGGGATAGATGGGAGATATGTGATCATGTCACCTTTGGTTTTACTGAGGTGGAAATATGAAGAGGGAAAGGATTTGATTTTGTGAGAGCCATAAAATAGGTTCAGTCTTTTAATTTTGAAATAAAATGAGAACACCTTTATTTTTGCAGGGCTAAGCAGTACATATTATGAACTAAAAATCACACGACACACTGGCAAACTTACTATTTGTAGTATCTGTTGCCAGAAATGCATCGCATGCTCATTTTAAACTTCCAAAACTTGTTTGTGCATCTCGAGCAGTATCCATCTATCCATTATCTATACAGCGCTTTATCCTCTGTAGGGTTACAGGGGGGCTTCTCCAGCAGTATATATCAACAACATCTTGCATACAGAAGTCACTCTGCTCCAATTAATGCAACACCTTCAACATTCTTTGCCCTTTATGTCTATCTCTGAATGTCATTTCCCATTAATTCCTCAGGCACTTTCATGATAACTATGCAATACTACAGGGTAACACATAATAGAAAACTTTGCCCCTCATTTATCAAGTATCCAGACAGCTCACTTTAATCTTGAGAGTGCCCTTTCTTAAAGCACTTATTTGAACTCAAACATACTTGGACATCACGCTGAAGAAGGCCAAAGTATGGAGATAGTTTGATATAATCTCCTCAGTCCTACTGTACAATGTCAAACAAGGACTCAACTGAATGAATGAAGGCCTAATAATGAAAAAAATGTAGAATTCTAGTGAACAGTCTTAACTGTGCTGTGATCTTTGATTTTAGATTTTCCAAAGAAGCATATCATTGATTTTTGTTTTTTTTTTCCCCAACATTGCATTTTTGAGAGTGATTGATCAGTGTGTTTGCTTGCTTTCTGTAAACCATTAATAAACACTGACAGCTCACAAATCTCTGCAGCAGACACTGTGCTATAAATTTAATAGTTTATATGAATACAAATACTTTATAGTATTGGGCATGAGGCAAAGCTCATGGTGCTCGAATGCAAACATTTTTCATACTTCAAAAATGCCAAGCCAGCGCCTCTGTCATCACGCGCACACTAACATTATGTTTCTGATTAACTGTGTTTGTTGATTGTATCTTTTTATTGCATTTCTTCTCTAACTTTCATTTGTAGTTTTACCCTCTGATACTGTGCATTTGGGACTATCTGTTGGCAGATAGACTGGTTGGGTGTGTATTGCCTTATAAATTTAAGCTCACTCTTCCTTTACTTGTCAACCTAGGAGATTGACATAAGTGAAAAGTATCTGTAGCACTAGGACTTTGTAAGCCCAGTGAACACAGCCGCAGCCTTAATTGCAAGAGAAACACGTGCTTATTTCTTTCAGTCTACAAATGACCTATCTCACAGTGAATGAAATTAATAAATAACGTTTTGGCCGATAAATAACGGTATTGATTTTTTGGTTTTTTAATTGCTGAATGTAATTGTTACAGCGAGCAGACTAGCAAAAGGGCTCACTCATATCTCAAAGCTTGATTTTAAGTGTTTTTTTTCTTGTCTCTTTCTGCCTACAGAAGATGCAGCACTAATGAGCACCCATCAGCCTTTAGATGAGTGAGACACCACAACAAAACCTGAACATCAACAGTCCACAGTAACAGTAAGGCCCCTCATCAGCTATCTTGAGAGCTGTCTGTGAAGATATAATTATATATCATTATCATTATATAGTTTCAAATCCCCCTCAGCCAAGATCCTGCTAATGCACTTGCTTTGTGTTCTGAACAGTGAATGTCACTGTGACTGTGGGAGTAGAGGGGGGCAGCAGATAGCATATGGGAGCAATCGCACATACAGTCCTGACACATTATTCAGCCGCGCATATTCTTGTCAGGGTTCCTTTGCTTTGTGATAAACGTAGACAGGAATGAGGTGACATTATGATGCCATGCTGTTTACCTTCTTAGAAAATGTATTTATTCTTGGTAGTGACATTTCTGCGTTCTCCTTTTAAAAGGATCTTTCACATTCATACAGTTCTGGTAAATATCACAGCATATAATCCACATTTATGCAGTTTTTCAAATACTCAACGTCAGTTGTTGCTGATCTTTTTTCCTAAACCATGAATCTCTTTGGCACCCGTCCATGCACTCTGCCACACACGACATATGACATATGTGACATGAGTACATTAGCTAAAATTAATGTTACAGTGAAATGGCATAGTCCTATACTCAGTCAAAAAGATGTCAGCTGTTTTATTTTATTGCTGTGCAGATTTGCACATGAATATGTAACTTAAAATGAACAATTACAGATTAATTATACTAACTACTAAAGTGTTCAGTTTAAAAATACAATTAATTTTTTTTGCTTTCAATCCTAGTACAGGAAGGTTCCCTCTTGCCGACAAAAAGCAGCAAGGCAAACTATTTTTTATATCGCTGCAGATTTATATAGCTCAAACTGTGTGTTGAGGTTCTAGACATGTTAGCATTTCTCCATTGCAAGCTCTCAAAAATATTTCTCATCTGGTGAATCTGCCTGCAGCAAAGTACCAACCAGCTACACACCCTGTCATTACTAGTTTAAGCTTTATTACATACACTGATCAGCCACAGCATTACAACCACCACCAGCGTCCCGCACTAGTGGTCCTATGGGATGTGAGGTGTGGCCTTTTTAGATCAGACCTGTTCTGGCTCATTTGAAGGACACTTGATGGGGTTGGGATCTGGAGAGTTTTGGGGCCAGGTCATTGCCCCGGTGTCTTTGTCACTTTACTTGAGCCATTCCTGAGCATTTTTTGCGCTGCGGTAGGGTGCGTTGTGCTGCCAGGGGAGTCCACTAGCATTGGGGAGTTCTTTAGCCATAGGGAGGTGTGATTGGTCTGCAGCAATGTTTAGGTGGGTGGTACATGTCAAAGTAACATCTATGTCATCGCCAGAAGCCAAGGTTTCCAGAACATTGCATTGTAGTGAGATGATTAATGTATGTTCACTGTTGCCAGTGATTTTATTATGACCAACTAGCGTCAATGACAGAAATTTCAATAGTCATTCTGTCTGAATAATAGTTATGTTCAAGCATATGTATAGAACTTGTATATAGGCAAATGCGCCAGCACAGTGACTGTATGGCATGTATAATATAATAATTCTGGTTCTATTTTTGCAGAAATGTCTATATTTGTTGGGCATTCATATTATAACATAATCTTCTCTAAAGGTCGCTGATGAAATTATTGAGTAATGAAAGGAGAAAGAAGAATGACACACCATAGACCCCTTTACAGCCAGTCCTCCTTCCTCTTTGTGGCCCTGTTTATGCAGTGGTTTACTTTTCTGTGATAGAAACTGCAAACTAGTACGGTGTGTCTTCTTCAGTTTAAGGCATGATTTCAGAGAAGCAGTCAGAACGGAGAATGATAAAGAGGGAGAGAAATCTTGCTATAGAGTTGACTATATAGTTGAAGCTTTGATGTTTTCTTTCACTTAGAATGACAGTGTTGTAGAAAATGTGCTGGACTCCACATAAGTGGTATCCCTCTGTAGCGCTGCCTTGCCTACCATTTAAAAAAGGGCAGTTAGTATGGTTACAGGAGATCTTCTTTCATGCAAGTCCCATTTAAACCTCAGTGGACCTTTTGCTTGTACTGAGTGATTTTGTTTTGTTTTTTTTTATCATGCACAATCTTGTAAATCTGAATGTCTGTGAGAGACAACATGATCTGAAAAATTCTTTGATAATAAAATAGAGCTTGCCAGACTCTTCTGTGTAGTGACTACATTTAAAATGGTTGCTGACAGTAAAATATAGTCTTGTATAAATGACTTTGGCCAGATTTCATGTCGAAGCTGGGGAATGTCTTATCATGCAGAAACAGGGGTGTAGATTAGGAGTAAATTATTGAGGTAGATTGGGAACATAAATGAACCACTGAAATCCTTCTCTAAGATTTATGAGTGTGTCACACCAGTTTAAAAAGCATGTGAATTCCCTATGAAACATGTAATGTCTACCTACTATCATGCATGCCATTGCACAGTGTTGGTTTATATCTTACTGCTGCAAAGTTGTTTTTTTTTTAAATCATGTTTTTCCTTTAAATGACCTTGTTTATTATTTGAAATTTCCGTTCATTTAAAAGAATGTTGACATGTCTGAAAGTGGCACAGTGGCTCGGATGTTAGCACTGTCGCCTTGCAGCTAGAAGATGTCCCGGCCTGGGCCTGGGATCTTTCTGCATGGAGTTTGTATGTTTTCCCTGTGCATGTGTGGGTTTTCTCCAGGTACTCTGGCTTCCTCCCACAGTCCAAAAACATGCTGAGGTTAATTTGTGATTGTAAATTGTCCACAGGTGTGAATGCGAGTGTGATTGTTTGTCTCTGTATGTAGCCCTGTGATGGACTGATGACCTGTCCAAGGTGTCCCCTGCTTTCACGCTAAATCAGCTGGGATAGACTCCAGCCCCCTGTCACCCTAATGAGGATTAAGTGGTGTATAGATAATGGATGGATTTGAGAAGATAGAAAGTATTCACTTCCCTTGCAAGTTTTCCCCTTCTTATTGCTTTTGAACATGGAATCATTGTCAATTTAGTTTGGTTTTTTTTGACACTTTACAAAAAAGACTTTTCCCTGTCAGAATGAAGAATTCTCAACAAAGTATTATTGATTTAAATAAAAATATAAACTGTATGATAAATTAATGGAGAAGTATTCACCCCCTAACAAAATGACTCACCTAATTCAACATTGTTGCAGCCAATTGGTGCTGGAAGTCACACAAATTCACAACTCTATCACATATTAAGTAAAAAAAACTTCCAGTCGGGTGAATACTTTTTATAGGCATTGCACATGTTGCTGCCTGGGATGCAGCATAAGCATTAGTTCATCATTGCTTCAGATGGCGGCCCCTGACAGATCTGTACAGTCTTTATCCAAACACTTTGGAGAAACTGCCATGCCCCTCTGGATATTCTGTGCTTGGTCAGCTGTTCCTTTTCTCTGGAATTCACATTCACACTCTAGTCGGGAACTAGCCTCTTCCATCAGAACTTGAGCTAGAGTATGTGCTCTGACAATTAGACTGAAATCTCTATTTCACTGTTTTATAAAAATGTAGCTTTCTTATGTTGACTGCTGATCAAAAAGTAAAATTGAAATTGCAGGCAAACAAAAACTTCTGCCCATTAATGTATCCAAAGCTGGCTAATTTATGCAACTCATGCATAAATAGGCAAATAATACAGTTTGTGATTTTAGGGGGAGTCATGTATCGCAAGTATTGTTGCCTGGGTAACCAAGCATAGTCAGTGAAAGCAGGTTTTGGTTTCTGAACCAGCAAAGTGGTACTCAATCTGACAAGAAGAATGTGGTTAAAAGCCCTCAGGAAGCTGCACACAAGCACTGTGCCCACCTGTGGTTTGCCAAGAACAAGTTTTCGTCTGTCTTTTTTAAATTTTATGTCACAAAAATAACAAGGCTAATTCTTTTTCCATGTCATAGTATTACAAATAGTCCTTGTAATAAGATTATAGTATAGTAGTAATATCTTGGTGGAAACATTTTGAAAATGTCAGGACATAGTCTCAACTTACTCTAATTGCCAAGTTAGAATAAGGTTTGCAGGTAGCAGACTTATTAGGTAGGGGATTCTTTAGAAATGGATGTTTCAACACTGAAATAAGTTTTTTTGAAGTATTGCAGTAATGGGATTTCTCTTTGAGAAGCCTTTTTCAAGTTTTCCTGCACTGTTTTTCATCTTAATTTCGTGACTTATCTTGAGGTTTTAATAGCAGATTTTCTGGACCCTAAAGTGTATTGTTTAACTAAGTCTTGATTCAGTGCAAAGGACTCTATCATCAGTTCGTACATGGACACTCTAAAGAGGTAAACATGTCAAAATAAGCCCAAGTGGAACCTTATTTCATGTACACCATTCAAAAGATTTGTCACTCTTCCTGATCCTTCAAGTCTCAGCAACCATCATAACGATCAGCTGAAGTGCTGCTCTGTACCTTTGATCAGTACTATTCAGATTGTCGCTCATAGTGCTATAAAGTTCACTGACTCTGCGCTCTCAAGGTTATTTTCCCATGATTGCATTGTTAGGTCCAGCTGACACTATTTTTAGCTTTCCCCCACAACTTTCAGCACAGTTCCTTGGGGTTATTCAAATTATGTGTGTATATATATATATATATATATATATATATATATATATAAAGACTTAATGCTTAAAAGAACTGTGTAATTCTGAACATGAAATGAAAATATAGTAAATGTTCTGTTAAGTTTAACAGTCGATGGAGAAATGCTCATTTAGGGTAATATTCCTTAGCTAATGAAAGCAAGATTGTACTACTAGCTCACATACCACATAATCCTACATTACCATACAACTTAACTGCTACTGAAAATACAGTAAGATTTGAATAACACTTGTTTGCAGCCAAATCATGTTTTTGATCAACAGATATGTTCATAATGACTTTAACAGTAATTTGTTCATTGATATGCTTTTTTTTTCTTCTGCCACAATACTAACTTTTGGTTACATTTAGGTGCACACAACACTTGGTTGTTGTCAGGAAAAAAGGATGACTCTGGTTTAATACTGGAAAAAGTCCACCGTGGCCTGAGACACATCACTTTTATTTCATTAAAACCACTATCTTTTCCTGATTTTGATTCAAGTATTTTGTTGGCTAAATCTAATCACAGTTTGGACTCTTCACATGAATCCCTGGTTTCTGGTTGAGAGTTGTGCACTTTGTACACCTGCAAACCCAGCCACCCCCTGCCAACTCTGATGCAGTTCATAAACCTGGCACTTCAAAGCACAATCTCGGCTCTGAGCATAATCCAGGCAGTGATTATGTATGAGAACATAATTTTTAAGAAATAGGATAGGGCAGGGAATATATCTTGCTGCCATTTGGTAGACATCGCACACATAGAGCCTACGCAGTGCATTTTTGTAATAAGTACCATAAAACTGAGTTATGCCTGAAAACAAGTGGGTCTACCAACCGCTCTTATACAGACATCCTGAAGGGATAAACATGTCAGAGTCAGAACAGGCAGAATCATATTTCATATACACCATTCAAAAGATATGTCACCCTTTCTGATCCTTCAAATCTATAGAACCATCTTAAGGATCCTCTTAAGTAGTGAATTTTTGTAACATGCACATTTCCTGTGGTGGGATCTATCCTTCATCAGAGAATGTCGGGGAAGATACAGTCACAAATATTCAAAGCAAAAAAAAAATAAAAAATTTACATTACAACCAACCTGTACTGGAACTGAGTTTACACCCTCTGAATGCACAGTATAATAGCATTAGCATGAGCCTCAAGTAGCAGCTAAACCAGACAGCTGCCAAACTACTTTTTCACAGCTTTATGCCACAGAGTCCATCAACGATTCTTCTTCCTCATGTTATGGCACTGACTGCCATTTGTGCTTTGATTTAAAGAAGGATTAAAATACAGAGGATGTCATCATATGTGAGGTTTGTGACTGTGTTTATATGCAAACACATGTTGTGGTTGGTAAGATATCTGTCAAGTATTTCTACTGGTGTCATTTTGAATATAACTGGAGAGATGACATGTCTTTGAACTTTTGCTTTTAGTTGTATAAAGAACTTTACATTTGTTTTGTATGAAATGTACACTACAAATGAAGTTGGATTTAACGGATAAGCTAATCGGTTTAAGAAGGATGCCATGGGAAAAGGTCAGAATTTGTATTTCAGACATTGTGTTGACCTCATGAATATTATATAACAGTGATTTGCCTTAAGAGGTTGGTATCATGTAATGGTGGAGTGGTCTATAAAGAATTAGAATCTCTTAGAGGTAGCATAACAGCTTACTGTCATTGAAACGGTGACTGTTGCCTGCATATTTTGTTCATTTGTAGCAAAGTAATATTAATTCTGTGAGGTAGGCACACAACCAAGTGCTAAATGTACCTTCAGGTTGTGTGTGCGTGCATAACACACAGTTGGAGAAAAGGATTTCTTAGAAAAACAACACATCACAAACTATTGATGTTTAAAAGTTAGAGAAGATATTCTGAGCTGATCTAGTCTCTAAGCTAATTTTAGTGTTTTACTTGAGCTGTTGGTTGTAACAGCATATTAATGCTTTGTAGTAACTGTACAGACTGCAGAGGCCTTGAAGTGTCTGATATGCCTCCAGGTTTCAGTTCTATTGACTTGGGTGACATGCTAGAAGATTTAAGGAAAATATGATTTGAATTCTGATGACCTTGATGTGTGTGGGTGGTGGAGTGAAAATCCAAGAATTACACTGAGGTTTTTTCTGAGTACAGAAATATGTTTATGTTCAGCTTTGTAGGAAATTTACTTAAACAATTCCAACAGAAACTTGGATGCTACCTAGGACGGTGGTAAACTGCTTATGTACTTTTATGTAATGCCAGGAATAACATTTTTGGTGGAGGTGCTATATATTTTGAACAAAACAGTATTTTAGAACAGATGTAATGCAGTTTTGTTTCATTTTTCTAAAAAGCATATGATTTGTCTTCACACCAAAAATGAATGTTTTACTTTATGATCTTCCAGCTGTGTGTGTGTCCTCCACAGACACACACACAATACCATCAAAACAACAGTCATTACTAGAATATTCATCTTTATGTAATTCATACACATTTTAACTCTATTCTTCAGTTTAATAGCATTTGCCATAATTATATCATCTTTTACTTTTAGCATATTGTACTCAAAAATATTGCACTACATCATCTGATTTATTAATTTATAATGTATATAGATGCACATTAAATAATATAAAGTACTTGAATGTATTTTACATAACAAGCACTTTATTAGAAACCCCTTCGAAATAAAATCCGATGCAGCAATTCAGCTGTAATTTCTACTTTTACAAACTTTATTCATTTTCAGTTTTTGTTGATGTTGTCAGTAGTTGATAATTCTTCTTAATGTTTATTATTGACGTTGTAGTGGGTGGTGATTGTGCACTGGACTGGAATATATTGAAGTGTTCTTCATGTACGTAAAGAACTATTTTTTTAGATTGCACTAGATGGCACAGATGTTCCTTATGAAGTGTTTGGTGAGTTCACATTCAGTAGTTGTGTTTGAGTCATTCTAACCAATGGTTCAGATAGAAAAAGAAAGAAAGAAAGCCAACTGCAAGACATCTAGATAGTTTACAGCAGACAGTGATCTTCTTGAAGAAAATGGTGTTGAGCAGGTATACCTCTTCCTAGTTTTACTTCTCCGTGACCAGTTGTGCAAAATCGATTGGCTAAAAAACTGAATTTAAATCATCTTCAGAGTTCCTAAATTTAGTGCTGCGGGTCCTACTGTGCTTTATAGACTGCGGTGTAGAGCTTGTCTTCTTCCACATTCATCTGCAGCAAACTAAAGATGAATTCATAAAACAACTGAATGAAAAAGAGTTAATTCATTCATATCTGTAGTACAGCAGAACAGCACACATAGTGTGACCTTTTGAGCTGTCTAGAGCAAGTGTGTAGCTATGCAGGAACAAGAAGAACATTAGCAGTGGACACCTTCCTCCTTTCACCTTGTGCTGTGATATTGCATGGCTTGTCTCTTTTAATTAGCTTCCTAGTGTAGAATCAGCAAAAAAGGCCAATTCATGACCTATTGAGTTTTCCTGTTGTACAGTTTGGAGGCAAATTGATTTTAGCGTGATGTGTTCCTTTATTTAAAATAAATGTAAATGCGCTTTGAAGATTGTTCATTGCCTACCAACAATTAAATGCTTAAGACAGAATTAACGATTGGTTGAGAACACATGCCTGGCTGCACTGTTTGTCTTTATTGCACCCCCACTCCCCACCAATACAACAAACAACAAGAAAAAGAAAAAAACATCCCCATGTGTCCTTTACCCACTATCTCACTATATGATATGTAATATTCATTGTGAGCTGCACAAATGTATCCAAGCTTAAAAGATACATTTTTGCCAGTAAATAGCTCATATTTAATTCTTGATAATAGATAAATATTCAAATATTTAATTGATTTAGGTCACTGATATAGCAACTCAAAATCTAATGTAATGCAGAAGGTTTTTATTTTTATTTTCAAACTGATTTAGTGGATTTAAAATGATAAACACAATTAAAAGATGCAGGTGTAAAATAACAAATGATTAGTTAACTAAATTAGTTGATATTTCATTTAATTTTTTCGGGCAAAAATCCAAAACAGTTTTATTTCTTCAGTATAAATGTTGCTTTTCTGCATATTTCTAGGTTTTGGTCTCTCAGCAGCAGGCAGATGAATGGGCGACTGTAATGATAAATAATGAATGTAATAACTGATAATTACTGCTTTTAAGGTAGCACCTAAATGTTTTCATAGAACCTGATTTTTTTATTTCTTTCTTTACAGTAGACTGCCCTTTCAGTATCTTCCTTTTATTGTTGCCGATTGGAATATGGAAGAGCATTTTGAATAGAAGAATGCTTTTAAAGTGAATTATACCACAGCCGTCCACCTTTTGTAAAAATGCCTCTTCTATACAGCAGATCTAAACCTATTACAGTTACCTTTCCCTCATTTAACTTTATGTCCTGCAATATTTCATTGGCTGGCAAATGAAATATTGCATCATTGCAGGTATCAAAGCAGTTTTTTTGCTCAGCTTGAGAATGTAATTGGTAAATATTACAACTACTAATCCTAAGCACACTCACAGCATCATTGTGAAGCATGTTGACTTTGGTATTTTTGCTCAAATAAAAACCTAAATACAGCCTGACAGAGCCAACAGGACTGATAGGCTCTCTTGTTTTAATTATATCTTTCATTACTCTTTGTTTATGCATGTCATTGATAGTTAGTTAGCAAATCCCACCTTCATATTTGATTGTGAAAATCCTAGGTTGACAAATTGATTGAATTGCAAGCTTTGTGAGACCACTTCTCCAGGGATTACAGTGCTTGTTTTTGACACTGTCTTATTACAAAAGTATACAGCCTGTGTTGACATTGACATGAGGACACTGTTTCTGGAGCTCTCAAGTCTGGATTCAAATACTTGAGGTCGAAATCAGAATGCTGTGCTCGTGCTACTGATGAAATCATAACATTTAGGTTTTCATTTCAGAGTCTAATTTTCTTCCTGCCGTTCAGCTTCAAATCACGGGCAGGGTGGATATAAATCATTTGAACTCAGCATTTTCTTGTGTTAATGTAGCTAATATTGTGCAGTATACAGTCGTGGTGGAAGCAAGTGATTGCCTTCACTCTTCGTCATCGTAATTTTAGTTACAGTGAGTGGTGCAGAGGTGTAAACATGCCATGCTGAAACGGAACTGAAAATACATTTCTGGTATCAGACATTGCTACTTTGCATTACTGCTTAGACGGAACACAATTTTTGTGGAGGCTGCAAATCTCAATGAAAATCCACTGAGATGCCTCTCATTGAGATGCACATTCCTGCTGCTCCACCCACTCCCCACTCCCACAGACACACTCACACAAGCATCCCAGGCGAGGACAGAATAATTGGAGTCTCAACTTGTATAAATCTGTAAAGCATAAGAACTCCAAACACTGGTAGCGGGATGAAGACACTTAAGCTCTGTGTATTTTTGTTTTGTTTTGTATTATTGTGTACTGTAGTGCACAAACACATTTTTCTCTTTGTATGTTTTCCAACTGAACATGAAAAAAGGGAAAAAGCATGAGGCTGCAGTGTGGTTACTGAATGAAGACTGAAAAGATGAGTCATGGTTGTTTTCAACTGATGACCTAGATGCATTTGAGTCTTTGTGTGTGTCTCGTGCTCCTTTGCTGTTGTCTTGAACATCTTCGCTTCTCAGACAATGGTCAAATTCTACTGAAATAATGTCCATTACTGTGACATTTTGTCTTTTAAATTCTTGACGTCCATACAGTGTAGTAGAGGCAACTATGAATTTGCTGTACATACACAGATAAGTAAGTGAAAAAGACAAGTGTCTCAGATGTCATTGATTTCAACTTTAATTTTTTTTACTACATATGCATAATGGGCCTTTTTTCCTTCACTTTTTTTTTTTTTTTTTTTAACCCCCTTTTATTTGTGTCTGTGTAGCATAAAGGGCCCCACTTTTCCCGGAAAGTGTCTGGGCCAGTCACTTCCCTTACCCCACCACAGCTGTTCATACAAGACGCAAACATGAAATGATACAGGGCAGAGCAAAGAAAAACCTTAGAAAAATAAAGTGTGAACAGCTCAAAATCCTAAGACCCTCCCTGTTTCAAATGCTCTCTCATGCAGAAACCAAACCTCTGCTGGCCAGCAAAAACACACCACCACCCAAGGCCCTGACCAAGCTAAATCTCTAACCAGACAGCAAAAAAAAACAACCAAAAAAACAAGAAAAGTAATGCCCTCTTTTGTTTTGACTGACCTTTGTAAACTGGCTGGTTAGTGATTGTTTACTTTTGGCCTTTCTGGAGGTGCTTCTCAAACATGTGGACTTTTTTCTTTCAAACATACAGTAACCTCTGCAGAGCTGATTTTCTTCTTAGTTGCTGCAGTTCGCATGAATAAAATCTCTCCGAGCTCTTTGAAGCTCATGAAAAAGAAATACACAGCACACTTTTCTCTTATTTATTCACATCAGTGAAAACACAGCCATGAATTCATCTGTGCCTAAAGTACGTTGATTTTATTTTGATGAATGTCTCTGCTGCAGGGAAACCTACGGAAGTCCGACATTTAAAATTTCTTGCTACTAGACCACTGACAGCTGTACATCTCCATCATTTTCATGAAAATCAGATCCCTGTTATATCAGAGTTTATAATAACTTCCAATCCTGTCTGGGTAAACCTTAACCTTTATTTCATGTTTGTCTTTCTGTATTCTGTGTCTTTGTAAAGACACAGACAATCTTAAAAAAGTGGTCAGTTGCCCTTCCTTGAGTATTATACTTCATTGAGATGCTTGAAAGTTTGTGAAGGAGATACTCAGACAGACAGTTTCCTGATTAGACCCCTGGGAGATAATATTTGCATAAGGTTTTAGGTGTTGGAAAAAAAATTCTCAACAAATCGCGTAATTGGACTGCAGTGTCAGGTGTTTGTCAGCTCCAATATCATCCTTTTTTTCACTGGTCCTGCCCTCTAGTCTTCATTTTGAGAGTGTGCCAAGCAGTTCATTGCTATGTGATAAAAAGGACAATCGAGTCGTCAGATTTTAAAGTGGTGTAGCACACTTTCAGCTGCTGGCATAGTCACTTTGAGCCTCAAATGTTTCTGGAGTGCAGTGGAAAAGGAAAGGGTATTATTAAGTTGACATAATCTCACAGGGAGGCTTTGAGTGCTTTAAGTTGGAAAAGTGTTGTGACTTCTATTTCATAATGTTTTGACCATACTGCTGTTTTGATTGACGCCAAGATGTTGACCTAAAGCTGTTTCCAGTGCAACATAGTGTGATGATGAATCACATACTGCAGCAAAAGGGTAAGGCTGCAACCTCTGGCATCATGGCTTTTATAGGTCATCTCTGGTATGCCACAGTGCATCGCAGCGAAATAGTCCTGTCAAAAGGGGTCTCTTTTTCGCACATGCAAAACTCCTTTTGGACAAACTGTGGGCGGAGGAAGTTGTGTTTGAATGTCAAGTATCTTGTGTCTAGGCAAAAGCTTCTTGTTGAGTTTGCAAGCCTCATCATCTCCCCTCACTGCAGTCCTTAGTGTACCACCATCTGGCCCACAGCTGAAAACTATTAAGATCCGCTGGAACTTCCTCTTCACTATTCCACCCCAGTTTGAAGGCAAGTAAGTAGCTTTTATCTCAGCTCTGTTGTTGTTGTTTGCATGTTTCTCTCCATAGATCTTGTCCTCCTCTTCCTGTAAAGTGTAGAAGTTCTTTTCCTTGATAAAGTATGTCAGGGTGCTGCATTTGATCCACCGTAGTTAAAGTGCTGAGCTGTGAGAGAGCAAGCCTGGCTTTTAAATTAGACACCAAAACACCACGGTTGATTCAACTGAGGAATTCTAGGACTAAATTCATAAACAGATTGCAGTTGCGATGCTTTATGTGTTACGCTCAGCCAGCAAGGCTCCACAGTCAGGGTGAGAGCAGAGTGAAGAAAACAAAGGATCTTTGTTGATTTTCTTTTCTGAGGCATTATGTTGAGACCACAGTGCATGCTCTGCTTCTATCCCATGTTAAAAGCCTGCTGCCTTTTGAGTGCATATGGGTCAGATTAGTGAGTGGCTGAGAGGCATTTGTAAACGGAGGCTAACTTGCCTTTTTCCTTTATTTTTAAGTCTTTTTAAACATTTGTCAAACTTTTGCATTTGGATTCATTTTTCTGCTGTTTGCGCTTGAGAGAAGACTGCACAGGGTCAGAGTAGGTTGCGCTCATTTCCAGAAAGATTCTTTCCCAAGCTAAATTCCAAATGTTTGAGTCACTGGAGGTGAATCGTAAGACTTTTGGACATGGTTTTCGCTGTGTGTTTGGGAGGATGGTGTTCTAAGTAAGTGAAATGCTGACACATATTTTCCACAGTTTTTGCTAAAATTTCCCCAGCACAATTCAGAACACATATTATTTGTGTTTAAGTCTATCAGACAGTGTGTGCTTCAGTGTTGTATTTGATAGTACACTGTAAATGAATTGTGTGGTTTTATTTGCTTTTTAGTACTGGACTATGTCCATTTACTTTTCTTACTAGACCTAATATTGTTGGACCATTTAGAATAATGTAGAATAAATGCGATGATCACTCAAGTGAGCTTACTGTGGATTGTTGCTGAGCAGTATATATGTATGTGTACTACACACTTCTTTTGGTGAGGAGTTCAGTAGACCTATACCGGCGCTTCCACTGCAGCTGGTAAACATGGATGGGAGACTGAGGTTGTTTGCAGCTCATTGTTAGGTCTGTGTGTGTTTGTGTGTGTGTGTCTTTGTGTCTTGGGGTCTGCAGTTCTCCCAGGGGGGTGCTGTTGAATCACCAGACAGGAAGCTATTAAAACGGGCCCAACACTGCAGCTGCCAATCAAAATGAGTGACATCACAGTCAAGTGTCAGGCGAAGCATTGCATTACATCCAAGTATGTCACAAACAAACAAAAAGGTAGCCAGGCTGTGACTGCTGCCAGACCTTTCTGCTGTGGTTGCCAAAATGGAGCAATCTTTGTTTTAAGAAGTTAAAGCTCTTAGTGGTGACATTTAGGGATGTCCGAAGTCAGTTCACACGATCGGGATTGGGGCCAATTATGGCATTTTTAATGACTCAGTATTGGATGAAAAAAACTCATCCCAGTTTTCAATCCTTTATCTGTTGTCACACATTTCACTAACTGAATCTCAGCTGCCTTTTTGTGCTTTTTTAAAAAGTGGAGCACAACTCTGGTCTAAGTGTTTTATAAAAAAAAATGATCTATTCTCTGTCTTTATCATTATTTTTATTTCTTGAGAGTGCTTCTTTTTGTTGAAAAGCTTTTCATGATGAAAATAGTAAAAACCATTAAAGAGAATCTGTATTTTCCTAGCACAGTCCTGTTTTGCAGCAAAAAACATGTCTAAGTCGCTTCGAAGATGAAAGCAAAAGTGCACTAAATTCCAAAAAGCTGGTTCTCTAAAAATATCAAGGCCATTGCTGTCAAGGTCTTACTTTGGCAAGCCAGATACTGCATTGATACTGAATACTTAAATGCAGAGATGTGCAAAATTCACTCCCTGTCTATGGTGAAATGTAAACAATAGTGGCATCCTTGTCTATCTGCCCATGCAATGCTTTTGTCAGCAGCATGTTAGACCTGTAAATAAAGAGTACAAGTTGCCTCTTTCAGAAGCAAAGATATTCTGTTTTGACAGACTGAGGAATGTCCCAGTCCCCACCCTAAAGCTTGTTCCATTTAAATTTTCTCCAACCCTTTCCTGGGCCTCTGTTAGAGTAAAAGATCCCCTTACAATGAGAACCCACATATATTGTATTTGCATTATGCTCAGTTACATACCAAATATCATTATGTGCCTTAGTGGTGAGGGAAGATTAGTTTCTCATTTTCAGAGCCTATTGAATGCAAGTTCAAAAAGAACTGGAGCTGTGTAATAGATTTGCCTTTTTTAAATAGGATGGTTTGTTTGTCAGCAGCTCCTCCCAACAGTAATACAGATATTTGACTCAATAGCTTGATTTTGGTGACATCCCATTCAGTCAAAGCTAATGATCCATTTACCTCCCATATAATAGTGATCAATTTGTGTTCAAACACTTCAGTTTTTATCCTAATTCTTAACAAAAAGACTATTGGTTGGGAATTGTATTTATGTGAAAGCCTATTTTCTGAATGTAGTCATTAACGTCAAACCCATAACTGTTGTCTGTGCTTCATACAAAGCCGCCTGATGAACTGTTGTTACTCAGAGCCATCTGAGAAAACATCCTGTATGAAACTGCTTGGAAAAGGGCAGGCAGTGTCCAAAAAAAATTTGGCAGGTGATTGAATGAACCATCTGTTTATCACCGTCTATGATGGGCTGACACTCACCTCACCACATGCCCATAGCTGCCAGCAGTTTCTCATAGGTCAATGGTCCCATCATCTGTGCATCGGCCACAAGGACATTGCTTGAAGCCGGACAAGATTTATTCTCTTGTGATCGTTTTCTCACAAATGTCATGAGAATCCAGCTGTCTCACAAGGTAACATACAAGGCATTATGCAGCATAAACATCTTTCGTGTTTGTTGCTTCAACAGGTGATGAGATGAGGAAAGGTTTATTGTGAGAAGTAATATGAGGTAGGCTACCGTATCAACCATTTAAATTGTAGCCTCAATTGTTAAAGTAGTTTTACCAAGCTAACCAACTCGTTGAAGTCACTGAATTGGAATATACCACAAATGACAGCATAAACGAATCCAGGATATAGAGGGTCTGCTTAATGAAAACCTTCATGCTGGCTTTGATAGTAAGGTGTCAGAACACACAGCAGATGACAGCTGGCTGTGTGCTGAAACCTGTCCATTTTCAAAAGCACCAACAGTGGGCGCATTTGAACTGGACTATCTGATCTGATGAATGATGTCTTTTACATCGTGGGGACAGCATGGTGTGTGTGCATCATTTACCTATGGAACAGATGGCAGCAGAATGCACTTTGGAAAGTAAGCAAGTCGGCAATGTGATGCTCTCGGCAATAATCTGCTGGGGAAGCTTGGGTCCTTGCATTCATGTGGACACATTTTTAACAGGGACCACCTAAACATTATTGCCGAGTACATACATCCTTCAATGACAAGAAAATGCTCCCTGCCACACTGCAATAATTACTTGAGAATGGTTTAAGGAACATAAAAAAGTAATGTGTTGGCTTAGGCTCCAAATTTCCTATATCATAATTTTTTCATGCATCTGTGGGATGTGCTGGAACAACCTTGGATAGATTGGTTAGATTCATGGTGGCCCGGCCTTGTAACTCCAGATACCACAGGACACCTTCAGAGGCCTGTGGAGGGTCGGAGCTGTTTTGGCAGCATGAATGGAGGCTATGTAGACATTATTAGGCAGGGGGTCTTAAAATTGTAGCTGATCGATAAAGTTGCCAAAAAAAATTGTGTGACTGCCCAATCCAGTGGATGGTCTAGACTGTACAAGCAGAGAGCTAACACCGAACCTTGTCTCTAAAATTGTGACAGGTTGTCATAGTATATAGCATGTTGGCAGTATGCTGCTTGAGCAGGATTTGTTTTTCCATTCACTAAAACTTGTAATAGCTCAGGCTGTGCATGATAAATGGAAAATGCCAGGGATGGAAAAATTCAATTCATTTCCTAAATTGCCCAGGCACAAGTTAATGTGTTTGCAAAGGCAAGGATTGAAATGGCTGTTATGCGGGAGACCTTGCATATTTTCCAACAGTATAGGAGTAAAGAATATTGATTGTGGAGCTTGCTGACAGCTACCTAGTGCTGGACAGTTTGTCCTTGCAGTCCTCTAGAATGCTTAACTCTTGTGGGGAATTGATGCAAAGGCCTGACAGCAGTCAAAGCAGTGTCACATTTAGAGACGGTGTGGAGGTGGAAGTTTTGTATGTGCAAAAAAAATAAATTAAAAATTGCTCCTTTTTTTGTAGGGTAACACAGTGTCAATGTACTACCAGTTTATGTGTTAGGACACAGCCTGCATGTACTGCTGCAACTACAGGAGGTTTATAGAGAGAAGAAAATTTGACTTTTACCACAACCCACATTCATCTCTTTATCCAGACAATGTCAGTATGAGTGGGATAATTGTGTGTACCAGTGTTGTCTGTGTGAGTGCTAATTTTATTAGTGATTGAAATCTGGAGATGGTTAGTAATGACACTCTGGCATCTCTAGTGAAGACTACACTTTATGGCTTTAGTTTTAGGTTCTATGCTCTGTGAATGTTGTGTGTGTAGCTGAAGCAGTTGGACAGAAACATTTGCCCTAGTTCTGTTGGAAAGATTAGAATGTTAATGCCACTGACTGTAAGAGGATCATGGTCAACAATGTTTCATTTTTCTCTGTGACATTGTTTCCTCCCTTTGATAGAAATCGCCATTCTTACAAGTCTTGAACCATTGAACTACTGTTCAGTGGTTCAAGACTTGTAAGAATGGCAGTGAATCCTGTTTTATCAACACCACAAGGTTAAAGGCACAATCTCTCCAGATGATGAGCAAGATGTGGCTCAGTGGTAAACGAATGTAATGCAGAAGGACTGGGAGTTTAATTTTAACACACTCTGACAGCTAAACCTTCCCTCACTCTCAGAGGGGGGGAGGTTTTTTTATAGAACAAACTAGACTGTTTGCTTTCAGACTTTCTGCCTTTAAGTGAAGGCTTGAGGTCGAAGCTGTTTTTAACTCACTTCTTCCCACTGCTTTTCCAGGTGGAACATTGGCAGATATTCAGGAGGGACCTCAGAGACGCACATTTTCCACTATGAACCGCGCCTTCAACAGGAAAAAAGGTGAGCAGACACATCCGGTACTCATTTAGCTTGTGGAATTGAACTAAGCCTGTTTTAGCTACAGCAGTGCCACAGACATCCTGTCTCAGATCTGAGAGAGAAACACTGTTGTTCCTATTATTCCAGTCTGTTTGCTGGGCTGCTTTTTGCTGAACATCCTCAGTGTTTCCTGGCACCTGAGTGTCAGTGGTCACTGCATACCTCCACCTTCCAAGGCCTCACTGGTTTCAGTTCTTTCAGTGAAATCACTTCACTGAGACTTTAAAGTGGCTCAGAATAGCTAATCCATCATAATGACGCACATGTTCACACTGATTTTTGTTAAAGGTACGCAGTTTTGTAAAACTGTAGTTTAATAGTGGTAAGATTGCAGAGTGAGCTGTGAATTTATCCTTGAGGCGCATTCATAAGCTGAAGTGAAGATCTGATTCCCCATTTATTTGACACACAGACTGATGTTAGGAAACTCAAAAGGATATGCAAATACTTCATAAGTGTCAATAACGCTTGCCATAACCTGAACAGCTTGTTGTATTGAATAGTGTACGAAAGTTACTCTATTGACCTCAGAGTGGTGAACGGTTTCAGATAGATTTTATCACATAAAAACACTGTTTGTCTGCATTGACCTCAGATGTGTGTTATTCTTGGGTGATTGGCGCAATGGTGGTGCTGAAGCAAGCAGAGACAGATGGGAAACGGGCAAGATAATGGACACTCTAGCTACATCATTGCATCAGCCAAAACACTGGACACTGCAGCTGGTGGTGTAGTTGTGACACGATTCAAACTATCCAGTCCATAACAAATGATTTTGCTGCCATGAACTGGATGTTCTATTGCCAAGTGAACAGTAAAGCTGACAAGGTTGTGCATCCCACCCAGCTACGTGGTCTTTGTCAGAAATGTGGTTGGCTTCACAGTGACAGTCTGTCCAGTCAGAACTAACCATAAGCAGGACATGTAGTCTGCATACTATTCCAAGAAAAAAAACTACACAGAGGGAAGGTATATTTCCACTTTATGAAACTAGTTTATATGCAAAGACATTATTGCTCTGAGGTATGGATACAGATGCGTGTTTGGTAGGGTCACATAATATTTTAAAAATAAAGAGAATCCTGCAAAACATTAAGAAAGCTACAGTATTGCTGCATGTTTTAGGTAATTGGTTGCACTAATGGAAGGTGAGGCCAGATGGTAGGTATTTTGGCTTAAACATGTTAAATCACTGGTATGGTCTTCTTAGAGATTTGTTCAAAGCAGTTTCTAAAGGTGTGTCTCTGAAAAATGAAAAGACATTCTCCACATGCCATGGCAAGAGATAACAGAGGCTGAAGCGTTTTATCGCAGCCATCAGTGCTTTGGTTTTGTTCATCAAGATTTAGAAACTCATTCTGTGAACAACAACTTTTCAGTGAATTTAAACGGTAGCATTGCAGTGCTCTTCCCAGTTTTTGCCCCATGCAGTTCATTCATTTTGCAGGACTATAAAGTCTTCACACTTGAAAGCTTCCAGCGAAAAACAAACTGATGGTTATGTTTATTATTTTCTTTGATGGAATGGTTTTATATTTTAGCCAAAGATAGGACAACAGAGGACAACAAAACCCTTAGTACAAATAGAATTAAACAGATAGTCAGAAGGCAGGGTAACATATATAGCATGCCATGCCTTTGCTAAAGTGTTAGACAGTTAAGTGGGTTGTGCAACACTACAGAGCCTTGAGGTGACCCTGCCCAAATGCAGAGGAGGAGATATTTGGGACTGCAGTTTGCAAAACAGCTTGGTGTGTTTACCACCATCTGTCCCACTCCCTCTGGTGTGAATCAACAGACCTGGAGAAGCCTTGGACGATGTTGAGGAAAATGTCCAGGGCCCAGGTGGTGCATGGGTCTTTAATGATATTTGGTTTAATTTACTTTTTTCCCATTAGGTCTTCTATTTTAGGAAATAAAGATGGTAATCTGGGAGGGCACATATCCCCACCTCACCTCACCTCGCACTGAATTTCCATTTCATTGTGTGGAATTTAAATGGCGTTCCGATAATGTTATAAATTTCATCAGATACTTTGCATTTTCATTTCTACATACCTGAGCGTGTATTGTGAGGGTATCTAGGAAGAATGACGTTATAGATGGAATAAGGCAGAGTCTGAACATTTTATCGGCTTTGGCAGTAGACAGACACTGCACCACTGCAAAAAAGCAAAGTCAGTTACAGAGACAGTAAACTCTAAGCACCAGATGCTCACACACAGGCTAAAAGACGATATCCTTTGAGCTGTTGGGAGCAAACAGTGAATCTATTTATCTGTCTGCCATAGCAGTGTTAAAGCCTTTTCACTCAGAAGGACAGCAGTTTCTTGACCTCGACCATACTGAATACCAACAGATGCAAAACCCTTAAAGTTCTCTCTAGATTTCATTCCTGCAACAATTCTTACAGTCAGACTGTAGAAAGTGGTGACAAATGGTCCAAATTAAAAAAATTTCCAGTCTCAGTAGGAAAATATGTTTTTATTTGAGCAAATGCTATGCTTTACAAAAATAACTAGAGACAGTCATTAATTAGATACATTTTGTCGAGGAAAGTTGTCAAAACATATTATTTGATAATGAACACAAAGCTAAAAGAAGCTATATATTTTTTTTAAAAATTATGACAACAATTGTTATGAAAGGTTTAGCATTTGTAGTCAATAAATTAAAACTAAACAGCCATGTTCAAGATGGAGAAAAGACAAATGAGTCACATACTTAGATGCTGCATACTACAGGAGTACATACTGTATACTATGAGCTACTTCAAGTATTCAGTGCATTTTGTCATATGTGAAAATTCCTGTGGTCTCCCACGTAGTCACATGACCACCAGGCTCTTAAGATACAGCAATTTGAAAGAGTTATTTAGAGAGTTATTTACCCAACTTTATTTGCTAGATATCAAATTTATCATATCAATTGCTGGCTGCTTTACTATCTTATTACCTTATTTCAGTGTTTCAAATGTTTTTTTTTGTTTTTTTTTTTGCCACAAAGTATATGTCAGCAAATTCTACCATAGAAATTTTCAGTAGTTGCACTTATAGTCGCTTGTCTTTCTTGCAGGGCATGGATCTTTTGAGGTGTCCACCACTTTGCCTAAATTCCCTGAGCTGGTGAATGATCGTGGTGCATTATGAAATGCAGTACATCAAGCAGATAGCTGAAGTGGCATACTCAAAAATTTTGACCAGTGTAGTCTGTTATCTGGGTACCTCTGGTATACTGGAAATTTTGAAGTTTGTTACATGATACTTGCTCATGGCTTTGGTCAGAGTCCATATGCCACTTCAAACTCACTAAATGTCTAATTCAGCAGCCTGCGGCATCTGTGGAATCACACAGCTGCCTCTGAATGGAAGAAGTTTCCTCTGCCAAAATATCTTGTTCAGAAGCTGTTTACCTGCCGTGCTGCCATTAATGAGAAGCACCTTACATTTAGTAGCATTATCTAATATTACTTAGTGTACTGTGGCAGACTTATCACTAAACTGATCCACAAATTACAAAGAAAAGTGTTAAAACAGCTCAGACAAACAATGAACATACAGACCGGAGCCAAGCTGAAAAACAACAATAATTTAACGCTGCATGTGCAACACAGGTGATGTGGATGTAATGCTGACATTATTTCCAGTCAGATTTCTTTTGTGTTGCTGCTGAAAGGAATGAATGCGTTTGAGAATTGATGATAGACTCTAAATTAGAAGTTCTCTATATCTAGATGATCAATGCTGAAATCTTGTCTGATAACTGTATTATTGTTTTCCATCCATTTAGCAAGCCTTCTCAAGCAAAACAGAGTAAACAGCATTTTATTGACCAGGTGGGTACATCACCTTCTAAAAATATGTTGCTGTTAGTAGCAGAGAGTACAAGCAGCTGCATTTAATGTTAAAACTAATTCTAATGCTAGGTGAGCAGGACAGACACAGAGAGAGGTTCTGTTCAAACAGTCAGAGTTTTAAAATAGTAATGTTACCTGGATGGACTGTTCAGAGTCTGTCTGTGGTATCACTGCAGGTCAGAGGTACATGGACACTGCGCTGTTGCCATTAACCTTATAGTACAAAAAGATGAACATGTGTAACCATGAAGACTGTACAAAAAGATGACAACAATTTAAAGGAGTTACAAAATAGAAAAAATCAAAACACAAAAATGAATGTTTGCAACAGATTTCACGTAATTTTGCTGTTTATCCTCAAAGATTTAAATACAAAAATGGCAACAAAGGCATTGCTATGAGATCTAGATTGGTGTTAATTGGTATTTTGAAGTAGGGGATGATAAGAAGAGTTAGGTGTTTCATTCCTCTAGAAACATGACTTTTTAGACCCCTGATAATTTCAGTGCAGTTGTGGATAATACATTCTCAGTCGTAAATATCCTCTGATATGCAACACTTCTTTTGCAGCTGACAACCTCCCACATGGGTTGAATAAAAGTTTATTTCCCATTAGAGTGAATAATTCTGCTGAACTTTTAGTATGCCTGAAAGAGGATAATTGCCTCGTGTTGTTGATAACATTTCTCCCTTTTATGATCATTTTCACTTTTTTCTGTTGCTTTATTCATCTTTACACAACAGGGATCTGGACAAAGGCTACAGTGGCGTTTTCTGTCACTTTTTTAATCATTAATAGTGACCTTACAATCTAACATAAGTATAAATGTCCAGCAGTATTCATGTATTTTTCATTTTCTGCACCTGTCCTGACTCCCTCTGTAGCTTTTGGCTAAGAGGGTGAAAGCTGGCGCTGAGGTCCACTAGACTGATTTACCTTCCTCTTTATCTCTGTGCCTGGCTGTGTTTTGTGGGCTTGATCACGTCTAGAAGGTAATGCCAAGCCGGGATCTTGATCATTTTTACCTCCTATGTTTATTGCCCCATGGACCTGGACGTGACTTGCACTGAGGAGTGCTTCAGGAGAAGTAAGAAACATAAATTGTTCGATATGTTAGGTACCGTCATTGTAACCTACCCTGTAGTTTTTAAGTAATTTCATTACTTGGCACTCGACAACCATGTAGATACAGTGAAGTATTTTGCTCAGTTACGTGCTGATTAGGTACCCTAGTTACAGCTGCCTCTATTAATCACAGGACTAATGTTCAATTTAGAGAGGTGCTGATTCCACTTTGTGGTCATTTTAGAGGATATAATTTGTGAGTTTGTTTTGAATTAGAAGAGTTCCTAATATTTAGTCTAGCCTCACAGTTATAAAAGGGGACATTAGAACATTTGTGAAGACATAATTATTTAGCACTGATCTTCATTACTAGTAGTGAAAAGTATATAATTTGCTAGCAAATTACTGTATTTCAGATTTTAGTCGTAACGCCTCAAATAGCAAATATGCTGTTTGCAAGGTTACACCAAGAACAGTCTTCAGCAGGCAAAAGCTGCACAATATTTCTTATACTCAGCAACAAAAAATGTCTGTATGGTCCTTATATACAAGGACAATTAATTATGTTGTGCTTATTTTTATTAAACTTGTGTGGTTATAATGTCACAGTTGAAGAAAAGATTATCGATTTCATTAGTGACCCGAAGAACTCCTCTATATTTGGTATCAAACTGCATAAATGTGTGCTAGTTTCAGTGAATGACTGCAGTAATAAATCTGTTGCAGTACTGTCATATCAGCAGATGGTAGCTGAATATTAGTCATGCTAGTGCAGAAGAATAGCAGAAATCTAACAATCCTATGAACTGATATTATCCAGTAGGAGAGCACAGTGCACCTTTTACCCTCAATTGCCCTTTAAGTGCAATAATACGTTCTATTTTGGCAACTGGAACAAAATAAAGAAAGTGTTTTCACATTTTTAATCTTTAACAGTGTCTCATTTAAAAATTACTGTTAGTAGCTAAATGAAACCAAACCAACTAAAAGTAAGACATGGAGCCTTCTGGACATGCATTAAAAACATCTAAACTACATTTCTATGTTTTTTTAACTCTTTACTTTCATTATTATAATTTAGGTCAGGTCTCCTTTATCTATCATTGTCATGGAAGCAACAGAAAGCACTCATATAGAAAATTAGATGTGGATGAGGCTACATGGGCTATTAAATTTCCTCAAGGCCATCTCAGCTGAATTGCTGGACAGTATAAACACCAGTCTAAGTGATGTTCATTTCAGAAATTGTAGCCTGTAACTATTACATGAGCCATTATTAATGGTTTGTAATTCCTTTTTTTTTTCTCCACAGTGTAATTCATGCATGTCTGATTGCCTTGTGCAGAAACAACACTGTGATGTGCAAGAAGAGTTCGGAGCTGCGCAGTATGAGCTTCTAACTCTGCTTTTATAAAGCCATATGACCATGATCTGGCTTGCCCTGAATGAGCCTTGACTCCGTTTTTTAAGCCATATTTGCTGATTTTCTTTCACTTTTCAGAGTGAATCATTCTAATGGCTTTGTAGCTTTGACACAAAGTCATGAACAGCTATACAATATAATTACCTCGCATACAGCAGTCCTGCAATAATACACCACAAACCCTACAATGTTCAGTTTTTGCTCTCAGAGACCTTTAATTTGTGATGCAGTGTATTGCAGTGTTGTTGTACTGAGTTTCCTTGAATTACAGGGAGCTTGTGACATTTTTCTCCTTTCCCTAAGTGTATGTGATGCAGACAAAACCTGGAGTGATTTTCCCTTGAAGGAGCTACTGCCCCTATTTCTATGTGATTGCAAAATTTGGCCGTCTTTGTACCCATTCAGTCGTTCTTCATTTATATAGTTGGATGGATTTTTGTTCCCAGACAGTAATCGCTTGGTTTAAACTCTCAAATTTTTTATCTCAAAGTAACACTCTCCTACTAGTCCCTGGTAGAATTGTGGTTTAGCCCAGTTCTGCATGGAGCTCATTTGAAGTTGTCTTCTGCATGATGGAGAACTGTGCATACCCAGCAAATTCATTGTGTGTCATTGATTGAGCACTGCAGTGAATTAGTCTATTGCTTTCCCACTTCTTGTGGCCCTATAGAAAAATTGTGCACTTACAGCGCAGCACTCAAGCTCAAAAAGGCAAGAGCCAGCTTGAAGAATATTAAAGAGGCTCTTCTGGTGCCACAATACTTAATAAAATGAGTTGGGTAAAGCTAATGTTTGACCTAATTTGAAGGATGCCAAGCACATTTCCTGAGGCAACGTCTATCTGCTCTCAGACTAAAGGTGCACACAGTATATCTCTGCTTTGAAAGCTTCTTGTTAGCCAAATGTTGTCCTTCACTTTACTTACAGTATTTTTAAAGGTGATAAAGGATATGTAATAAGATCTAGTACTTGAGAACTTGTTTTTTTAAGCTACATTGATAGAAAGTCCTTTTTATCAGCCCAGTGCAAGGATTCACAGTAGAAAAGGAGATAAAAATGTGTGAAATACAGACAAATACAGCTGTTAGCTTGTAGATAAGGGGAGATTGTTTTGATAAAGGTCTATTAGATAAACAATCCATAACTCCATAGATTACAGTGTCCTGGACTTTTTACTGTATGAGTCTCTTTTTCCCTGATGCACCAAATTAAAATGTTCACTAGGCCTGCTGTGCAATGTTTTGCTCAGTAAAGTTTCTTGTTAATTTAATGTTGAAAGTCAAGAAGGCGACACTAATTCAACATGTAGTAAACTTTGTTCTTTTATGTTACATCGTTTGTGTAATCTGTAGTAGACGCTGATAAGGACCGTCACTTCTCCAAAGATTCTTTTCTTTTGAGTTTCTTGGGACTGAACATTTATTGCAAGCTAAAGGTACACATTGTTTCTTTTCTCTTTTTTTCTCTCTCATGTGAACGATTAACCATTTATATCTGTCTACTCTGTTTAATTAGAGAAGGTATCTGTGGGCAGTATTTCAGGCACTAGTCCACAGACTTGCCAATAAGTCAACTTAGGTTTTCAACAAGCTTCGGTTTTAGAAAACAAAAGTGTTGTGGAACGATAATAAATGACTTTTGGATTAAGGTGTTAAATTTATTATACTTGGAACTTTTAAAGACCAGGGCTCCAAAGCTGCTATTCTTAGTTTGTTTATCTTAACATTTAGTACCCATTTTCAGAGAGACCCAATCCTGTGATGTGGCCGAGATAACAGTTATTGCTAATAACAGTAGTTGCTGGAGTGCAACATGCATGAAGGACTTGTGACCTTTATGCTGCGTCCTAACTGGCTCTAACAGGAAAGCACCGAGAACCAATATACTCTGTCTTTGGAGAAACTACACTAGCAGTGTGACTGGGGAGCACCGACACTTTTCAAGCTGTCATCGTGTGTCCCTCATCTTCATCCAACACCTGACAACCCTTCCACAAAAAGTGACCTTCAGATGCCTCATGCACCAACAGTTTTTTTCCCTTTGGGCAACTTAGACATCACTTTTGCCACGTTTTCTCACGTAGTTGCCATTTTATGCTGCAAAGAGAGACAAAGCGGTATGCCCCCCACCTTCTTCCCTTTTTTAATCAGAACAGTGTGTGCTGATGCCTTAAAAAATGTCAGCCTACCTGCCATGCCGCTGCGTCAGTTCTCACCACCCTCCTCCTTCCTTTCTCTTTGCCCTTTCTTCAAATTTACAGTTTCTTTGCCTCTTTAGCTGTAAAAAAAAAAAAAAAAAGGAAGGAGATGCATCATGCCTGTACTAACTTTCACTCAGGAGTCCTGCTGGGAAATTGATTGTATGTTGCAGCAGACTGTTACAAGGTGCAGCCAGGTTTAATCTCATTGCACAGCTGTTAAGTAAACTTAGAAGGAAGACAATTTAAGTAGTGGAAAGACTACAAGTTCACCATGAAGTGTCAAAAAAGTTAAACAAACTTACAAAGTCCACCATTTTTGTATTTTAGGGGTTGATTATCTGTAACTTTATATATATATATTTTTTGCCATTAAAACGAAACACCACTTTCTGTGCAATGCTTTGCATGTTGGTTTCGTTTTGAATAATGTGGTAGATTAGCAACTATGAGCAATCACAATTAAGCAAATGTGGGACACCAAATTAACACTAATTAGAATAGACTCTAAATTCATCAAGCCACTTACCCAACAACATCAATGTAAACAAAGTCATTAGCATACTGATGCAGAGGACATGTTAAAGTTGATTCACATCATTTGCACCTTGCAAAGTCTTGATTAACGCAATCAACCTACAGGAGTTGAGTGCCCCAAGGTCACAGTCATGCATCTTTTGTCACAAGATTCATTAACGGGGGCGATAAGCCGTTTATGAATGGGAAATGAAGAACGAAAAGAATCCTTAATCAGTGGATGATTAAGAAATGCTGAAAACGGCATAATGGGATGCTGTAGATGGTGCTGTCAATGACCTGTAGTGATCTCTGAACTCCTGCTCACTTTGTGTCAGTGTAATCTTCAAAGACTGCCTCCAGGGATAAATTTAAACAAGTATTATATTATTTAGTGTATGCAATTTGTGATAATTAGTCAAAAATTGTACTGGTACTGAAACACAAATGATTAAACATAGATTATTGCTCCCGTTGATTGTCACTAGAGTCTCTCCAGAAGAGTGTTTGTACTGTATTTTAAGGTCTAACTTCAGGTACTGAATGCAGTTATGCTAGTAATGGTGAAGAAAATGTCTTTCAGGTCTCTGTACAAATCAGACTTTTATATTAGGAGACTGCTGATTCTTTATCTGACAGGCCTACATTAAAGTCAGTATTGTTCAATTTCACTTTAGGTTGATGCTTGCATATCTGCAACAAAACATCATCGTTAAAAATTAGCTGATCTCATTGTTTAGAATTGCAGTTTTCATCTCAGTGGAGACATAAAACACCAGTGCAGTGTTGCTTAAAATGAAACAAAGCAGCTTCAAAAAGTTGCTTAAAACCCATACTTCCTGCTTATTACCAGGGATTGTTAATTCACCCTCTGAATCACAAACAGTTTCTGGGTGTTTTTTTTAGTGAACGTTTGTCTGTCCGCCTGTTATTCCGTCTGTGTGCAACATTACTCAAAAACGGACTAACGTATTTGGATGAAATGTTCAGGGAAGGTCAAAAATGAGACAAGGACCAAGTGACTAGATTTTGGCAGTGATGTGGCTTATAGTCTGGATCCATGGATTTGTTAAAGATTTCTGTATCATTGCGAGATAGTGGCACGGCATCACTGTTTAACTACAAGTGAGCACTACGTCAGCTGCCTGCTGATGATCACATGATTGCGATCATACTACAAATCGACCGCTGCAGATGTTTCGGGACTTCAGAAATGATACAAGGAACAATTGATTAAATTGTCGGGGTGTTTCCGAGTCCCATCAATTCCCGCTGCCCGCTAGATATTTAGGTCAAGTGATTTGGTATCCGTGTGATAAAAATAAATAAATGCTGCTTTTCTGATAATGCCGTATGGGGGAATGAACATCCTTGGCCAAGTACTGCGCTCTCTGAGTGCTTATCTTGTTTGTTTGTTTTTTTTGCTTCTGTCACATTTTTACTCACTGTGACCTCAATTTATACTACAGTATAAGTTCCCCCCCCACAGTAAAAACGCACCTATGGCTCTAGAAAGGAGAGAGAAATCAAAATATCTTTTCTGTCGTTCAACAAAATTGTAATGCAATAGTTCCTAAATAACAGAAGAAACAAAAGTTACTTTTCTTTGAAATCAACATTACATTTTCACAAGTGCCCACAGGCGTTGCCAATACTAGAAAAAAAAATTGTGGCTGACAGTACTTTTGCTATTTTTCTGCATGCATTTTTAATTTGTTTCCATCCTCAGCTCTATGCAAACACAGCCTGTAATTCAGCTGAATAGTCAAGTGATTGTTGGTGTCCCAGCTGAGTCACTAATGACTTGCCGGTTGCACCGAGGAGCCTATACATTTTTCTTTTTGCCTAATACGATACAAAGGGTTTATTTTGTTGGATTTTTTTTTTTTAATGAGACATGTACAATAAAGTGATTTTCATGAAGTGTCACAATTTTAGGCTTAAATTCATTTAATTTTACCTGCACATCACCCACGATTACTTTAAAGTTTGAAAAACAACATGTCATTTTGTTTTTGACTCGGATAAATGGTGCAATTAACATTTACACTCGACCACCAGGTTTTGGGGTTCAAAAAGAATGTTTCTTTGATTGACTTAAAAGTTAACACACTGAATATGTGCTTCAGAAATTGTTTGCATTGTACTGGTGTGCAGTGAGGTGTTTTGACGTTTGTCATAGCTGAAAATCTTTAAGTTACAATGCGTTCTTATTTGAATCGAGGTGTGTTCAGGGAGATTGTATGTGCACATTTAACTTCTGTTTCTAATCCACATGCTGCCACTGCACAGAATTTACAGAAATTCGGCATATTCCCTACTCTCCGTCTTCACTCCTTTTTCTTCTTGTCTTTAAACATCTTAAAGTCGAGTTACAAAACCCACTCACTTTTCTCACATGTAGACATTTTCCACTTGCAAAGATGCATGTTCACATTTATTCACTCCACCACCTAGAGGACATTTCCATCTGTTACCTTCTTGGTCTTCACATCTATATTGAATACAGTACACCACATGTAAATTTAGTTTTGCATTGAGTGTGAGCCGATACGTTTTGAGGAACAAGCTTGTGAATAGTAGACCTTGTTGCCTTTCTTGCAGGGCAAATTGAGTCTGAGCCCTGTGGTTGTACTGGGCAACCTTCAGGTGTGAATGTATGTAACTATTTACTGACTAGGTACTGGGAAAGAATGCATTCTTTCCACCAGCATGTGCCTATTTTATACATTTTATTTAGGTTCAACTCATTCTTCCTCTGTGCCATTAAAGTTTTGTGAATGTGCTTTATTGCACAATATTCATTCCTTACACGTTCATTTGTGAGATTTAGCCACTTGTGTGTCTAGTTGTGCCTCTGCCACATTGTATTGAATGAGACCTTTGATTAAGACTGCTGTATTGAGTGGGCTGTTTGTATCATTTCAGATAAATCATGGATGCACACCCCAGAGGCTCTGGCCAAGCATTACATAGCCTACAATGCTAAGGTAGGTAAAACAATCAGCCTGCTGCATTATAATGAGCTTTGTAAGCAGTGCAAAAAATAGTAAGAGGCTTTTATAACCAAAAGAAGTGAGTTAAAAACAAAACCCCCCCCCTCCCTTTGTGTGTGTTTGTTCCCTCTAGTCAGGCCTGTCAGACCTCTCAGTCCTTGAGTTCCATTTGTCCTGATACTGGCAGGCCTTTCATTGAGGGCAGCACCTCGCACTCTGTGGTGCTGTCCAGCAAATGAGCCTGGCTGTCTCTGGATAAATTGTTTCAGGTTGAAGCTGCATAACAGATTCTCAGTAGACATCTGATGGAAACACCTGATCAGCCCGACATGCACTTAGTTTCCAAGTTTCCTCAGTTCATCTGTGTATAATTGGCAATGATAATTTGGATTTGTAATGGTGGTAGATGTCATATTTGTTTCACCTGAAGTATGAAGTGTCAGAAATGTGACACTTCCTTATTTATCTTCCAGAGCAGCTGTTTTATTTGATGTTTTGATGGGGGAAAGTCCTGCTTGTTGAAGTTTAATTCAAACGAGTCTCCATGTTTTTTTAGCTTTCTTGATTTGTTTATTTTTAATGTGTGTAAGCAGGCGGTGTTTAAGTAAAAAGTGACTCATGCTGTTCTGTCAAAACCAGTGAGTACTCTTGGTCCTGATGCAAGAAAACCTGAAATTATATGACTCTCTCAATCTTGACTGGAATCACGATCTGTTACAAAACACTTTTTTTCCCCCAAATATCCAACAAACACCCCTTGAAGGAGCGCCGTCTCTCTGGGGGAGCATTTCCCTGTCAGGCTGGTTTTCCGCTTCATTTCGATAAAGAGTTTCTCTCCTATGTGGCACAGAATCTGTCATCCTACATCCTGTGCTTCAGAGATGCTACGCTGGTACAGAGGTGGATTTCTGAAACTACCACATCCCCCAAACTGCTGAAGCTCCCTTCCAGTGTGCAGCATAGAATTGAGCTGGCAGAGGACACATCTCTAAAATCAAAGCAGATTGTCAGTTCACATACTTTGCATATTGTCAGCTTTCACTGACAAGTTCCCCGTCTGGTTAAATATGCTGAGATCTGAGTAAGCCATTCATCACTGAAGGAGTTGGAGTAAATGGGACAGCCAGAGTGCTGAGAATGTGCTTGACCTGCTCTCCTTGGTTTAAAGCACTCACAGTTGTTGAAAAATAAGCTCAGTTAGCAGCTCACTGTACAATTCCCTTGCTAGTTAAAACAGAAAAATCTGTCTGTTTGCCTCAAGAGAAGGAATCATTTTTTTTCATCTTTTGATTCAGAAAGGTAATAAAATTTTCTGCATCTTCAGTCATTTTTGTTTGATGGCACTACGAAGCTACCTGCATCAGTTTCTTGCTTTAATGTCAAGGGTTTTCTTTCAGGCTTCCTTGAACTAAATCTGAGATTAAATGAGATTTGGCTGAGCTGTAACTACTAATGACAACAGTTTGGTCATGCTCTTCATATTTTATAGCCATTTTAGGGTGATTTTTATTCACAGTTAAAAACATGCACTTTTCGGCCACAATTTGATTCAAATAAAGACCATTTAGACCCTTATGTCGGGAAATAAATGGCTTTAAAGACTGAAAGTTCAAATTATTGATATATCTGCTGATTATTTTCCTATTTAACAGATTCATTATGTAGTTAATATAATGAAAAAGACTCATTATATTTTTCTCAGAGCCAAAGATGACATTGTGAGATTGTTTTGTCAGGCTAAGAGTGCGAGACCATAAAACATTCAGTCTACAATAATTGAAAACTTTGAAAAAGTGTAAATCTTAACAGTCGAGAAGCTAGAAACTGTTTGGCAAGTTTGGGATCTGTGATTATAAAATGACAGAGAAGATTAATTGATTTACGAAGTTGTTAATTGCTGTTTGTTTTTGATTTACTTCAATTCATTTCTGTTTAATTCAGTTCCATTTTCGTTTATATTTCGCCAATCCACAACATATGTCATCCCAAGGTGCTTTGCACAGTAAGGTGAAGAATTATACAGAGAAAGCCAACAAATCCAAAGTTATCTTCCAACAAGCACTTGGCAGCAGTGGGAAGAAAACACTCCCTTTTACCAGCAACAAGGGTCAGGGAGGACAGCCTTCAGCCTTGGCTGCTTGGGGTGAAGTTGAAGGGGAGAGAGAAAAAGGATAGCAGGAAGAAAACAGACAATGAAAAAGAAAACGTTGAGTACGATGAATGCTGTTGCAAACTGTACCCACAGATTAGAAACATGTAGAGGACAAAACACAAACTGCGACAGACAAAACACAAAGTTAGTGACGTCCAATGGTGGCATATAAGTGTAAGGAGAAAGGAAGAACGGAGCGGAAGAGCTTAGTGCATCATGGGACGTTCTTTAGCAGTCTGAGCCCACAGCAGCGTAACTAAGCAATGGTTCATGGTCACCTGAGCCAGCAGTAACCATAAGCTTTATCAAAAAGGAGAGTTTTAAGCCTACTCTTAAAAGTTGTAGTAGTTTCAGAACTGATACTGATTAATAAAGAGATGGATAACTGATATTTGAAATCAATACACATTGCAAATTTTGGTGTCAAACTAAAGAATATCACAATTACCAACACAAAACTTTGTTAAAATGCCTTTGTTTCTTGATGTGTGAACAACACATTGATCACAGAGTGATGACGACAGATGGAAGCAGCTGCATCAGAGCCAAAGTAGTCCTTTTTGAATGAATTTATTTTATTGGGAATTTGTTTAAAAAACAATGACCCTTATTGCAGATGCTCTATTTTGCAGGTTCATAATTTACTACATTATTGCTAGGAGGTTTCTAAAAATGTATATAAATATTTTTCTTAGGTATTTGTTTTGTTTCTTTAATTTTCCCTTAAAGAGCACTTTCATTTGGAGTAAAACTTGTATAAAATCTAAGGAAAGTAAAAGAATAAATCAGACATCTCCCCTTCGACGTGAGCCCAGCTGTTAACTCGCTACAGCCCTGCTTTATCTTTCACTGCCGTATTGTGTCTGCTGCTGGATGTCACTGATGTTGATCCTGCAACTGCATCAAAATGATGATTAATGTACCAGTTAATTGACAAAAAAATGGCAACTGTTATTTAAAATTTATGAAGCATGTCATATATGAAGATTTGTTGCTTTTCTTTGTCACATGAAAATAATCTGAATATGTTGAATTTTAGAGTGTTGGCTAAATTAAACAAGCTATTTCAATACATCTTGGGAAGCTGTCAGAAATTATAAGAAGCATTGTTCACTATTGTCTGACATTCATTGATAAAATATGCTATTTGAAAATAGTAATTAGCAGATTATGGAATGAAAGTAATCAGTGGTCTGAGTTCTGAGCGGCACTGAAGATGCACGTATGTATTGAGAAACCTGCCAATACCACCAGCTTCTACATTCCACAACAAAGCAAAGCGATCTGCCTTGCAGTCTTATGTTGTTATGTTGTCATCAACTAAGACTTGTCAGTTCGGTTGGCATTTTCATGTTTTGAATTTAATTAGCTTTATGTTCTGACGAGGTGACAACAGAGGCTGCAGTCAGCTTCTGCTTCCATGTTCCGCCGCTTCTTTGTTCTGAGACGTCTTCATGCATTTGACTGTTACACATATCCGAATAATCCATTTTGGGCACAGTTTCAAAGTTTTATTGACCCGTAGGCTACAGGAGACAAGACAGTGTTGAGAGGTGAATTTCAGAGCTGCTGGGAATCAGTGTTCTATTGTCAACAATCATATCACATCCCCAAATGTCTTAAATTAGACACAACACAGATCCTGCCCTTTCTAAAGTTGTTTCAAAAACGCCCAAGAACCTTTCGGTTAGGAGGGGTGAGCGCCGCATAGAAAGTGAGGTGGAACTCAGCTCTTCATTGTGTCATCTCAATGAACTTTTCAGACCTGCCACAAGGTTGAAACCTGTGTGTGTGTGTGTGTGTGCATTTGAAACTGTGAATCCTCACTGTGGGGAATGAGAGGCAGGGGTGGTTCGTTTTCAGCTGCATGCACCAGTTGATGGATGAGCCTCCGAGCTTGGTTTGCCTTGTGAAACCTCCCCAGTCGCCGCCCAGAATGCACTGGTCAGGAACAAGTGCTACTTCCTTCTATTCTGGGCATCTGTCAGCAACACTCCCAGACAAGACCACAAATGTGCAGAGTACATTTGTCATACCGGTGCAGAATGCTGACACTTTGGTATAAAGCATCAATCTGTTTTCCGGCTGTAATGATGAGTAACAGTTGGATGTTGTTGCTCCCGTCTTACCACATTTAGAAATGTGGAAAGGAGCTGAAGGCTAGATGCTGGTGTTTCCAGTAAACATTCCAGCATTAGTACGTTAGATTTTTGAAGGGTCTTTTAATTTTTTACTGTTTTAAATTACAGCTCGACATCGACAAACTGTCATGGTAACAACTAATTGCTAAAATCATTGAATGCCCTAAATGCCCAAAGTGTTTCTTGTGTAGAGCCAACAGTAACATGCAAGACAAACTAAACTTCTTACAGAATCACCCCACATTATTACAGGCACAACAGTCTATAATTCACACTCCAAACTTTGAGAGGCATTAGCACAGACAAGCCAGAGGAAGCTTCACACAGATTTGATTGTGTCGTGGAAACAATCCATATCTGTCGGAGACATTGTTATTTTGTTTTTCCAACCTTTAAGGGTCTGACACCAGTGTTTATGAAGTCTGATATTGGAACAGGCTCCTCACATTAAGCTCAGGAGGCAATGAAGCAGTGTGTGTGACTGGAACGATTACTACTGCTGCTGCCACATGGAAAGCACGATGTTCAGGCTCAAAGGTTAATGGCTCCATCTGTTGGAGAACGGCAAAAGTGCTGCTCTAGTGTGTGTGTGTGTGTGTGTGTGTGTGTGTGTGTGTGTGTGTGTGTGTGTGTGTGTGTGTGTGTTTGCATGAAATCCTCAGGTGTAAAAGACATTCACTCCTGTACCTTAGTGCAAGTGCAGTGCACCACCAGAGCTTACATACACGGATATATAGTGTAATCTATATTCATTTGATTTTGAGCCAAAAAAACCCAAGATATTAGTGACTCAAATGTGGCTGTGATCATATTTTTAATTTTAAAAGTTAAGTCTCAAAAAAGTATTGTCCTGGCAAAAAGAACAAAAGCTCCTCTCCTACAGTTTGTGAGCAAAGTACTATTCCACAGTTCAGTCCTAGTTGTCCTATTTAAGAAATAATTGTTTATCCAATGAAAAAGTACTTCTAAATAACCATTATTTCCTTCCTCTTTTCATTGCCTTTTTGTGCAATTTTAGGTGTACCTGTGTTACTGCCATATCATAAATGTCAACTTTCTTCTCTTCCTAGTTCCTTGGAAACACAGAGGTTGATGCTCCAAAAGGCACAGAAGTTGTAAAGGATGCAGTCAGGAAGCTAAAGGTAAAGTCGGTCGTGAAAATAAGCTGTCGCCTAAAGGAAAGGAGAGTGTTCTTGAGTGACCAGATTGGATAGAAGGCTCAGTGCAGGGGCGGTGGGAGTGAGTGACAAATGCTCCCCTCCCTCATCTGTTACCAGCAAGGTGCCCTTGGAGTTTTTCAGCTCCCAAGTGTGGCTGCCTACAACTGCTGGATAAGCACAGCAGTTTGCTCAGTCAGCCTTCCCCTGCTAGATGTAAAATTCAGTCAAAAGGTATACTCATCTGTCATGGAAATGTTTGTTTCTGAAACTGAAATCCTTAAACCATAATATTTATTTTGAAATACCTGCAAGCTGTTCATCACGGAAGGACAAGTATTTTATACAATACAATGCCAGAGTGCAGTGATCCATGATAAAGCAAAATCCACTGTTAGAGCCACTCCCAGTCATGTAAGCATCTGTGATATAATAGGTGCTAGTAGTAACTAATCCTCAGAGGATTATCATTGTATTGTCTATTAGCTCATTGGTTTTCGTTTGTTTCATTTTTGGCCACAAATCATATTCAACTTTGTTCCCTGTTCTGAGTTTTTGATTAACCCACTGTGTACCTGTCCAGCAATAAAGGTCACACACACTTAGCTAGTTATTGTAGTCGATCATTTAGCTGCTTAACAGCAAGATATAGGAGTGTTGGAGACCAACATGCAGTGAATATTAGACTTGGATTTATTAGGTGGCCAGAAACACAGTGTACAAGTGAATGCTAATGTTTATCAATATCTGCTAAATGTGTTTGTAGGCAATTGTTTGCTGCTTCAAAGCACGATTGGACAAAAATCAAATGAATACAGCTTTAACCTTGCTTTTAACCTGCATTAATTGATCCTTTGCCACTTGGTGGATCACTACAGGCTGTACACACAATAGTGATGCTATCACATTATTCATTTGATATGGCTAACATGTTATATAACTGCTTCTAAACTACAACCTCTTTTCTACAGCTAAATGTTCCACTAAAACTTACCGCCACTCAGTGCTTAGCAGATAGCTAATCATGAGTTACTTCAGAGCTTGCAACGCAACAAGCAACCCTTTCTCATTATGCAGACCAATTTCATCCGCTTTTGATATAAACATGTTGATTAGAGTAACTTAAACATTGCATCCTAATAAAACCAACTTATGGTGGACGTACTACAATTCGGTCTTGCATGTTTTGCAAGTTCTGGACTACAGACTTAATATTCCATTATATTACCAACAGTCAACACTGGTTCTGTTTAATTAGGGCACTGCTTCTCTCACCTAAGTAGTCTTAGTTGCTAAACTTAAGGAAAATACTTTGTTGGTCATTTTCAAAAGCACTGACAGATTGATTTGTTATTCAGGGTTTGGAGTTGGTTTAGGCCACATTTTCATTAAACCTGCCCAGTGAGTGACATTTAGCCTGGATTACTTTCAGGTCACATAGTCCTCAACATTAGTGACATTTAACCAAACCTTGAAGCATGGGAACAGCCACAACCCAGGCAACTCTCCTTTCTCCCAGCTCCTTGGTAATGTGGCTGTGCTCGCTGCCTGCTGGCCTCCCCTCTGTCTTCTGCTGCCAAGAGCTGGATCTGTGAGGCCACTTGTAGGGGAGGCTTGTTTTCTCAAACCCACACCTATATAGTTACATTACATTTGATCTTGAAAGCCTGTTTCGACCAAGGCTCCATGGTTACTCTCCTAGATACACTGGAAAAAAAAGACATGCTTAGCTATGCTTCCATAGATCATGTGAAGCAAAGAAATATGTCCATTGGTTTAGGTTAAAAACTAAGTCTTCTATCAGTTCGGTATAAACATTACACACAGTTGTTCTCCCTATGAGTGGAGTGGAGCATTTAGCAGCTGAAGAGCAAGATATTTTTCTTAGGTAATTGGAAACCAAAACAGAGCTAATAGTTTAATAAATTTTGGACCTACAGAAACATGACTATAAATTAATTCTGTGTACTAAATGAGGAAATTGATCCGTAACGCTTACCAAGTTTTTACTTTAGTTGTCCTGAAATATGTCATTTGCATGTGTTACTTGCTCTCCCAAAATATTGATACTTTAATAAGGTGGACTGAGCTGACTTCTGTCTTTAATTTCTCCATTTGGCAGTTTCAGAGACATATCAAGAAGTCAGAAGGACAGAAGATCCCCAAAGTGGAACTGCAGATCTCCATTTATGGTGTGAAGATACTAGACCCCAAGACAAAAGTGAGTCCAAAGATTAGATTTTTGTTTCTGTATATGAGCATTAATCCTTTGAAGTTATACTGACAACAAACAACATGTAGAGAAAGAAGGGATACGTCCTAAACACTCACAGAAACACTAAATAATAAATGCATTACGTTTGTTTTCCAGGATGTGCAGCATAACTGTCAGCTACACAGGATATCCTTCTGTGCAGATGACAAGACTGATAAAAGGATATTTACTTTTATCTGCAAAGACTCGGAGTCCAACAAACACCTCTGCTATGTGTTCGACAGTGAAAAATGTGTAAGAGACTTCTGCTTTGATAGTTTGCTTGTTTTACCTTTAAACAGAAATGTATTCGATAGTTGAAACATTATGTAGATTAGCACTTTGAAGTCTTGCATGCAACTTTGAATAATCAGTTCAAGCGTGAAAAATCACTGCTGGTATTTAGATATTTAACAAAGTCTTTTTCTTTCATGCTTCAGGCAGAAGAGATAACTCTTACGATCGGTCAGGCCTTTGACTTGGCCTACAAGAAGTTCTTGGAGTCTGGAGGCAAAGATGTGGAAACAAGGAAACAGATTGGAAGCCTACAGAAAAGAGTATGTCCCACATTTAACCGGTTCAGGTTGTTTGCTCTCACGTAGAGTTTTACTAGAATACTGACACATTGATGTTTCTGTTAATTAATGCACAGCTTGTTTTAAATCATTCAATATGGACAATTAAGCTGTGTTGTTAAGAAGTGTCAGTAATGAATATTAATGACAGAAAACTCCTTTGTAACAGATCCATGCTGTAATTGAATTGTTGCTCAGCCTTTTTGAACACAGAGCCGTCCCATCAGTTTTGTTTAAATGCTGATTGATTAAGACATGTTTAACAGTTTGACTAAGTGAGTGACAGGGTGTGCTTGCCAAACACCAGCCTGACATATTTTTCAAGCTTACTTTGGAGTCATTCTGAGATGGTGGTGAGGAAAACTTCTATTTGGTATTTCTGGCTATATGAAGAAACTCAAAGTCACGCTCCAGTCATTGATAAATCCCCATATTTAGAACTTTTACCTTTAAAATAGCACGTCTCTGTCTTAAAATGGTTTAGATGAAACTCTATAATGTGTCCCTGCCTTTCTCTTCATTCTCCTCTCTGCCAATCACTGTAGCTGGAGCAACACAGCTCACCAAGGACTCTTCTCAAACATTGTAAAACTGCTCTACGCTACTTGTTTCAACTGGAAATCTATTCTGAAGAAAAGGAATGATACGCCCTGCAAGCTGACAGGATTAGTTCCTTTGGTTTGTTATGCACTACTGATCAAAAGTTTTAGAATACCCCAATTTTTCCAGTTTTTAATAGGAAATGATGCATGTTAATGTATCATTGTGTTCTAAATGACAGCATAGAACAAATAAATAAAGTTAAAAAAAAAAGCTATTTAGAAACCAAAATGTGATCCAAATTTTTGACTCATCAAAGTAGCCATTTTGACAGATATAACAGCTGAACACACTCGTGGCATTCTTTCCACAATGGAAATCAAATATTCTTCAGAAAGTTCTTCCCACCTCTGTCGCAGAAGTTCCCATAAATGTGTGACACTTTGTAGGTTGCTTTGCTTTCACTCTTCTGTCCAGTTCATCCCAAACCAGCTCCATGGGGTTTAAGTCTGGAGACTGTGCTGCCACTGCATGTTTTCAAGCTTACATGTTGCTCTTTTTTCCTCATGTAGTTCTGGCATATAGCTTGGACTTATGTTTTGGGTCATTATCTTGCTGTAAGATGAACCTCTGACCAACTAGGAACATACCAGAGGGTACTGCATGGTGCTGCAGAATGCTGTGGTAGTCGTTTTGGTTCAGGGTTCCTCTCACTCTGTTCAAGTCACCAACCCTGGATCCAGCAAAACAGCCCCAGAACATCATGCTTCCTCCTCCATGTTATACAGTTGATGTCACACACTGAGGAACCATCCTTTCTTCTGCTCGACGGCGTACAAAAATCCTATGTGATGAGCCAAAGATTTCAAATTTTGATTCATCAGTCCATAATACCTTGTTCTAGTCTTCAGTAGTCCATTGGTGGTGTTTCATTGTCCAGTCAAGCCTCTTTTTGTCATTCTGACATCTCAGGAATGGCTTTCTTGCTGCAACTTGATCTGTCAAACCTGCAACTTCAAGTCTTCTCTTCACAGTTGAAACTGAGACTTCTTACTACGACCACTGTTAAATTGTGCTTGAAGCTGTTGTCCTGTGAGCTCCTATCACCAAGCTGTTGACTCTAGGAAATTTGTCTTCTGATTCTGTTGTGGCTTTGGATCTTCCAGACCTCTTCCTATCAGAGTTTCCCCCAGTTTCTGAGCCTTTTGATGATGAAGAAAACTGTACTCACTGACATCTTGACTTTCTTTGCAATTTCTCTGTAGGAAAGACCTACATTTTTAAGTGTTATGATGATCTTTCTCTCTTCAATTGTTATTTGCCTTTGCCTCTCAATTTTTATAGCAACACACTATTTTCTGCAGTACAATACTGTTCAAATAATGCTCTGGAGGGTATGGTGCCATGGTGTGTTCCAACACTACTTTTATGCAGACAGAGGGGGTTGGAAGTAATCAGGAAAAGTTGGGACACCTGTAGAATTTGGTAGCGCCAACTTGGACTTGAACTACTTGAATTTCAATAAAAAAACTGGAAAAAGTTGGTCACACTAAAACTTTTGGCTGGTCATGTATGTGAAACTTTGGAACTCTGAATCCATGTTTTTGAGACTGCCATCAGCACACTGCAGCTTTGACGTGGAAACGCTCAGCCATGCCATTCCAGCATATAAACAGTCAATAAATAACACAGTGATATGTTAATAAGGTAGAAAACTTGAATTTACAAAATAAATTAAATGGTATGGTAAACTTGGCATTTAATGAAAATGTATGCAAACAGACACAACCTAAAGTAATACTTGAAATTGTAAATAGTAGTTCACCCCACTTCAGCCCCATTGTAAAGGTCATGTACTAGCTTTGTCCAGCACTTTCATCCACATTAAAAGTTCATCATCATCCCTTGGCTGCATTAAGAGTGCTGTGAACATACGAGGTCAATATGGATGAATATGCTAATAGTGATGAAGACTGTGTGATACAACTAAAGGTCCAGATAAAGCTCATGTGGAGCTTGGCTCGTTCCTGCAGATTATTTTGACTCAGTGCCCCACCGTCTCTCTGTTTTGATGCATGGCCCAAAATAGTCCTCCAGGAAATGCACTGTTTCCTCCTGTTTGATTAATGCTTATTGAAAACAACCCAACTGTTTCAGGAAATTACTTTTTTAAGCTATTTGTTTGCTGTTTTAAAGGTGTCCTTCCTCAGTAGAAATCAGTGGGTTGTACACTGAGATCCACATACAGGGTTGAGAAGTTATAAAGAATCTCTTTCATAAAAATAGATTTAGGATCATATATATTATATTATTATCATTAATTATAGAATATATTTTTCAGCAATTTCATTATTTATTTCTATTAAGCAAGATTTTATTTGCAGTTTGATTCTATATCATAAGTACAGCCATAAAATAATTATGGTAACATGAAAGTACTGTGGCAAATCACATTTATTTACACAGCAAATTTTTAAACAACGTGATTCGAATGAAGTGCTGAACATTTTTTAAGCCAACAACAAATATGTGCAAAAAAACAAACATAGTACAGGATAAAAACTTGGAAAATCAATAAATACAAAATAACAAATAACATTTAACATCAAATTCTAAAATAAGGGTTATTTTGGTATTTTAAATCACAAATACAAACACATTTGGGCCACTTAAAGCAGCAGAAAGTCACTGAAAGCTTTTATGCCAATGAAGGAGGAACATTTGATTGAAGGAGGAATATTATTCGAAAGGTTGGGATCTGCCGCAACACAGGTAGGATTCCCTTTACCCACAGGCCTCGATCATGGAACAGTTAAATTGTAAGATCTTGGGTTTTTTTTGTGTGTTTTTGCAGATTCAAGAATTGGAAACGGAAAACTCTGAGCTAAAGAAGCAACTTCAAGAGCTTGAAGAACAGCTGATGATAGCTCATGTGCCACCAGTAAGGACAAACTGCACTGACATATACCCCTCCATTAAAAGACTAAGATTGATTGATTGTTTTGTCTGCTTTAACAACAGCCTCTGTGGATAAAGTGATGGTATTAGGCTAAAATATAGGATACCTGTAATACAAGTAGAGAAACATCAGTAAAAATCAGTGACTGGCTTAAATTATTGGCTATAACATCTACCTAAAGTGAGCCAACACCAGCAAAAGCTACTGTCTGATCAGACTTGGTATAACTGTAGCATCAGAGTGTATTGATCTGAGCAAAGGTGTGTTTTATGCTGATGAATTTTAAATTCACAGACTAAGACTGTGTGGTGATGCAGAGCCTGCAGACAAACTAAAACTGCTTACTAATGTAACATACTGCCTAATAATTTGATTCAAATGTTCTGAATCAGCCAAAAGTGCACAACTTTAACCACCTTTTAATGATAAAAGTTGACTAAATTTAAGCTCGAAGTATTTTTAAGGACAGCTGGGATTGCTGATATTGCTTCTGTGATTAAATGCACAGCCTCAGGTTTGGAATGACAAGGCGTATCTGGAGGCAGGCAGTGGGAGTCTAAGCTGTGTGCGAAGCAAAGCAATTACACACCTGATTGGTCTGATGAGGAATGTGATACACTCACCATCTAATTGGGGCAAATGCCAGCACTTGTGACAGCCTCCCGCGAATGCAATTACCCACACCTCTCCTACTCTACCACGCTGAGTAATATTGTCCCTCTCTGGTCATTTTCTGTCTGCCATCTTTTCTCAGCCGCTGCACATAAACACATCTAATGAAGCGTACATGCTGCAGAGGCCCTCCTCTCTCTTCTGGTGTCACAGCATCAAGTCGCTCTCCTGTCTGGAAATCTCCTCTGTCACTCTCACTCCTATGAGCTCGCCGGAGTCCAACCTTTCCACTGGGCTACTAACTCCTCCACCTGCCAAACCTGCTCTCCTTCCTGCTAAACCTACCGAGGGATGCAGCATCCCGCGGCCTCGCGTAAACATCTTACCTTTTCTCTGCTTTGCTACTGTCCCTGAAGCTGTATTACCTCCTGCCTTTGTCTTTATTTTGCTTGCTCTGCTTCTTTTCCCACTTTGGTGTCATTTGTGTATGCTACCATTCAAAAAGTTTGGGGTCACCCAGACAATTTCATGTTCTTCATGAAAACTCACACTTTTATTCATGTGCTAACATAATTGCATAAGGGTTTTCTAATCATCAATTAGCCTTTCAACACCATTAGCTAACACAATGTAGCATTAGAACACAGGAGTGATGGTTGCTGGAAATGTTCCTCCGTACCTCTATGTAGATATTCCGTTAAAAATCAGCTGTTTCCAGCTAAAATAGTCATTTACCACATTAACAATGTCTAGACTGTATTTCTGATTAATTTAATGTTATCTTCATTAGGGAAGTAATGATGCATCGCAAGACGGTTAAAAATCGATACAAATGTGTGACGATTCAAATCGGCCGAGAAAAAGAATGAATCGCAATACCATTTTTAAACAGCGGAGGGCGTAATCTACTTTTGAGTTCACTTGATGGACGTCGTACGTCACTGTCAGGTAGTCAGACGGAACAAGAGACATGGCGGATTTTTAAAAACAAGGTGCGGCAGCATTTTGGCTTCCCTGTGTCAAAAAATTTAAAAGGGCGAGATTCTGTTTATTTGTATTATTCATTCAATTATTTTGGTGTGGGATTTGTTTTGAAAATCCTGTTTTTTATTTATTTTTTGTTGTTTAAGATAAAATATAATTTCAGTTGCGTTTTTAAGTAGAGGACATGCATGTTGAATTGCACAGCCTACCCTACCTCAGAGAAATAAAAAGAGATTCTCTTTATTTTGTTAAAGATAAAATATAATGGAGTTTTTATATATCAAAATATGTATGTCTTTTTTTAAATATGCATTCATTGCATAGTTTGTATTTTGTTACACCCTACCTCACAAATGTGTTTATTCAGTCATAATTCATCTGCAAGCACATTCTGTTAGAGAAAATCTTGAGAAAATCGTATCGTTAATCTAGTATCGGAAATCGTATTGAATCGTGAGTTGAGTGTATCATTACATCCCTAATCTTCATTGAAAAAATATGCTTTTCTTTCAAAAATAAGGACATTTCTAAGTGACCCCAAACTTTTCAGCAGTAGTGTATGTGTGAACGTACAGATGTCTGGCTGCGATTTGAACATTTCCACCACTTTGTATCCAGGCGGGGAGCATCTCCATGAAACCACAGTCCACAGATATTTTTGACATGGTTCCCTTCTCCCCTGTGACACCGCTGGTGCCCACACTGGCCAGCAATGGCTGCCCACCACCTCCACCGACCACATTGCCACCAGATATAAGTGAGTGAATAACTGCAATGCTTTCTAATTGTAATATTTGCAGATGTTTCTTAGTTCTGCTGCTTTATTAAATAATTCTTCCAAAGCATTGAGAAATTGCAGCTGTTAAAAACTCACTTGGTAAAATGTTTGTAGCACAATGCAAAGAAGACTAGTATACTGTCATGCTGGAGAACTATTTTCCTCTCTCAGGCAGTGCAATGTTTATCTGCTGTCTGTGTTTGTAGGGAAAGACTTGTTTGGTGCTGAGCCATTTGATCCGTTCACCTGCGGGGCAGCTGACTTCCCTCCAGATATTCAGTCAAAGCTGGATGAGATGCAGGTGAGCTCCTGTCTGTGTCTGATTCCTTCACAGAGTTTCAGGGAGGTTGGCAAGACTGTGAAACTCAGGTCTCCTGTCGGTTCTGTTGTCACTTCTTTGAAGATTAAAGGTACTCTCTTGTTTGCATGAACAAAGGCTCTTTGGATACCTCATCTGAGCCTAACAACAAACTGTCTCCAGTACATTGTTTATTTAAATTAAAAATGTTTCAGTAGATCGGGTTTGTCGTAGGGCTTCACAGCTATCATATATGAGGGATTATTTAGTTCTTTAAGTCTGTCTGAGTAGAAAGACTTTTAAAAAAATCCTCAGGTGACTCAGTGATGGATGAGACTCATTTCTTTATTTAGATTTTTCAGGTAAGTGAAACCACTAATGAGTTCATTAAAAAAGCACACTCATCAAAGGCCTTTTGTGTCTCACCCAGCTCTGTTTTCATGCTCCTTGAAGCACTTCAGTGAAGTGAAAATGTCTTAATATGACAATGGAGCATTTTCATGTAACTGTATTTGTGGTCTGGTGGAGCAATAAATGAACAGCTCAGTTCTGCATTGTACTCATTTAAAAAACGATTACTGTGTCTCATCAGAAATAACAGAAGCTCCCAGTGTCTGGTTGTATGAATAAAGACTGAGACGCAGTGGCTCAGGGGTTCTCAGACTGTGGGGTAGGACTCAAAGTAGGGCAGCCACAATAATGGGAACTTGTATTAGTTTAATTCTCGAGGTCAGACAAACGATTAGTAATGCTTTTACACAAACAAGCCATCAGTTTATGTCACGACTTACTTGGACACTGATAATTTAAGAAGTCAGATTTTAACACCTGATATGCGTCAGTCAAAGTTGAAATAAAGTAAGTTTGACAAATCCACCTGTATTGCTCTCAGGTTTAGTTTAGCTTCATGTCTTCTGGTCATGCAGGGATTCATTTGCGAAGCAGAAACTCCTTGTAGGAAGAATGGAGTTCCTTACTAAAGACCAGTGGATATAGAATTTTCATTTTCTGTCAAACCAGAGTAATACAACATCTGTGGAGAGTTTGAACCATTCTCTTTCAAAGCTCAGTGATTGAAGTTAGACATCAGCGCAACATTTATTCAACTCACAAGACTTTGTGTCCTTTAATCGTCCAAAGTAGAAATAATTTAAAAAACAACACTTTTAAAATTATTATACTTGAAATGTCTAAATCAGACACATTTAATGTATTGAAAAACATCAGGTGATTTCTGATATTACAGTGCACAAATGTTCCAATATTGCCAATGGTTGAGAATAACAGAGAAGCTTTATAGTGATGTCAGGAATGTGCTCGTGTTGAAAGATGAAAGGTTTTCGAACCTGCAGACTGAGTTGGCATTCAAGACGATTATTAGCAGTACAGTTAACAGTATGTGCAAAGCAGTCAGTGGTGTAAACTGGGAAAAAATACCAGGGTTTGGCATTACAGCATGACTAGAAAAGAATCCCTTCTGGAACTGAAATTCAGCTGCAACATTTCTGATTCTGTTTGCAAAACAACTAACTGTTGAACTTTATCAGGGTGTTGCCAGTAGGAGGCAGTGTTGCTCTGATGAACTTCTTTTCATCTTCCTTTCTTTAATTACTAACAGGCGAATGTCTCTCTTTTCCTTTCCCACTGGCAGCGACAGAGATGGTTGGTACTCTTTGCTCTCTGTTTGTGCTGTGACTGTGGATGTATTTTTGTCTTGCACAATTTGAATGTTGCTGCACAAAATCCACCGAGGAAGTTAGAACTTAGAAGTTTGTTTGTCATCTCAGCTCTGTGCTTGTAATTGAACAATAAGAGATTTTGTGGCTTTTTAACTAATGCGACTGAACGCACTTCTTACACTCTGAAATGTTCATTTTGCACATGAACAATGCTGGCATTGTGCAGTTTTATGTCACATTACTACTGCCAAGGAACGCGACGGAGTAATGTGACGTGTGCCGTACGTTTGTCTGTCTGTCTGTCTGTCTGTTCGCAACATTAGTCAAAAACAGACTAACAGATTTGGATGAAATTTTCAGGGAAGGTCAGAAATGACACACGGACTAAGCCATTAGATTTTGCCAGTGATGCAACTTCTAGTCTAGATCCACAGATTTGTTAAAAATTTCTGCGAGATAGTGGCACGGCGTCACTGTAACTATGACAACAAGTGAACACTATGTCAGCTGCCTGCTGACTATCACATGATTGTGATCCTACTACAAATCGACCACTGTGGACTTATCGGGACTTATCCATCCGAAATGATACAAGGAACAATTGATTAAATTGTGGGGGTGTTTTCGAGTCCCATCAATTCCCCCTGCCTGCTACATGTTTAGGTCACGTGGTTCGGTATCCATACATAACGTACACATGCATAACACACTCCCGTGCTCAGCGCAAGGTCATTTTGTTTGTGGATACATCTATGTTAAATGGCCACAGTCTATGTTGCCATGATTTCTGATCATCAATAACTAATAAACAAATGCTGCATTTCTAAAAATAAAAAAATGCTGCATTTCTGACAGTGCCATATGGGGGAATGTGGACAGCCTTGGCGGAGTACTGCGCTCTCTGAGTGCTTTTCAAGTTGCTTGTAATTCGGTTTTGGCATTGGGACCGATATCCAAATATATACTATGAAAGATCACATTAAAACAATTACAATTTGGCCTCATTTGCAAAATAAAAATGAATTTCTTTCATCTGCTTTCACCTGTGCTTCTCCCATCAAGATGCATGGCTTGGCGTCTTTTTGATCTTGTATTCAGCGCATGACCCAGCATGACACAACAGCCGTGTTCTTTAGCTTCTCATTTCATTTTAACCTCAGGGGGTTGGAGAGTTTTCCAGCTGACTAACCGACCAGCTGATCTAAGCGTCACTCAGGCTCTTTTTATCAATGAAACCAGGACATGTGATCTCACTCAGACCACGCCAGCCTCAACATCACAGCTGTCATGTGGCTTATCTTCCAGGAGGGGTTCAAAATGGGACTAACCTTAGAGGGCACCGTCTTCTCTCTGGACCCGCTAGACAGCCGCTGCTGATGCCAAGAAGAGTACTCTTCAAGGCGTACTTTTAACTCGTTTGTATGAAGAAGTGCCAAAATCCACTCCACGGTTGAGTCAAGATGTCACAGTTTTCATCTTGAGGTTTATATGCATTTGCATTTAGATTGGTTTTCGATATTTCAAGGTAAACTCAGATCCATTATAGAAAATAACTATTTTTGTAAAAAAGAGAAAAAAAAACATTTATGGAGGGCGTAGTTTTGACTACATCTGGTTGCACAAGTAATGAGGGATGTAAATAGTTGAATATGTCCAATGGTACACTCTGTGGCAGAATTTTCATGTGTGTATTGCACCATTTGAATTCTGTATTGTTGACACATTCCTGTTTGTATGCCAAACACAAACTGGCAAAAAAGAAAAAAAAAGAAATCTCTATCATTAACACAAACTTCCAGCTTGCCCGTAACATCACATTTTATTTTACTCCACATTAATTCACACATTATGTAATTAATTAAATAGTCCAGCCTAATATTTTTTTACTTTTCTGCCTTTTTTTTCTTTTATTTTTGCTCAGATTTTTTTGCATTTCACAATTTTGAGTTGCCATTCCAGTATTTGCTTTTCTTTTGTTTTTTTTGTTTTGTTTTGTTTTGTTTTTTGCATGGACATCATTTTACTGTCGTCCTGTTCTTCTTCCATGCAGTACTATTCTCATTATTTTACTTTTGGTTGCATTGACTTTGCTGTTACACTTATTAAAGAAAATCTTACTGCAAAAACTGCTGGTCATTGATTGTCATTTTATTTTACTCATGTATGACATTATTTATCTGCCGCTCTGTGTTTGCAATATTTTGTCCTTAACTCAAAGACTTGTGAGACATAACAATATGAAATCCTTTTCTACAATGACTTTTTTTTTGTTTGTGTTTTTTGATGTGGATTTCAATCAAATTTAGAACAGACCAATACCTGGGATTATGACAAAGTTAATTGCATTCACAAAAGGAAAATAATATGTCAGGCAGTACTACAAGAAATAGGAAGTACTTTGTTGCCATGGATACAGATAGTTACACTGTATTCTGCAATATGGGCCCAGATATTAGTCTGTATTCACTGACATTTTTGGAAAATTAGCTGTTAAGAGTTCCTTTTCAGTGGAATGAGGTTCAGGTTCCTGTGAGCCGAGCCACTTGCTGCATGTCATCCACCTGATCTTTCCTCTACATTTTATGTCAGTCACCGCTGTCGCAATAAATGCTTGAAAAAAGCAAACATAATTAAAGAAAACTTTTTTTTTTTTTTTTTGCTCTGCATGTTAAGGAAGAAATACTGGAAATGCAGTGATTCTTAAGCAGGTTCTGAATCATTTCCAGCCCCATGACAATTCTCATAGTTAGGACTTTTCAACAGTTTGAGGTCACTTGAAATGCCCTTATTTTGAAAGAAAAGCAGTTTTTTTTTCAGTGAAGATAACATTAAAGTAATCAGAAATACAGTCTAGACACTGTTACTGTGTCTGCTCTGTTGCTGTCCTAATTTTTCAGCTACAGCTGCGCTCTGACATTACTCGTGACTTTCATCTGTTCCTAGACCAAAGATTTCACATCCTCTCCAGGCTGAAATGATTGTGCCGTGGTGCAAACCGTTTCAAGGACCAAATGAGCTCTTCTCAAACAAAAACAGGCAGAGAGAAGTGTTTTCAATATTTATTTTTCAAAGGATGAAATGCATCTGCTTCCAGTGTCTCTTCATCCTCCTCTTCCTCCTCTTCTCTGCCTTTGGCGCGTAAGCAGGCAGTGAAGCCTAGTAAAATTGTACAAATCTAGAATAAATATACTCAAATTTGAACCAAGTGGTTACAATAGAATCACTGAAGGCACCGACATGAATATTTAAAACACACTGCACTTACATGAGGAACAGCTGTGTAACTGTGAACATTACTAACTAAACATGAGTTTGTGTGCAAAATAATTGACCAACTTCCAGGACCTGACTATACCTGAATTAATATGACAAGAGCTTGGGGGGATTAACAAGCATTTTGTTTAATTTGTTGCATAGCAAGAAATACAAAGCAAACAGGCATTCACAGCCATCTTGTTCTATAAAACTGATTATAGAAGAAAGGATTTCAAGAGCATATAAGTCCAGGATACTGCAAAGGGGGAACTGACATGCATAAAAATATTCTGCGCTACCTTTTACTGTACCATACTGATGTTGAAGAAAGAAAAAAAAGTTACAAAATCACCACAGACCACTCAAACGACACCTCATTCATCTCTCCATCGTGGACAGAAAGATCTTTATTGGCATCCCCAAACCCTGCCCTGTACCACGCAGCCGTGACAAGCGCACAGGGATCACACTACGTACAAAACAGCACCTGTGAAAAAGAAGATTTGCATGTAGCGTCGTCGCTTTCTCAGTTTTTGTCGGTGACGAGGTAGCTAACACTGAGCAATCGACGGTCCCAGCGCGTCTCTGCTGTTCTGCGAGGTCGGTACAGAGTTTAGAAATGACCACATACAGACATCGGTTCATCAACACTGTCTTGAGAAAAGAAATACCTGCACCGGTGAACGCATCAGCGGCCGATTCCTCAATAGCACCACATTGATGTTTTATATTCAAATATTTAAGATTTAAAAAAAAAAAAAATAAATTAAAAAGAATAGACAAATCTGTAAAAATGACTAGTGGCGGGACATTTAATCAGTGGAATTGTTCTGGGCTTATGAACAGTAGTTATAAGTAATATTTTAAAGCTTTTATATTCTTTGGTAACATTTTGTGAAATAACATTAAAGGAAAAGATCTTTGGAGCTCAAAATGCATGAAGCTTAAAGTGAAACATACACAAGACGACAAAGGAATGATTCTGATTTTTACCAAATGTTTTTTTTTTTTTATATGTAAATTCCAAACATTCATACTAACTTACAAATCTTCGGTGTCTTAAACTGCGTTGAAAGGCACAATAAATATCTTGCCATAGGGCCCGAATAGTCCTCAGTACTCGTATGTACAACGTGGCTGATCGCGTCAGCTGTCAGTTCAACAGTCTCAGGATTCTCCTCCGCACATCCCTGCTGACGACTTTACAAGAAGCACACGGGCCCGATTTCAACGCCGAACCCTTGATCTGAGCCACCAATGTCCACAGGGGCGATATCCACAATGGGAAGTCTTGCTGTTTTCTGTGTCCTGTACTCAAACACTGTCTTGCCCCAGTTGCCATTTGCTTGCTGTGAAAGAGAGACAAGTGGAGGGTCAGGGATATGTTTGTTCTCTTTATATGAAGTAGTTTGACCACCAGTAGTTCACTGTGTCCAGATGAGACACAAAGACTGAGCTCATCTGGACACTGAATTTAGAAATGAGTTTTCTTTCTCATAGGAACTTTGAACAATCGGCATTGGTTTTCTGTACCATTCAAAAGTTGGGAGGTCACTTAGAAATGTCATTATTTTTGAAAGAAAAGCGTTTTGTTTTTTTTTGTTAAATGGAGAGAATATTAAATGCATCAGAAATACAGTCTAGACATTGTTAATGTGATAAATGACTAATCTAGCTGGATTTTTAATGGAATATCTCCATAGAGGTACAGAGGAACATTTCCAGCAACCATCACTCCTGTGTTCTAATGCTACATTGTGTTAGCTAATGGTGTTGAAAGGCTAACTGATGATTAGAAAACCCTTGTGCAATTATGTTAGCACATGAATAAAAGTGTGAGTTTTCATGAAAAACATGAAATTATCTGGGTGACTCCAAACTTTTGAACGGTAAACAAAAATAAAACTATTAAATAATAATCAAAAAAAATGTTCCCTCATTACCATAAACACACACTTTCACTGTTGTTTTATTGTGAGTTGATCACACGTAATGGAGGCAAATCTGCTGCACCACATTTTCAAAAGCATTTGAATTCCTGGCACTAATTTATTTATTTATTCCATTTTATTTGCATTTTATTTGTGAAGGGTTTGACAGTGGCGTGGTGTTTAGCACCATCGCCTTGCAGCTAGAAGATCACCAGTTCACATCCTGGTCTGGGATCTTTCTGTGTGGAGTTTTCTCTGGGTATTCCAGCTTCCTCCCGCAGTCCAAAAACATGCTGAGGTTAATAGGTGTGAATGTGATTGTTTGTTTCTATGTGTAGCCCTGTGATAAACTGGTGACCAGGGTGTCCTCAGTCAGCTGGGATAGACAGCCAGCCCACAACCCTCCCCATGGCCCTGATGAGGAATAAACAGTGTATAGATAATGGATGGATGAATTTATGGACCTGAATGATTTTGTGCTTCCAAATTCACCTCTTCAAAATCCCAGTGACTCAAATTCAGAATGAAGCTCGTAGGAAACCAAGGAGAAACACTCAGTTCTGTCAGTAATGCCATTTGTTTTTGTAAGATTTGCTCCAGTGTGTAGAACTTAGTGGCATCTGGCAGGGAGGTTGCAGGTTGAAACCAGCTGAATATTGCCTTGCCAATGTTGTAGAAGAATCTAGGGTGGCCATTGTTCAACATAAGGATGTGAAAGGTTTTGGTTTGTCCCTTGTTCAACATAAGGATGTGAAGGGTTTTGGTTTGTCCCTTGTTCAACATAAGGATGTGAAAGGTTTTGGTTTGTCCATTGTTCCACATAAGGATGTGAAAGGTTTTGGTTTGTCCATTGTTCAACACAAGGATGTGAAGGGTTTTGGTTTGTCCCTTGTTCAACATAAGGATGTGAAGGGTTTTGGTTTGTCCCTTGTTCAACATAAGGATGTGAAGGGTTTTGGTTTGTCCCTTGTTCAACATAAGGATGTGAAGGGTTTTGGTTTGTCCCTTGTTCAACATAAGGATGTGAAGGGTTTTGGTTTGTCCCTTGTTCAACATAAGGATGTGAAGGGTTTTGGTTTGTCCCTTGTTCAACATAAGGATGTGAAGGGTTTTGGTTTGTCCATTGTTCAACATAAGGATGTGAAGGGTTTTGGTTTGTCCCTTGTTCAACATAAGGATGTGAAGGGTTTTGGTTTGTCCATTGTTCAACATAAGGATGTGAAGGGTTTTGGTTTGTCCATTGTGCAACATGGTGGGCTCCTTGGATAGGGATCTGCTCCCTATGTGGACATGAGGAGCTGCTCAAAGAACTGGTACTGTTTTTAACTCCACCACCACGGCAAAGGAAATATCAGTCACCTGCTAAATGTTGCACTATGTTTACCACTGCTGTTAGGTCCTGAGTGGGGAAAGTATTGTAAGTTTGTAAGAGGTTTTTTAATCTGTAAACGGCAGCAAAAAATTGTACTGGTGCACGTAGAAGAGGCAGAATACGAGCAGTAAAGTTATGCACCATAAAACCGAAATAATGAGCTGAAAGATGCTCAGAATGAGCAGGAATGCATCTTTTGGCTGCTATTAGGCATCAGTTAATGTAGAAAAGTATTGACTGGAGCATAATTAGAACATAATGAATGCTAACCTGTTGTTGGTTTTGACCATTTCATGGGATTCATTGAAAATAAGACAAATGTAGAATAATGTCAGCCTTACAGCAGAGCTACAACTGAAACATTGTGACTTACTGAGCACGAATCCTCCACCACCGTGTATCTGAAGCGGTTGTTGCCCTCTGCTTTGAGCTCCAGGTCGTTGGAACCTTTGAGGATCACAGCTTTCTTGTAGTTGCCCGTGTTCTCGTCCTTGTAGCCCACAGAGTTCTTGCAGTGGTAGGTGATGCTCTGAGACGCCTCTTTGGAGAGCAGGCGGATGAAGGTCATCTGCACTGTGACAGAGTTTGCCGGCTGGTCTTTGTTGCCGTAAGTGAACTAGAAACACAAATACAGCCGGTTAATGCAGGAACGCTGCGCGAACATAAAATGAAGTTCTTATTTTGGGTTAACTCTTCGCAGCGCATCTGCTTCTCTCTCTCGCATATCACTGAAATGTGCTCACGTGTGTTCCACCGTTGATGTCAGCTCCAAACCACACGGGTTTGTTCCTGGAAGAGCTCCACCACACTTTACGAGGTATGCTGGATGGGTTGGCGGAGATGCAGGTCTCCCCGGTGTCCATGTTGCAGTGCACTTTGATGGCATCCTCTGCGCTGCCCTGGTTTGGATCCACCCAGTACTCGCCTGCAAACAGCAACAAACTCATCAGGTTGGGGAAGGACTCTAAAGTTTGGTAGCAGAAGTTTGGGCTCACCCAGACAATTTCATGTTTTCCATGAAAACTCACACTTTTATTCATGTGCTAACATAACTGCACAAGGGTTTTCTGATCATCAATTAGCCTTTCAACATCATTAGCTAACACAATGTAGCATTAGAACACAGGAGTGATGGTTGCTGGAAATGTTCCTCTGTACCACTATGTAGATATTCCATTAAAAACCAGCCGTTTCCAGCTAGAATAGTCATTTACCACATTAACAATGTCTAGACTGTATTTCTGATTAATTTAATGTCTTCACTGAAAAAAAGTTTTTCTTTCAAAAATATGGACAATTTCTAAGTGACCCCAAACTTTTTGAACAATAGTGTAGCTGTAATGGAAAAGTTACATACAAGCAGTTGAAGTTCACGGTTCAGAAGCATTATGCTTCCTCAGTATTTTCATGATGACAAAAACAAGCTGAGTTCAGAACATATATTAGAGGAGGACGTATCTGTCATTCTGTGTGCTCTTCCACTATTCCATTCAGCTCAACACAATCAAAGTATCGCAAATCTCTTTCAATGTGGAATTGACAGTTTAGAGTAGTATGACATTGTCCAGTATCAACCTCTCTGGTACAAAGGCAGCACATTTGTGGCAAATTTGTAGTTGATTTTTAGCAGATATTAGTTAGCCTAAAATGTTGGCAGAGGTTTATCAGTATTGCACACTAATGGCAAACATTCAGCAACATTCTGGCACCAATGGGAATACTGGCCAACATGCTCACTGGTTGTTTGCCCGTAGTGGTAAACTTTCAGAAACCCTCTGGTAGCAACTTTGCCTTTAGTGAAAAACATGTCAATCTATGTTTGCCATAAACAACACTAGTAGTTTTTATTTTTAAAAAATAGACTTGTTTCAAACTAGCAGCAGACCTTCATACATGTGACTGGATGCTGCTGTTGTAAATACTTAGATATTGTATACATTCTGTTAATTTAGCTTTTTTTTTCTAGATTTTCCATTCATTTCTGTTTGCCTCCGCCTTTCACTGAACCAAATCTGAGGCTTTTGAATGTCTTAAACTGGATTGTAACTTTTATTTACCATTTCATATGACTTTTTTATTCTTTATTTAACACTTTTAATTATTTTATTGTTTTAAGTAAAGTACTTTAAATTTCCTTGCTGTTGACATGTGCTGTACAAAAAGATTTGCCCTGCCTAGAGCCTTCTAGTGGCCACATTGTGTATTTTTATCTATGACTTTATTGGCCTTCTGCTCATATGTTGGCAATCATCCTGCATCTTCTAAAGAACAATACTGGATATTATGGATTGCACCATGAAGAAGGCTGGTTGTGCCTGCACATGTGGGTTGAAGTAGTATATAGTATTGATCTGAAGTCTTTTTAACTTTTTTTAGTTTTTTTGCCAGGGGAACTCCTTAGATCTTTTTGTTTCTAAGCTTGCGGTGAACTGTTGGACATTTAACTGCCGAAACCTTTGCAGCAGTATTTATGTAGTTTTTTTAATGGTATGTTTGATTTTCTTGGTGCTTTCATGGTGGTCCAGTGGTTTTGCACTGTCACAACATGAACGATGGGAGTCGGACCTGCTGGTTGGCTGTTCTTTCTGTCACTGCTTCGGCTTCTCAGGGTTCCCCCCACAGTCCAGAGATTTGCACTGTGGGTAAAATGGTGATTCTAAAGTGACCATAAGTGTGAATATGAGCGTGAAGAATTTCTTGTCTTCAACATTTCCAGCTGGGACAGACTTCAGCCCCATTGAGATCCTCTGAAGGATGAAATGGGTAAAGCTAATGGATTTTCCACAAGGTTAGCCAGATGTTTGCCACAAACCTAGTTCACGTGCCAATAAGACGTTACTGCAAATTTGCAACAACATTGCCAAAATAATGTACAACTGTTTGCCAGAACCCTGAAGTTTTTGCGAGGGCTCACTCACCGCTCTTCTTCATGGGGTAGCATCTCTTGAGGTCGTCGCAGGTCCTGGCAGGATGCTTCCTGCTGCCATCTGGGCTCTTCATGCTGTCGATCTGGCTGCTGAGGGCCTTCAGGGTGGCCTGAACGCCGGGGTCGATGGGCACTATGGTGGAGGAGTTGCTGTTGGGCAGAGCCTCGTCCTCGCTGAACTCAGGAGGAGGAGGAGGTCCGGAGTCATAATCCTGAGGGCCACCGAACAGGTCATCCATAGCCGCCATGGGAGGTCCTGGAGGACCGGGAGGACCTGGGGGCCCAGGTTCTCCTGGAGGGCCCTGTAGATTTAGGAATAGTCGGCTTTTAATTTTGTAGCAATGTAGAGTTTTGTTTTTTTTTTATTTGCTGATAAAAAAACAGACGAGAATAAGACACTTAAAACAATCCTTTCCTCCACACTTCCCAAACATCTGTTGAAAAGATGTTCAGCAGAGTAACGGATGGTCTGATCTGGCTGTTAGCAGCAGCAATTCATGAGTTCTCTCTGTGTGTATAATGAGACAATACCTCTGGTCCAATTTCTCCACTGAGTCCACGAGTTCCTGGAGGTCCCATCGGTCCCGGCTGTCCCATGTATCCTTCCTTTCCATGAGGTCCAATAGGTCCAGGAGGCCCCTGAAACACATCCCAGAAAAGGCTTGTAAGCTTTTAACCTCAGAATAAGAAAATGAATCCCAAAATGATACCTGGCATAGATAAATATGTAGCAAGTTAGCTAAATTACGAACTATGTGTTATCACAGAGGAAGAATGGAAGCCATGTTTTCCTCCTGAAAAAAAATGTAACTGCAGCATTTACCCTCGGGCCGCTTGGTCCAACAATTCCTGGAGCTCCCTGCTCACCAGTCGTACCCTGAAAGCAAGAAATGAATAATAATTAATCTCTTGGGTGCACTTCATGGAAGCGACTTGTCAAAGGATGCTCAAACAGGACACCTCACTGCTCTACTTCTCTGTTGCTCAGATGCACTTTTAGAAACAAAAGGCCACGTTTTGGGAAGAGGTGACAAAAACCTGTGTTCTCAATTAGCTGCTTACTGTCAGTGAAGGGGCCCTGAGGGACGGAATAATGGGATTAGTTCCCTTGTAAATTTGTCACTTTATGTTTTTCTCTGAGTGGAGTTTTTCATGTTCTACTCGTGTCTTGCGGGTATCATGAAATTGCTTTTTCCACATTTCTAAGACATGCAGGTTTGGTCAGTTCACATCTCTGAGTTGGCCAGGATTGACTGCCAACCTGTCCAGGATTTACCTGCCTATTGCCTGGTTTCACCTGGATTACACCTCACCTCCCAGCTCTGTCAAGCCCTCAGCAATCTGCAGATATGGTTATGGTTAGAGTCGGATATTCTCAGTGGTCGAATCTAGGTGGAGCTCAGTTTAAAAAACATGTCCTGCGCCTTTATGCATGTATGGATGAGGTTAGCTGAGCTTTGAACTCAAAGGATACTGAACAAAAAAAGTGTCTTTAGTGGTGAAAGAAATACTCATGCCCTGTACTTAAGTTAAACTACTACTAACACCCTATGAAGTAAAAGTACTGCATTCAAACAAACTTAAGTAAAAGTATTTAAATATTATCAGCAAGATGTGCTCAAACTATCAAAAGTAAAAGTACTGATTGTACAGTGTGTTTTACTGTGATATGACGTTTCTTGATTAACATTACTACTGCATTATTGTGTTTGTTGTCTGTTGATGCTGTAGTTGTTTGCAGTTGAGCTCAATTTAACTACAATATATACTGTTGGCTTTTTTAATCTACAGCACTGTGTCATATTCTGTAAGATCATCATGTTGTTGTTTTTCTTACATGTTCTACCAAATCAAAGAGGAAGTAGTGATTAAATTGTTTACGTAGCTTAAGAAGTAGAAGAATGTTCTCAACCCATAATAGAACACTTAAACTGGCAGGTAAATACAGTGGAGTCAAAAGTACAATATTTAGCTGTGACATGTTAAGTCTAAGTGTAAATATAAAGTTATATTAAATGGATATACTTGAGTGAAGTAGGAGTACCTCAAATTTGTAGTTAAGTGCAGTACTAGAGTACTTGGATACATTCCACCACTGCTGAAAACAACAGTCAGGTGCTCATTCGAACACCGAAACAGATTTTTCTGGCCATTAAGAAATCTCCTGCTTCTGTGGCGTCAGCACGAATGACGAGGGATTAAATGTACTATCTTCATTCTGTGCAAAAACATATTCCAAAGTTTTTTTCTGAGGTGAATGTAAGTCAAGTGCAGTCACAGAAGCTTCGATAAATCCAAACCCTGTCTTCTGTCTGAGATACCTGTAGAGGAGATCTGTGCTTTTAAACCATCACAATACAGAAACAATGGAAGTATTAATGTGTTGAAACTATAAATCTGATATGTTGGATGATGTCCAGAATAATATTGTAACATTTTTTTTCTTTACATTTTCACACAGTGAATGATTCAACAAGGTCGAGCACTATTGTGATGCTCTGCATTAAAAGAACTTATTCAATGTTAAGTGAATGCATGTGAACTTCTGGTAGCTGCTTTATTGCATTTGCATTTGGGAACACAGTTTGTCAAGTGCATCTGAATGATGGAGGAATACTGTAACTGTATAGACTGATTCTGAGATGAACAATAGGTGTCAATGTGATCAGATCACTGAGTGCCTCTTTAACTTACTGGAGGTCCAGGAAGACCCTGTAAACCAGTGAAGCCTCGGTGTCCCTTCTGTCCTCTCTCTCCATGATCACCCAGGTCACCTTTATCTCCTCTTGGTCCTTGGGGTCCCTGAATTAGGAATAATCACACACATTTCACGATTATTACCTTGAAAGAGGGATACGAGTTTTGTACTGTGATTCTGCATTGACATCACGTCAGTGTGTCTGAAAAGGTTTAGTTTCATAAATGCAACTTAATATATGTCAGCACATAAGCCGGAATATTTCACATGACCTCAACACGGAGACTCACCACTAATCCTCTCTTTCCAGCTGAACCAGGTGGACCTGCAGGTCCTCTTGAGCCCTGCGAATGAGAAGAGTAATTAGAAAGGCTTCAGGGAACACAGAGCTCTGCCAACACTGAGAGACTCTCCAGCCTCTTATACACATCATTCCTTTGACGTTCTGTTAAGGATTGAAATCAGGTCTACTCCCAGAATGTCCTCATGTGTCCTCAGCACATGTTAATACATCCTGCAGATGGACAGAAGGATAAACAAACGAGCACAGAACAGAAACTCCTAGAAGGTGATATTCTACTTACAGACTCTCCTCTCCTTCCAGCATCACCTGGTGCACCAACTGGACCAGGAGGTCCAGGAAGTCCCTGAGGACCGACCAGGCCTTCGGGACCAGAATCTCCTCGGTCTCCCTGCAAGTTTAAAGTATGTCAGTCACTTGATATGAATATAACAACACTGAGTGCACATTCTGACTCTCTTCGTGTCTCACCCTTTGTCCAAGAACACCATCCTTTCCTGGGGGGCCATCAGATCCTGCTGGACCCTGAGGAGCAGACAAAGAAAACATCAAGACAGCTGTGGTAATGTAACTTGGGAACCACAAACTACTGAAATCATGCACTCACATCAGGACCAGGATCACCACGAGGTCCGTTAGCACCAGGTACACCCACTGGACCAGGGGGGCCTTTATCTCCAGCTGGTCCTGTGGATCCCTGTTTTCCTGGTGGACCCTGAAAAGCAAAAACAGGCAGCTGATCATACAACCGAACACACACAAATACCAAATATATACTGTAGAAGCAGTGAAATAAAATGTCCTTTGGACTGAACGGTGAGACAGTCAGGGTCTAAATATGATTTATGATCTAACTGCAGCTTAAACACGACATGAAGCAGCTGTGAAAAATAGAAAGAGGATTCTAGTGATACCCACCGCTGGTCCTGGGAGACCTGGCATCCCACGCTCTCCTCTCTGACCAGGAAGACCCACAATGCCTCTCTGCCCTGTAGTTCCAGCTGGGCCTGGAGGACCATCAGGACCCTAAAACCAACAACACCATACACAGAAAACTTGGATTAAATACTCTTTGAACACCAGACAGAGCAATCATTCAGCTCATTTCAAATCAGTGTGTGTTGAAAAACAATTTATATATTCTGTTATTATTAATTAAACTGGGTGCTGTGAAGAATTTATGAAAACGGAAATTATTGTTAAACTAAGGGATCTCATTCTTCTAGAAAAACTACTGTATATACAGTAACATCAGTGTACCGTGGGTCCGTCCTCTCCAGAGTCCCCTTTGTCTCCTGGGCTCCCTGGTGGTCCTGCAGGTCCACGCTCACCTTGTCTTCCAGGGGCTCCATGATCTCCACGAAGTCCTGCAGGTCCTTCTTTTCCTGGGGGTCCCAGGGGTCCAGGTTCTCCAACTGGACCCTATTAGGAGTGATAATATAGAAATATGTAGTTCAAAGCATGTTTCAACAACTTGTTCATGCTGTGCCACTGCATTTAAAAGTGTTTATCTATGTTCCAAGCAGCCATTGCAGACCATTCCTATCACAGCATAAAGCATGTCTGAATGTTGGGTCATCTGTTCAGGAACACTAAAAAATGTTGACACATGGAAAAGAAGTTTTCAGTTCCGTGATCCAACAAACCCCCGTGAAACTTGAAAGACTAGTGAGGCCTGAAAGTCCAAATATTTTACATGCAGTACTTATGAGTACAATCTGTATGGTTTAGACTGCTTGTATGATTAATTACAGATGCACAGGGACTGTAAAACGTTATTTGTGGGACCAAACTGTTCTGAATGATATTATTAAAAAACGATATGGAGAAAAACTTAAGATGTTTTTTATGTGTTTAAAAACAGCAGTTATTCTCTATATTTACACTTAGATCATTATTTTTCCTTAAAAACTGAATTTTAGCTGTAAAACTATACTAAATCAGATTCTCATACTCCAACTTAAAGCTAAACTTAGACTTTAGTGACCGTTACAGTTTTACATGTTTAAGGCAAATATTTCCTTTCTATGACCCTCACTACGATTTTATACAAATTCCAGACAGTACTTACAGTTGGGCCTGGAGGTCCAACTCTTCCTGCTGATCCAGGGAAACCAGTGGGGCCCTGGGAACAGAAAAATCCTCAGATAAAGTTCTCCTAATTTTATAACAATGTTCAACATTTACATGACAACAGCATACAGCATTTTGAAATGAACACACTTGGTGTTAAACTCTCGATAGGATAAATGGAGTAATCAGGAATGCTAATTTTCCTGGGATTATAAACTTATTTTTTCTTCATCTAATGTCACATAGCAGCAACACTTCTGTCATATGAAATCATCTTACTGGTGCACCCTGCGTTCCTCTTCCTCCTTTCAGTCCAGCAACACCAATAGGCCCCTAAAATAAACCAACAAGTCATTAGAAAATCATTTGTCAGCAACACATTGCAGGACATGAACATTAGCTTTGTTGGACCTCTGAAGACATGTATGCAAAAAAATAAATACTTCTGCAGTAATTTATACACAAAAACTTCCTAAGTACATGAATTACATGTACAAAGACATCTGATGAGACTGGTAACAACATAACATGACTGACTGCATTAAAATGCATCTTTGTTACTCACAGGAGGTCCGTGAGCACCGGCCAAGCCCTGTGGTCCTGGAGACCCTGCATCTCCTTTCTGCCCTTGCTCTCCAGGCTCTCCCTTGACTCCAGGTTGGCCATCAGGACCCTGTAACGTGCCCATAGCATTTGCATGAATAGCTTTCTTCTTTCACCTCCAGGAGCATTTATATGAGCTCCAAAAATGTTTAGAAGACAGGAGTGTTCAGGTCTACTTACGGGGGGTCCAGCAAATCCAACAGCACCAATGGGGCCAGGGTCACCTCTCGCTCCCTGCAATAATAATAATACATTGATATGCTGTAGCACAATAAACATGGCCATAGTGGACTTAATGGGCAAGATAAAAACACTAATTGGGTCTACGTACATGCATTCCTCTGGATCCTGGAGGTCCAGATGGTCCTTTAGGTCCAGGTTCTCCCTGCAAATAAGTTACATAAGTTCCCCTTCACTGAGAATGTGTTGTTGCATAAATCAAGAATTTTTATCTTTGTTAATGCAGCATGAGCCAAAGACTGTCCTTCACAGCACAGTGGGCATCCTAAGAACCTTGCATGTCTGTAATGTGAATATCAGCCTTTAAATGTGTGATAGAAACAAAGACTCTACCTTCTCACCGCTGGGTCCAGCAGGTCCTAGTGGGCCAACAGGACCCGGAGTTCCCTGTTAACAGTAAAGAAGTCAGACTGGGGATTCCCACAAACCACTATTGCTCATTGTTAACAGTATCGTGTACAGTCATGTCAGTGGACACATTTCTTGGAACAAGTTGTGACAGGCTTGCCTAAATACATCATCAGCTACAGTTTATTTTAGCCTTGAAAGTGTAAATTTAACTTCTTTGTTCATGGTTAAGACTAAATGTGTTTGCAGCAAGGCAAACATTATTTACTTACTCTTGCACCATCATTTCCAGGTGTACCTTCTGATCCTTTCTCACCAAGTGCTCCCTGAAAAAAGACAGCAATGAAAAAAAAAAGTGGATTTAAATTTGTTAAAGAAGAGATCACAGTTGCAATCAGTTTGCCAATAAATGGACTGACTTTATTAGCATCCTACACAGATTACCAAAGCACAAGTCAGAAGTTTTGAAAAGATATTGACAAACTTACTCTGTCACCTTTAGGCCCAGGAGGCCCAGATATGCCTCTCTCTCCTGGCATTCCCTGAAGACCTGGAGGACCCACGTCACCCAGAGCACCAGGAGGACCAGGACTACCCTTTAGTTACAAACATCAGGGTTATCCAGGTTTGCCCAAATCTGTCCACACTTTTGCTGTGCACATACACTGATCAACCACGGCATTAAAACCTTGTCCAGCGCAAGGTTCTGCTGGGTCAATTACAATATGCCCCTTCACACCAAAGGTGTTCATCTGGCCATCAAATTCCCCAGTTCCTAATTCTGATCCATTAAGGCCATACTGCGTAACCCCACAAAACCAAAAAGATCCACCGCTAACGTTCCAGAGGTCCTGTGTCCATGTCCCAATCATTCAGAGCTGTTTTAGCACCACGAGAGAGATCTTCACAATAGTAGGTAGGGGGTTTTAATGTTGTGGATGATCGCTGTAAGTCATATCAGAGAAATAGTACCTTTGGCCCATCTGGACCAGGTGCACCAGGAATTCCTTTAGGTCCCTGCAGACCAGTTGGACCCAGCTCTCCTCTCTCACCAGGAATTCCACGCTCTCCCTAGAGAACAGATACCATCAGTCAGTTATTCGATAGTCAGCGTTGCAGTCCATCTTACACTCATGAAATAACTGCAGTTCCCCTACCCTTGGTCCAATTTGACCCACAGAGCCAAGCTCTCCGGGAATACCCTGAAAGAAAAAGAAATTGCTGCGTTACCCCTGTTGGGTCCTAACTGTATAACAGTTCAAATGAAATAAATCATGTTAGGGGAGAGAACAAGACTAAACCTAATACATGATATAGCTAAAAGTTGCATTTCTAATTTTTGTTGAACTCACCAGGTCACCTGGTTTTCCAGGTTCTCCAGGGGGGCCTTGATTTCCGGGCAAACCCTAAGAGCACAAATGAAAAGTCAAACATGATCACCATAGCACAGCCCCCTTGTTCCCTCACATTTATCCAACTGTGGAAACTGTGTTACAGCTTTCACACATTTAACTTCCAGCCAAAAACAGTTACACACCTGGAATCCATTTACACCTGGAGGTCCCTGCTCTCCTCTGTCTCCTGCAGCACCCTTTGAGATGGAAACAATCATTTCATTTGTAATGGCAATAAAAAAGGTTTGACTAGATTGTGATATTAAAGAGAAATGGGATACTTACAGGTGGACCAGGGGGGCCTGCAGGGCCAACCTCTCCATCTTTTCCTGGAGGACCCTAAAGACAAAATGATAGTTAACAGTCCTGCACATTAGACATCTGGAAGAGACACATTGTTTGGTCTCCTAAAAGTGAGTGGGAGTATTAGGTAATGTTGAATTACTGAATTACCTAACTAATGACTTCTGCTTTAAAGTCCATCATTGCAGTAAAAGACTAATGAACACAATGCAGACTTGGTTGCACAAATAGTACCTCAGAAAAGTTTTTATGTTTTCTTTTGCATGCTAAACACAGTACTCACTCTTTGACCTGGCACTCCTGCAGATCCCTGTTCACCTGTCTTTCCTGGGTCACCCTTTGAGAGAAGATCATAAATTGAATTAGAAATGGAACAGAGATTGAAAGGACAGATCTATTAATGCACAGTTTTGAGTATTTTTTTATTTTTTTTTTTAATCTTACATTGAAGCCTTTCGGGCCTGGTACTCCCATGGTTCCTGCTGGTCCTCTGTTTCCAATGGATCCCGCAGGGCCTGGACGACCATCTTCACCTGGAGCCCCCTGAATAAGAAGCACATCATACTTTGTCTCAACCAACATTGATGATTTATCAGACTAAATAAGAAAACTTGTAGTAATTTTAATTTGTATGTCCAGTATTAATTTGTGACCTACCAGTGGTCCTGGCTTGCCCTCTGCCCCCTGGACTCCAGGGGTACCAGTAAGACCCTGGAGAAAAGAAGTGATGAAACTATGAAAATTGGAAATCTAGGAGCTAGAAATAAATATTCAGATGTAGTAAAGGAGTTAAAAGATAATGTAGCTCAAAATGCTAAGCTTTTGTGTTACCCTTGCACCTGGTAGACCAGGTTCTCCTGTACGCCCTGGGTCTCCTAGGGAACCTTTTGGCCCTGATGGGCCAGATGTGCCACGATCTCCTTGAGCACCCTTTCAATGAAAAATAGACAATTATTCCCTCAGACTGCTGAATAAAACATCACAGTACAAGTCGAAATCTTTACATCACAACTTGAATCATTACTATTAAGTACAGCAGACAGATTTCCAAGAACAGTAAGTATTAAATATACTCTACCTTTGGTCCTGGCAGCCCATCAGCACCAGGGAACCCTCTGTTTCCAGGAGATCCCTGAAAAACAGATGATGACTTCAGCTCTCACCACATTCACATTTATACAACTGCATTAAATCAGATGACTGTAGTAAAGAGACTAGAGATAATTTACAGGATGGCTTGGTGCTGCAGTACACCTAACTTTTAGACTATGGCAGGAAGCCAGAGCACCAGGAGGAAATGACACAGATATGAGGAGGGCACAGACAGGCAGGTGGACCTTCCTGCTGTGAGCCAACAGTGCTAATCATCGCATTTGCCACTATCCTTGAGTAAATATATTCCCTGCATAAACAGGAGCATTTCCAGTTTCATACACTGATTTGTCAAAAGCGATTCATTACCTCCCTCCCGAAATGATTACTTCTCAGGACTGAATTCAGCTGAGCCCTGTCCTGACACTGCAACTCTGTGTTGGATGAATGTTACGATAGGAAACAGAATGCTGACTCACTCTCTCACCGACGGGACCAGGAGGACCAACGGAGCCTGGGTCTCCACGCTGTCCTCGCTTTCCTTCCTCACCCTGAGGTCCTATCACTCCCTGGGAGCCTGGCGGACCCTAGGAAGTTAACACACAAGCCAGCAGACAAGTTTTACCTGTTACCTTTCTTCACTTAAATGTTTTTTGTCTAATGATGAACACCATTTTGACTTTCTGATTTGAATCTTACAGGTTCTCCTTTGGGTCCAGCTTCTCCTTTGAATCCTACGACACCAACATCTCCCTTTGACACAAAAACATAGAAATGTGAGTGTTCTCCACATGAAACCTCTTTTTATAAAGTATTTAAAAATATACTGGCAATTCAATTAAAACTTAGAGCCAGTTTACCAGTTGTCCTTTGATACCAGGCTGACCGGTGCTTCCCTGAGGTCCTGGAGGGCCAGGGGGTCCAGAATGGCCACCTGGACCTTGTGGGCCGAGATTACCCTGTAAAGAATTAACTGTGTGTTTGTGACCTCAATGTATTCAAACATTAATGGAGAATTTGCCTAAGATGCATAAATGTGTACATACCACTGGTCCTTTGGTACCTGGGCCTCCATCTGTACCCATGGTTCCCTTTGAACAAAAACATTGTCAAATTAGATCATCAGACAAATACAGGGAGCTACTCTGAAACATCACCAGAAATGTTTCAATAATGTGTTGTATGTGACACTTAAGTGAAGGTAAAGTCAAAAAATGTACCCTGATGCCAACAGGTCCAGGTCTGCCCAGGTGACCGGTCTCTCCTCTCTGTCCCTGTGCACCCTCTGGACCCCGGACACCTGTGGGTCCAGGTTGTCCCTGAAGAACACAATCATCAAGCACAGTTATTCTACTGACACATCTGACTTTGACAACACTGATGGTGTTTTGCTATACTCGCCTTCATTCCCGGGGTTCCTGGATATCCAGGTGGGCCGTTGAGACCCAGGGGACCCTGTAGTGACAATAAGATGTTATTATATGATGTTATATTGTATGCCATGTTGTTCCCTGAAGCATACAGTACATCCACAGAAGTAAAACACTGTAGATGCATGCTTACCATTGGACCAGGTTTCCCGACATTACCAGGTGAACCACGTTTACCCTGAGAAACAAAACTGTATCAGTTTGATCATAAATCATGAACTACCTAAAGTCTGTTAATGTTTTTGTTTTTTGTTTTTACCACACTTAAGCCAAAAATACTCATACTGAACATTATACACATACATTAAAATATAACTAATTACAACTTCCACATTTTGGACATTATTTAAAAAAAAATAAAAATGATCGTGGTAACAGACGTTGCTGTTGCATAGTGTTATCATCCTTACTGCTATACCACCGGGTCCAGAGCGTCCTCTCTCTCCTGGCATCCCAGCAGGACCCTGTTATTCACAGACAGTGATAAATTACAGCTGTCCTCTGTTTAGGGCATCTCTTTAAAGTTAGGACCTTCAGAGAGTTATTTAAAATATGCTGGATACAGATCAGCTAATATACGATGAGAGCAAAATCAGAAAGGCCACGTCTGCTCATAAGCATAAACAACTGTATCATCTGTATGGGCAACTCCAGGCAATTTATGAGTGTCACACTTATAAAGCATTCTCTGGCTCTATAAAACAAGCAACTGAATCTTACCATGGGTCCAGGTCCTCCCATGGGACCAGAGGGCCCTGTGGCACCCTAGAAAACCACAGAAGATGTGTTTAATTACAGTAAGATAGCACTAACACATAACAAGATGTTTAACAGGCCTTTTAGCAAAGCACACAAGTAAGCCAAATGGAGATCACTCAGATAATCAAGTGAAAAAACTAACAGACAGATTGAAAATAACAAGTGTTTTATTTGACTTCTCTTATACCTTGGATCCAACAGCTCCAGTTTCACCTTTCTGGCCAATTATTCCAGCATGACCCTGTTAACAACACAGAATAAAACAGTTAAACCCTCACTGTCTTCAATACTCTGAGCTGAGTGTACAAGAACAGACAAAAAAGTGCAAAATTTGATTAAAAAAATCTCTTTTATTAAAAGATTTCTTGAGTGACCATCCGCTGATGGTTATTTTATCACATCCAGATGTTTAACATAATTTATACTCACCCTGTGGCCCTTCAGGCCAGGAGGCCCAGGTGTTCCAGGAAAACCTCGAGGCCCCTAAAATAGGTGACATCATTAGTTATGTCAACTGGAGATTCACAGACAAGAACCTTTATTAGGTTTTGAGTTAGAGAAGCTTACTGTTGATCCAGGGAATCCAACTTCTCCAGTATTTCCTGGTTTGCCTGATTCTCCCTGTGTGACGATATGAAATTATACATGACCAGAAAGTTTAACAGTAACCAGTGAAATAAAAGCCACCAAACCATACATAGATTTCTTCTGTGGGTTTTGTGTTGCTCAGAGAGCTCCTAATGACATACTGCATTTAGCACTCTGAATGCAAGCTAACAACATTCTTACTGTTTTGTGCATAAGGTATTATGTATCAAGATGTTAGTTTTACACCGTGACAGTGTTAGGAACCAAATGATTTCATTCTTCTGACTGTGAGTGCACTATCTGTCACCGTGCACTGTAATTATCAAGAGGCTCAAGGATTTTCCATTTCATAATATCCTGAATGCAGCCAAGGTTGTCCAAACTGTCAAAAATGCTCATTTATTAATATAGATTTACACTCAACTGCTCAGGACTTATGTTTCTTTTAAAAAAAACGTTCTCATAGATTGCAGTTTTAGCTGACATGTAGTACAATGTGACAGAAAAGTGAGAATGAATGCTGACGAGGCTGCCAGGTTAAAATAAAACACATATTTCTTCTCTCTCTAATGTTGATCAATCCTCAATCAATCACCAAGACAGGCAAACATCCCAACGCTCACTTACATCTTCACCTGCTTTCCCTGCAGGGCCCTCAGGTCCCCTTTGTCCAGGTGAACCCTGACAAACAGAGACACAACAAACATCCAGCAATTACACATCATTCTGAAAACCATAACAGCAAAGTTAAAATGTATTCATGCCAGCCTCACTGTGTACAAGCAGTAGGCGGGGTGTTGTTAGCTCAAGTAAGCGGCACATCAAAATAAATCAGTCAAAATCATGCAAATCTCATGAATAATCCAACCGAGATTATCACTGATTTTACCACACATTACCATGAATCATGTCATACCATATGCCCTGGATCACCAACATCTCCAGGGGGTCCTTGTGGGCCAGACTGACCCTAAAAAGGAGGGATGAAACATTTAAAAGATAAACAGGAAGCATGACAGAATTATAGGATGTCATCCAAGCGTCAGTGTTGTTTGCTGCACAGTGAAGGTGTTGTGGACTTACAGGTGTGCCGCTGGGCCCTGGAGGTCCTCTGGTTCCAGCCTCTCCCTGACACAAACAAGATGGCAAATCAAATAAACAAGATGGTGGAATTTTCATTTGGTGATTACATTTTTAATAGAGAAACTCTCTAAACTTCCTTCCTAATAGTGTCAACCAAACAATCCTTTAATTACTGGTCCATTCCCCATCTGACTAATGCTCACACACATCTAAACACTCTAACCAAGCAGATGGTACTGCACTAAAGTCTTACTTGACTGTGGGCATATTCACTAAAAATCTACTTTAAAGTTAAATGTTATTTACTGTGAAACATCGTAAAAGAAATTAAAAGCTCCCCAGCTTCTTTGCTTAAAGGCAACCAATAAAGTACAAACAGATTGTTCATGTCTTTAAGCCCATTACTTGAGATGCGGCACCATGGATTCAACTCAAAAGTCGACCAACATCATTAGACACAATCAGACACATACTCTACCAGTCAAAAGTTTGGACACACCTTCTCCTTTAATGCTTTTCATTTATTTGTATTATTTTCTACATTGCAGATTAATACTGAAGATTAACACTTTTTTGTTTACAACATTATTCCATATGTATTCTTTTATAGTTTTGATGTCTTCACTATTAATCTACAATGTATAAAAAAATTAAAAAACATTGACTGAGAAGGTGTGCCCAAACTTTGGACTGGTAGTGTAGTTCTGATGGTTTTCATAGGGACTGTTTTTTCAGTAGCTGTTTTATGGCAGTGTTTTCTGAATCAAGGATGTGTTTACTGAATCATTTTTTGTTAATGTTGAACCACAATCAAATTCCATTAACATCCATTGCTTGGGAGTAGCCTCTTTCTATCTGAATCTAACTAACTCAAATCACCATATATGATTAGGCAGAAACAAGAACATTCTTAGTTTCTATTTATTTGTGTAATTTGTGTTCTCTTTTTTTCATAATTGGGGTGAATGTGAGGGAAATAGTTCAATTTATTGAAGCACTTAAGTCCCAAAGGACAACGCCCATGTCCAACAGACTGACACTCAAATACAGTGATACACAATTTGTAATTAGTGGTTCATGAAACACTGAAACTGCTGCCCTGTATTTTCTGAGACAAGTACAGCATCTACCTTTTGGGCTGCATACAACAAACAGTATTTCAATGTTAGGTTGTCTGTCCTATTTTTGTTGAGTATTTAGATGATTTTCATGCTTGCAGAATGTTTCTGCTTTTCCATTATTACTGAATTTAAGCAACATTGAAAACTCCATAATAATCAATTTGACACATCTCAAGAGGAAACGATAGTTCTTTACCCAATGATTTCTCAGTAGAAAACGTAAATCTGTGCAGAATATATTAATAATGCTACCAAAATATCACAATGACACATCAGAAAATGTATAGAAGTAATGAAGCCTGTGCTGCTGTGCCACATTAATTACGCATGTCAATTCTGCTGCCATGTGACAGCTATCGATCAGTTTTCATTCCACACATGTTAAGTGTGGCTGTGAAAGTTGGCAACCGTACGATAAGTTATAATGTTATACTGCATTTAAACAAACACATATATCAGTAAATATATATATATATATATATATATATATATATATATATATATATATATATATATATATATATATATATATATATATATATATATATATATATATATTCAACAGAATGAAATAGAAGTGAGAACATCCCTGTACATCATTTAAATATCGGATGATGAAAAATTCTATTACCTCACAGTAATTGTGTTATGTCTACATTGTTGATGGAGGTATTTCTATTAATAAACAGTCAAAAACAAATGAAGAATGCTAAAAATACAGACACTGAGTAGAATCTACCAAAGCAACAAAAGCAAATCTTAACTGTTAGTTCTTAATTTTAAGAACAGTTACTTTATTGCTCAGCTTAGAAGTAATGCAATTATATAAATATGCATTATATAAAAAATAAATACATAAAAAAATATTTAAAAAAAAAAAGTTGCTCAAATTGCTTGCCACCACAGAGTCAATTGTTTCTTGTTGTTGTTGTTGTTAGTGTTCCTTAGTTTGCTTTAACTTTTGTTGGTAATATGTATGATTACAAAAACTGCTGTTCAAAAATTTTTTAGATAAAAGTTTTCCAAATAAAGACACTAGTAATGACAGATGGAGCACAGACTCAGAAAGAGTCCAGTTCCTGTGTTCCAGCTGCTGGAGATACCCGATGTTCCACAAGCTTCTGGAAATTTGAGCCCCCTTGAGCATGCGCATTGTCGTCCTTCTCCCTTAAGCCCACAGAGAGCATGCGCGACCCGAGAAGCCCCTTCAGCCGACTGGAGCCGAACGTCCTCCTCTCGATTCGGCTCTACTCGGCCCGCAGCTCACCGGAGGACAACGAACGGTGACTGTTCCGTTAAAACTGCTACAGTATGGACGACTATGAATCCCTGAGTGAGTTTGACAGGGGCCAGATCGACATGGCCCGACAGCTGGGTGCGAGCGTCGCCGAAACGGCTAAACTGGTCGGCTGCTCCCGGGAGGCGGTGGAGAAAGCTTACCGGGAGTGGTCCGAGGAGCAGGCCGTGGATCTGATGGAGGAGGACGGCATGAGTGGCGAGAGCGACGGGGAGTGTGAACCAGCGCCTAAACAGGAGGAGGGGGACGCCGGGTTTGAGAGCGCTAAAGCGGCTCCGAAGGAGGAATATGACGCTAGTTCGGGGGAAACGGAAACACCAGACTGCACCGTGGGGAAAAACACGTCCGTGGAGGGAGAGTGAAGCGCCGTGGAGCTGATCAAGGATGTTGTCCACATCCAGTGCGGTGAGCTGGGACAGTAGGACTGATGCTGTCGGTGTCAGAGCCCAGGACTGCTACAGAAGGCTGCTACAGTCCAGGAGAGGACGGTGGCATCACTGGGAACATGTGGCTGATGTTTGCTCTGCTTTCTGCCTCTAATCAGAGTAAAGTCATCCAGTCTGCAGCCAGCAGCAAAGACTCCAGTTAATATTAAACTGAAGCATCAGTTTACAGAAGTGTTGCAAGTGCTCTTCATACACACTGTTTGATTTCAAAAGTCTGCTCAGTGGGTGTGTTCATGTGGTGGGATGTATTACTGCTATTTCTGGAAGATATGGCATGTTGTTCACAATTAAAGGACAAGTTTTACACATCAAGTTTAATTTGTGTCCTTTGGAGTTAAAATTGTGAAAGAGAGAGAGAGAGATCCAACAACCCTGATAATGTCAAGGATTACAAAGTGTGTTACAAACTGGGGGCATCTGTAACATCTGGTCATGTGGGTGTGTATAAGACAGGGAGGGGTTAATAAAAGATGCAACAAGCTGTAAGAAGTCAACATTTTTACATCCGCAACCCATAATTAGAACGTATAACCTCTGGTGTTGTGGTCAAGAAGCAAAACCAGAGCAACTATGAACAACGATGTTCCTCTTGACGGTCAACTCGTCTCTGTTCTGTCACAGCTGCAAAAAAAATCACTTTCCAATACACAAGCAGCCCTAATTTTAAAAGACAAATACTGTTTCAGCTCTTGCCCTTCAGCTGAGGGGTGTAGGAAACACACACATTAGTTGATGCTTTGCTGACATTTTCTTACCCGTGAGCCACTTAACATGGCCTGAGGTCCTGTTTTTCCATCAAACCCTGAGGCCATCTGGGATCCCAGGCCCTGCAGGTGAAACACGTCAGGTTTAATCAATATTCATATCAGATTTTGTGCAGGACACAGGAGATGCGTCCCCCTAAATACTAAGAACGGGCATTTCCCTTCCCAATAAAAACATGAGAGAAGCACAAACTGGGGCATAACAATTCACCAGAATGTTGGCGTCATGTAACAACAGACATGGAGGTCTATTGTTGTAATATTTCTACACTTCCTCTGAGTTTTGTGTTCTTTCTGTCTGTGACAACACTCCCTGCACTACTCACCCCAGGGTGCGCTGGAGGTCCAGGAGGTCCTGCTTCACCAGGCTGACCTGGTATACCAGGCTCTCCATCATAACCCGCAGGTCCACGCAGTCCCTAGAAAGTAAAATAGAGGGAGATGCTGCTTCACAAGCATTTCAAACTGCACTCAGTCTGACACTGATTTATTCATTCTGGCAGGGACGCCTCTTGGATACACTTCAGCTCTTATTCTGATTTAATTTTAGTCAATTTTAAGATGGAAATAAAGACAAATCAGTTAATCAGTGTAGTGGAGATTTACAGTGGAACTTGTCATTCCGGTTCGATACAAACGACGTAGCTTAGTTTTTGCCTGTTAGTGAACTGTGAGCTGTAAAGCGTGCAGCAGGAAAACCCTGGTTATAATAAATCACAAGCAGATTGCTGCACTCAACCCCACTGCAACTCCACCAAGAAGGGCACATTCATTCATCATCCTGCTACACGTTTGCAAGCGAAGCACATTATATATCAGCTTTCCACATGACATTACATTCTAACTGTTGGACTCTCGCCTTTGAACCCACTAGTTTTTATGCTGCAGTGTGTTTTTTTTTTTTTTTTTAAGTTTGGCCACTTTGACAGAACGGGGAGTGGAGAGGAGTCATTCTCATGACCTCAGTACTCAAAATCCAGACATCATGTGAGAGCTGTTTTTAGGACAGAAAGTTAAGGGTCACTTAGAAATGCCCTTATTTTTGAAAGAAAAGCATTTTCTTTTTCAATGAAGATAACATTAATCAGAAATACAGTCTAGACATTGTTAATGTGGTAAATGACTATTCTAGTTGGAAATGGCTGATTTTTAATGGAAAATCTCCATAGAGGTACAGAGGAACATTTCCAGCAACCATCACTCCTGTTTTCTCATGGTACATTGTGTTAGCTAATGGTGTTGAAAGGCTAATTGATGATTAGAAAACCCTTGCCCAGATCGCTCAGCTGGCAGCCCATAAACATGGCTTATAGTCCCCAATGCAGCAGCCATGGGTTTGAATCCAGCCTGTGACCATTTACTGCATGTCATTCGCTGGCTTTTCTACCCACATTTCCTGTCTCTCTCCATTGTCTTGTACATAATGATATGAGCTTGTGTGGTGTCTTGCCCAATTTTGGTGCCCATATGTTTGTGAGGGGACTTTTTAATTCATGAGTGACCACAGTGAAGGAAATAATGCTTAAAACACATTGATCAGTTCACTTGAGTTTTGTGTCTTGTACTTTTGGCCATTTCAAACTTGTTTTGTGGCTTTGTGACTGCAAATTTGTGTTGTTTTGCTGTTTTTCCATATGTGTCTGTGATCACTGTTGGGACACTGGTTGATTAGGCTGAGTGACTACAGCTGCTGCATCCGACGCACCTGCTGGAGTGATTGGTGACACTCCTTTAAAAGACAGACTCTTGAGCTGTTCAGATGGGCTCCGACTTCAGAGAACTGCACATCATATTTCTCTGTTCGTTTGAGAGCGGGTGTCAAATAGTTCTCTTGTGAGAAATAAAGTCCCTTTGAATTGTGTTTACACCCTAAGTACATTTATTTTACCCTCCCCTCCTTTTTGTTTGGTTTTGTTTATTATATTTCTTCCAGCCATTTTGGCTGGCTTAGTGGGTGATAGAGACAATCTACCTCTATCATCTTTCCCAACCCATTTTGTGACCTTTTGTTTGGTGTATTTGTGTTGGGGTTCTTTGTTTTGTTACGGTTTTCCTTTTGATACTTTAATAATGTTTGGGGTTCTGGGTATTTTCCTGGGGTCCCGCTTGGGAAACGTAACAATAATAAAGGCAAAAAGGCAAAAAAAAAAAAACTTTAGAAAACCATTGTGCAATTGTGTTAGCACTTGCATAAAAGTGTGAATTTTCATGAAAAACATGAAATGGGTGACCAAAAAATTTTGAACGGTAGTGTATATTGTTTTTTAAAAAAAGGCCTAAAGATATTTCTTTTTAACAAAATTTTAAAAAATAAAAATAATTTTTAATTTATATTTTACCTGCTTGTTTTGATTTTATCCTTTTGTATCTTTAACGTAGCACTTTAAGATTTTGCTTAAGTGAAAAGTGCATTACAAATAAAATTTATTACTGCATATGCAGCAGAAGTATTGCTCCTAATGTGTAATAAATACATGTAGAAAATGAAGAGGTGATAATAGAACTATGATTTGCCCCCAGTTAATGTATACCATAATCCATTATTTACAGCAACAAAGCAGCAGTGTACCTAAGTGCATTTACTCTAATCTAAGGTACTTTCCTTCAGTATTTAATTTTGATCCTACTCTGCTTTGACTTCACTATACTTCAGAGGGAATATTGTACTTATACTCTTTTTATTTATGTATATCTACATCTGGCAGCTGTAGGAGCTACTAGTTAAATAATGCTATGACATAATGAATGATAGTATATTGAGCCACCTGACACTATATGAAATGAGTTAAATCAACTCTACCTTAGTCAGTATTTATATGCTGCTTGCATATTAATGTAACTGTAATAATAATCTTAAGACATAAAAATGAACCACTGCCAGAGCCCATTTTGGTGTGTAATTAAGACTTTATATACATTGTGATGATATTACTTGCATACTTTATTTTCAGTAAGGTTTGAAATTAAGGCCTCGTGCTAGCTCAGTATTTTTGATTGTTGAATACCTGTTTTTACTTAATAAATAATAATCCTTGAAGCTTCTGTTAACACAACAGGTCAGATATGAGCTCATATTGAAGCCAGTGAGGCTGTTCTGCTGTTCTGTCTTTATTTTTATGTTGAGCTTTATTTCTGTGGAGACTTGCAGATGTGACGTACAGGCCTTCCTTTGTGTCCACGAGGTCCTCTCTCTCCTGGCGAGCCGGGAGCTCCCTGTTGTAATAAACGACAAGAATCAGTGCAAATCTGACAGTGACAAACGTTGCAATAACATCACAACAACACATATTTGTAGTCCGGTACTCAGATGACTGGAGGACCACACGGCTCTGTAAGCATCCTTTTAAGGTGAAGTTACGCAGGAGTGACTGTCCTCTTGTGCCATCTAGTGTCAACTAAGGTGGAAGACCAAGCACAGGAAACTGGGGGACTGAGTTGATTTTAGAAGATGCATCAGGTAAAACAAACAACTCACCATAGGTCCAGGGCGGCCTCTGATTCCCGTCACCTGCAGGGGAATCAGCACCAATTAGATCCTGTGCCTGCTTTGGATTTAATGATTAAAAACTGGTTTATTTGTAGCAAATACTCACAAGTGGAACATCCCCAGGTTCGCCTTTCTGACCCTGCATCAACACAGAAATGACACTCCATGAAGTGCAAACATATCAACAAAGCTGTATGTTGGAGTTGGTGTTTTTCTTAACACAGAGATTTTATTTTTACTGCAAATGTATATCAATTTCATATATTGTTGAGAACATATGATGAAAAATGTATCACTTACCTTATAAATTCTGCCCCCACCTACACGGAGGAAAAGGCAGAAAAGACTGCATTATGTAAACATTTGAATATGTCAGTAAGAGGGCACAGAAACTGTCAATGAACCCTTCATGCGAGAGCTGAGAAGACAGAGTTCACACTGAAACCGTTGTAAAGAGATCCGTTTGTCATCATTAAGCAGGTCGGTCAAAGTAAACAAAGGCAAAACAGTCAATTAACACAATTAATCTGATGTCGCTCACTAATAGAATGAACCTACTGATGTGCAACAGCCCGATCGAGGCGGTAATTTGTACATCATTTCTGACTCATAAACACATTACACCCACTAGCAACCTGTCGAAACTGAAACATCTCATGAAATGTTGTCTATACTTGTATTTATTCCAGTTTTAAAGAATACAGTTAGGAAGGATGTTTCTTGTTATTTTTTTTCTTAATAATATTCTTATGGAAGTGATTTCTTGTCCGCATTTGAGGCTTAAATGTATTAAACTGTGGGCGTGAGGACATTTAGCCTCCACCTACAATATAAAGCATAAAGTGCCTTCTCTAGCGTCGCCATGTTTTATCTGCTTCCGGTAAACTCCAGAGCAGCTGCTTGCTCACCAAAACTGCCCGTCCCGCCGCTGCTGGATGAATCACTCTGACAAATAGGGCAGCACTCGCCCTCTGGGATGGACATCTTCTCACAGTTAGTCAGCTCATCGCACTGGATCTCATCGCAGAGGACCTGGCCGTTGTCACAAACACAGATCCGGCACGGCTCTGGCTTCCAGATGTCCCTGTTGGTGTACACCTGGCCGTCTGCCGTGCAGCTCATGTCATCTCCTGGAATGCACAGAGGTGGAGGACACTCTTAGTCTGGGTCGGTTCAATACAAAAACGCCAATAAAGGCTTGCCAAGCACCTCTGTTATTCATAAGGAGCTTTTGAGGGACTTTCTGAATCACAGAAATGAAAATAATTGACCTTCTTTTGAAGCCAGTGTCAACAGAAGCCAGTGTCGCTAGAAAACAGTTCACAGTTTTGCTTGCGAAGACACATTAATTCAGTGAAAGAGTGATGTGTCTTTCAACTGAGCAAATAGAAACTGGGGTCACAGGGCACGAGTTTTGTCCAAGTGTGGCCGCACAAAAACAAAGACGTGTATTACCCACAACACTTCTGAGAAAACTTCAACGCTAACACAGAATCATTGTCTTTCTAGGAGGCGACAAGTTCTCTGAACCGGAGCGAACAGTTAATCCCAATCTAAAGAAGTCAGACTGGAAAATAAGAAATGCAGAGAAAGCCACACACACAACATGTAGTTAATGCGATCCAGAGGTTTCCATCATATTCTGCACACACTGTGAGAGAAAAGAGGTCTGGAAAACGTGATGTGCTGTTGCAGTTAGACATGACATCATTTCCTCCAGAGGCAGCGTCTCAGAAACTTGACTCACGTTCAGAAGAGAAAACCTGCAGCCACCTATGAAGCAACTGTTTCACCTGTAGGTCCCATTAACCTCCTTGTCTGGAAGGCCGTATTTATATTTTTTCTATATGTGCTTCACAAATAACTAAATATTCAAAAATGTGCCACCCGGAACCAAATAAATAAACGTTCTTCACAGCCCTGAAAATGTGAATAAGTAGTCAAATTCATTGTTTCTTTTTCTAATATGTGTACAGGGAATGAGAGAGGTGAATGCAGACGGAGACCCCTGTCCTGCTGTGGTGTGCTTCTGGAGGGATCCCAGATGTTCTGTGATCCGAGTTCAGGTCTGCAGACAGGAGGAAACCTTTACCTGTTCTTCATGTAAGCAGCAGGTGGCAGCTCTGAGCTGTACACGGCAGGTAAGTCAGGTTAGCCAAGAGGGAAGCTGCACAAAGGAGCCCTAAGCACCACTGCAGGTTTGTATGATTTTGTATTGTTCCAAAGGATGAACTCACTCTACATCATCCTGAGGGGCTCCAAAAACCTCCAAGCAAAAGTTAAAGAACGGCAGCAGTCAGCCAGTGTTCTCGCTCAGTTCCACATGCGCAGTATTGTTTGACAAAAGAAGCTGATTGCAACAGTACAATGTGTCAGATCAGCCATCAGGCAAAGTACTGAAATGGCTTCATCAGTCAACTGTAAGAAGAAGCTGAAATGATCAAAATCAGCTTTAAGGCCCATATGCACTACCATTCAAAAGTTTGGGGTCACCCAGACAATTTCAGGTTTCCCATAAAAACTCAAACTTTTATTCATGTGCTAACATAATTGCACAAGGGTTTTCTAATCATCAGTCTTTCAACACCATTAGCTAACACAATGTAGCATTAGAACACAGGAGTGATGGTTGCTGGAAATGTTCCTCTGTACCTCTATGGAGATATTCCATTAAAAATCAGCCGTTTCCAGCTAGAATAGTCATTTACCACATTAACAACGTCTTGACGGTATTTCTGATTAATTCAGTGTTATCTTCATTGAAAAAAAAAGCTTTTCTTTCAAAAATAATGACATTTCTGAGTGACCCTAGACTTTTGAAAGGTAGTGTATGTAGACTCTTAAATTTATTATTTTCTACTTTTCAGTGATACTTTACATAGAGGTGGTTGTCAGGACAGATGTGCAAATAATAGATTAACATTAGGACAAGAATATCTTATACAGCGAGACAAAACAATTAACCTACATCTACAGGATTACTATGAACAGCATGCTTGCTTTAGAGATGTTCTGTTTTATGGACATTCCATGGATTTCACAGTTAGATGTCTGGATCCTGCTCCCCTGCAGTACAACATCTGGTAGGTCACAGTCTGATCAGTACAGGATTAGTAGGCCGCATTGTCATAAAATTATAAAATATTGGCACATATAACTTTCTGTCAACTAGGTCATTAAAAGTCTGCACTATGAGAAAGCATAAACGTAGGTGAAACATGTTGAGGTCAACAGTTAACCATCTGAACACCAAGGAGTTTCTAGGAATTTTTTGTTCTGGCCACATTTTACTGACTGTGGACTAAGTTTTCACTGCAATCTAAAGTTCTGCACCTCTATAGAAACACTACAACAATGGTTAGAAGTACACAGAACTTGAAAATACCTTCCTTTCACTATAACAGAGTCATAATGCCGTAAATTATAAAATGAGAAAAAGAATGAAATTGAAAATGGTTGTTCTACGTGTTATAGATCTTTAATTATATTTTTACATCCTCTGCAAACAATTTTTTCTCGCTACTCTGCATATCAAACCTAGAATGATATTTGACCGTGCTGGATGTATTTTCCAACTTGCTCCTCTGTCAACTGTTTTTAACCATTACTGCATTTTTTTTATTGATCAGCTATGTTTTATTCTTCTCTCGGCCTCTCTAATTTGTTTCCACATTTGTCTCCTCTCTGCTCTTTGTGAACACAGCCTGCAGTTCATCCTAGTAGTCCTCAAATTTCAGTCACTGTTGGTCACAACTAAGTTGCTCATGTCTGTTTAGTTGTGCTGAGAAGCGCAGGATTTTAGTTTTTTTTTTTTTGTTTGTTTGTTTTACAGAATATGCTGCATATGATCTATTTTTGGCAATTTGATAAGATGTAGAATCAAGTGATTTTGATAAAATATCATGATTTTAAGGTTTGGTTAGTTTTTGTAAATGAAACAAACATTGCACTTGATTTGTTTAAGAACTGATGTAAAATTGAAAATCTTGTGATTATTTCAGTTTTTACAGATTCTGGCTCTGATAAATGATGTTATTTTGTTGATTTAAAAAAAACAAATAACATGCCTTTTAAAACTGTCAGGTTTTAGGGTTCAGAGGATTAATTATATAGATCTTTTCAACTTTAGCTCTAGTCATTAGTAATAGCACTCTGTGACAGTGTGTCACACAGCAGTGTAGCCTCTAACACCCACTGAGGCACTCAATAGAATGACTGAAGGACTGATTTTAAACTAAATTTTAAGCCATTCCTTGAATAATACATTAGACATGTCAATCAGGAATATTAATTTCAGTTTTATCTACATGCAGTGATGACTTGACGTTGCCCTCCCTAAAATCTGATTAAAAACAGGTGAGATATGTTGAGACTCTTGTTCCAAGATCAGACAAAATGAATATACAGATGGATTGAGGATATGAGTGACAGTTGCATTTAAACTTGCCTTGGCAAGACAACATCGGAGCTTTTGAAGCTCCTCTAATTAAAGGAAATGCGAGGCTTGGATGTTGCACAAATGCACCATGTAATCAGGCACTCTTAAGCTCATTACATCTAATCTCACAAGTATGGGTAGCAGTGACTTGAGTAATACCTCAGACAATAGCACAGGAGACCCCCTCTCTATGTTATAATTACTGTTCTCTTTCCTAACAATGTTATTAGCTCATATTTTTTTCTTTACTGAATATTGTCAGGCTGCTACCACTTTGAGTATATAAAAGGCAAGCATGTGTAAGTGCACATTATGCATACAGGGAACTATGAAAGAGAGGTAAATCAACAACAAAAACGTCAGATTGAGATCATTAACAGCAGATAATTTATGTTTAAACTTGTTTTTTTCCCCCACAAGTTGATCTGTCTGTCTTAGAAAAGTTGACCTACAAAAATTTGGGGTCATTTAGAAATGTCCTTATTTTTGAAAGAAAAGCAGTTTTATTCAATGAAAATAACATTAAATTGATCAGAAATACATTCTAGACATTGTTAATGTGTTAAATGACTATTCTAGCTGGAAACGGCTGATTTTTAATGGAATATCTCCATAGAGGTACAGAGGAACATTTCCAGCAACCATCACTCCTGTGTTCTAATGCTACATTGTGTTAGCTAATGGTGTTGAAAGGCTAACTGATGATTAGAAAACTCTTGTGTAATTATGTTAGCACATAAATAAAAGTGTGAGTTTTCATGGAAAACAAGAAGTTTCCTGGGTGAGCCCAAATTCTTAAACGGTCGTGTATATTGATAAAGTCACGTTCATTCAGACACAAAAGTCAAGAAAAGTCCCTTTGACATACAACCACTGTCTCATTACCTCCATTTCTCCCAACCAGCTGTGTATATTTCAGAAGATCAACACTGTAACTTGCAAATAAATCCCCAAGGTATGTTTTCTCAGCCGTCATTGTTATTCTGGCCACAAACTATTTGACAAGACGAAAAACACGACATAGTTCAGCAATGACATTTCCTGCCTTTTAACATCCAGTAACATCCCGCTAAGTTGCGGCCTTCCAAAATGAAAACCAGCTCCTCATGGAACGCAACAGTACGTTTCTTTTCATTTGCTTGGAATCTCTTCAGCAATGAATGTTTTATCTGGACTGAGAACACATTTTGGAGTATGTAGTCTTGTATTTTGTTTCGCAATACTTCAGAAGAACAGATTAACTGTACCTACTGTTTTCTCAGAGGAGCTTGTGACCGACTAGATTGCTTGTTAATATGTTCTTTGATTGTTCCCATAGCCTCATTGTCCTCAAATAAGCTCCCATTCAGGAACATGTTATCTAGAGAGGAGGTAAACTGTGTGTGACTTTAGTCCTTCTCAGAGCTGAGATGTAAGAACCAGATATGGCCACAGAGTTAGAGAGCAGTTTTTCACGTTGGGGGTTGAGGGATTTCAAACGCTGTGTGTCGAGTGAGTTTGAAATTTACTGGAAGAGAAGTGTGGTTTTTAGAGTCTTCTTAAAAACCCCACCGCAAGTCTTGAGGAGGAGGAGGAGGAGAGGGACGTTCACTTTTTCCCCTCCTCTCAGCTAATGCAATGCAGGTTCCGCACTTTTCCACAGACGCCGTAAAAGCACGGTTTGATCGTGACCACGGTGAAAAGGCATGCTCCCTTCCTTACTTCTTGATCTGCATTTTCCACAAGTCAGCTAAGAGGGCAGACGATTTCCTCCCCTGGTTTAAAGCGCAGAGTCTGGAGCTCTTCGGCATGACTCATGTGTCTCCTCTGCAGTTATCATTAAGTACAGCTCACCAGACAGCAGCCAGATAACAAAGAACCCAACATCCTTTCTCCTCAGTCATGGCACACATCAACCAGGAGGAAAAACCTGGGGAAACTACAGTGATGCAGCTGGCAGATGTGAGAAGGCAAAAAAAAAGAAGAAGAAAAAAATGTGAATAGTTTATGGATTTTCCTCAGCTAATATGGAAATACTCATAATGCTGTGTGTTCGGGGAGAAGCTGCGGCAGCCAGAAGTTGAGGGGTTAGAAAATGACCTTATGGAAACAATGAGTCATTTCCAACTGCATCTTTCATTTCCTTTAGTGAAAACAACGATGAGTGCAGGCCTTAAACTGATAGACACACTGTCATCTAATTAGCAGAAAGATAATACCTGCTTTATGCTAAGTACATGAAATTATACCATTTGTTCTGAACAAGTTCTCCGTCGCAGTTTGAGCGACCCGTCCCTGCTGACATGGTCGGTACCTCGAGGAGTACAGCCTGATTCCTCGTCCAGATGCAGATGAGTTACAGCTGCTGAGGGGTGGCTCTGCAGCAGCTGCGTTTTCCTGCTCTAAAACCCTCGCTGTCACTGCCAGACATAAATCTTCCCTCTGTGAAGGACCTTTAGCTCAACCTGTGACTGGTCGAATGATAAAGCTGTCCATAAAAGCAGCTGTTCTGAGAACATCAGACGATGTTTTGGCCACATCAACCCAAAGCTTTAGCTGTAATGGGACATAAACAGGGACACCCACCTTTTTGGCTCAACACAGTGTTTTGTTTCAACATGGTTATCCATCACCCAATCTGTTTTATTTTTTTTTTAATTACTGGCACAGGATTTAATCAGAGAATGCATCCTGTCTGTGTATTCAGAGAGACTCCAGCAGCAGTTCACTGCTAATGACTCTGCTTCTGTGTGGAGAGGACTGAGGCAGATCACCAACTACCGGCCTCAGGCTCCTAAAGGACAGGACGACAAAGCCCTTTGTCAGAAACTGTCCCAGCACTACGCCCGCTTTGACACCTCGTCAGCTGTGCCCAGCACCTCCCCTCCCCCCAGCACCTCCACTGCTGCCACTGTCACTTCATCAAAGGCAGTCCCCCCCACATCCCCCCATGCCTTTTCCCTCTGTAAGCAGGATGTGCACAGACAATTCAGCAGACTGAACCCGCGCAAGGCCCCAGGTCCTGATGGTGTTTCTCCCTCCACTCTGAGACACTGCGCGGAGGAGCTGGCTCCTGTCTTCACGGACATTTTTAACACCTCTCTGGCGTCATGCCACGTGCCGGCCTGCTTCAAATCTTCTACCATTGTCCCCGTCCCCAAGAAGCCACGGATCACAGGACTCAACGACTACAGACCTGTGGCGCTCACCTCTGTAGTCATGAAGTCCTTTGAGCGCCTGGTCCTGTCCCACCTCAAGACCATCACCACCCCTCTCCTGGACCCACTGCAGTTCGCCTACAGAGCCAACAGGTCTGTGGACGACGCAGTCAACCTGGCCCTCCACTCCATCCTGCAGCATCTGGACTCCCCAGGAACCTACGCCAGGATCCTGTTTGTGGACTTCAGCTCTGCTTTCAACACCATCCGCCCTGCTCTGCTCCAGGACAAGCTGTCCCAGCTCAACGTGCCCGACTCCCTCTGCAGGTGGATCATCGACTTCCTGACGGACCGTAGGCAACACGTGCGGCTGGGGAAGACTGTCTCGGACTCGGTGAGCATCAGCATCGGTTCCCCCCAGGGCTGTGTACTTTCCCCCCTGCTCTTCTCCCTGTACACCAACTGCTGCACCTCCAGCCACCAGTCTGTGAAGCTGCTGAAGTTCGCAGATGACACCACCCTCATCGGGCTCATCTCAGACGGTGATGAGTCCTTCTACAGGAGGGAGGTGGCCCGGCTGGTGTCCTGGTGCAGCCACAACAACCTGGACCTGAACGCCCAGAAGACAGTGGAGATGATCGTGGACTTTAGGAAAGTCACAGCCCCACCACCCCCCCTCACCCTCACTGACTCTCCCATCTCCACCGTGGACTCCTTCCGCTTCCTGGGCACCACCATCACCCGGGACCTCAAGTGGGAGCTGACCATCAGTTCCCTCCTCAAGAAGGCCCAGCAGAGGATGTTCTTCCTGCGGCAGCTGAGGAAACTCAAGCTGCCCACCAAGATGTTGGTGCAGTTCTACACGGCCATCATCGAGTCCATCCTCACCTCCTCCATCACTGTGTGGTACGCTGGAGCCACCATCAGGGACAGATTCAGACTGCAGCGCATTGTGCGCACTGCTGAGAAGGTGATCGGCTGCAGACTTCCATCTATGCAGGATCTGTACGTCTCGAGGACCCGGAGGCGTGCAGGTCGGATCATTGCCGACCCCTCTCACCCTGGACACAGACTGTTCACCCCCCTCCCCTCAGGCAGGAGACTAAGGTCCATCCGGACCAGAACCTCCCGCTACATGAACAGCTTCTTCCCCTCTGCCATCAGACTGATGAACACTAGATGACTCTACGTCACACACACGTGCCTATGTTCAGCAGCTCAGCACCGACTCATCAACAATTACCACTGTTTTTTGCACTACAATATTTGCACTACGTGGTGGCCCCCACCACCTGCTGCTACTGGTCACTTTATTCACTTAGTCACTTTTTTGTTGTACAGTGTACTTAGTTGTTAGTTTTTATTATAGTAGATGTTAGCTTTTATTATAGTATTTACTTTATCTTTATCTTTATTTTTATCTTTATTTTTATCTCTACTATTTGTTAAATGTTTAATGTAGCAGCATTGCACCGAGTCAAATTCCTCGTTTGTGAACCTCATGAACAATGGCAATAAAACTCATTCTGATTCTGATTCTGATTCTGATTCTGTCTGTTTAATATTCGGAAGCACTGAGGATTTGCTTTATGATGCTGATGGGGTTGGAAATGTGAAAGAAGACTCCAGTTTGAACATGCTCTTCACCTTGGCTTCCACAAACAAAGCTCTGAGTCTCGAGGGAAGGGTTGGAAACTCAGGCCAGGAAAGTTGAAATGAATAAGTAGCGTGCTGATTACATGTCTAGGCTTTTCCATCAACAGGCCCCCGTCTCCAATGGGTCTTCCTTTTAAAGAGGCAACCGCAGCTATGAGCTGTTGCCTTCCCATGTTCAGGCCTGGGAGGACTGTGGTCCCACTAAATTACACATCCCCTCCTCCTGCTCTTTATCTCTGCTGCTGCCTCACTCTGCTTTTTGTTGCCTTGGATTGGATTCAACTCCAGCTTATCACAGCATGTACACTACCGTTCAAAAGTTTGTGGTCATCCAGACAAATTCATGTTTTCCATGAAAACTCACCCTTCTATTCATATGCTAACATAATTGCACAAGGGTTTTATAATCATTAATTAGCCTTTCAACACCATTAGTTAACACAATGTAGCATTAGAACACAGGAGTGATGGTTGCTGGAAATGTTCCTCTGTACCTCTATGTAGATATTCCATTAAAAATCAGCCGTTTCCAGCTAGAATAGTCATTTAGCACATTAACAATGTCTAGACTGTATTTCTGATTAATTTAATGTTATCTTCATTGAAAAAAAACTGCTTTTCTTTCAAAAATAAGAACATCTCTATGTGACTCCAAACTTTTGAACAGTGGTGTATATCAGAGTCTGCATTGTAGCATTACTTTACAGTATATTAACTTAAAAAAAAAAACAATATTGTGACAGGAATGACTAAAGAGGAGATCATCGATGTTTGTACCTGATGGAAAATCACATTAACATCATTTGCCTGTATCATTATGAAGTAAATATGCTGTACATTATATGGCATGATGCATAATAAATAATTAGCTGTAATGAAAGAACTGAAAGTGAAGAAAATGTGAGCTGCTAAACAGTGAACATTCTTCATCACGATGACCAAAGGCCTGGACTCTCCTTGGCCTGGCCTGAAGCTCTCACTGAGGTCAGGGCCGAAGTTCAAAACAAGGCCAGTCTTTATCTGTTCAGGCATTAAAAGCATTCTAAAGAGCATTCTTTGTGCTGCAGAGGAGACCATGTCCACACTGACTCAATACAGAACATGGCGTGTCTTCATGGGGATTATTCTTCTGGCCTGTCTTGGTTTTACAACCCTCAACACTGAGGCCTTAAGTCTGATTATGTTCTGCGATCTTAATGTTTGTTTTGTTTTCTCTGCTTTTCTGCATCAGATATGTTGCAGATATCTGATTGCAAATGGCTCTGATGTTCAGTGCATAACATATCATTTACAGTCATTTATTACAACAAAGTCAGAATACAAGCACTGATGTTGAATCCATCAAGCAGCATGAGTCGTATTTATGTTCCAGTTCTGAAATCTTGAACAACTACAGTAAACTATACTGAGGTCTTGTCCACATTAAAAGACATTTTCTCTTCCAGTTTGTGCCTCTCATCTACATGCAAACGGCATCTTAGGTCATTAAAATACCTTATAAAGTGAAGATTTGAAATAACTGCAGTGTATGTATATCTGTGTGGACAAACAATGTTGTGACAGTTGAGTTTACACATGCCTTTGTGTGCTGAGCATGTGTCTGAAACAACAAAAATGGTGGATTTACACCAGTCTCTTTGCATTTGTTTAGCACTAGCAGCTCCAACGTTACTTGGCATTCCTGCACCGCTTCACCAACACACAAAAACCTCAGTTAGTCATGTCTGCACACTTTAAACTGCAGATGCTGTGAAAAAAACACAGAGCAAAGCAGATGCAGTCTTCCCTGGTAGTCAGTGTATCACTGATGTAGATGCTTCTACGAGTCTGTTTTGTCTTCTTATGTGTATGAAGATATTTTGTAACACAATGGTCATGTGAACAGATCTTTAAATATCTATCAAGCAAAATGTTCCTATTAGTGTGGACAAGGCCTTAATGTGTTGATGAGTTTCAGCAGTTCCATCCCTCAGACACTCTGAGAGCAGCCAAGTTGACTTCTACTGCTCCACAAGCAAACAGAACAGCAGGTTTATACTTTATATTACACCCAAACAGATTGGCCTGAAAATTAAATTGTTCAAAGCTCACAACAAAGTGTTAAAATGTTCCTTCAGCTTTCCCAGGTGTAGCTGTTTGAGTCGAAACCAAATCTCAGACAAAGTTCTGGTTCGCTGTCAAACATGTGGTTTTCGTATCCTCTGGGGATGATTCCAGTCGCACATTGATCAAGCTAAATAAAACACACTGACACACTGAAGACATAAACGTGCTGCACACTTGTTTAACCTTGGCTTTGCTAGATGAGATGTAACTAAATAAAGCTGCTGTAACAATGTAAATTTCCCCTGGAGTGGGGAGAAATAAAGAACTTTATCTATCTTTATCTATCTTATCTATCTTTATCTAATAAAAAAACTCATGTGCATGCATTCGCAATACATTGTACATAAACCTACTGATTAAGTCAGTCAGATATGTGATATAATTACACACACGAAACACATTTCCTATCCCCTTACATTTTCTGTTGTCTCTGCTTATAATACACTACATATCCAAAAATTCTCCATGCTACACACTTTGTGTCCATTATCATTGCAAACAAGTATACTGAAGGCAAATAGTGCAATTGTAATCTAATACACTTTTTAAACAAGAAAAACACTCAGAGAGTGCAGTACTCCACCAAGGCTGTCCATGCTCCTATATGGCATTGTCAGAAATGCATTTGTTTGTTTTTGGTGATCAGAAATCATGGCAACATAGAATGTGTCAATTTAATATAGATGTACCCACAAACAAAATGACCTTGCAGGGAGCACAAGTGTGTGTTATGCATGTGTACATTATGTATGGATACCGAATCGTGTGACCTAAATATGTAGCGGGTGGTGGGAATTGATGGGACTTGGAAACACCACCACAATTTCGTCAATTTTTCCTTGTATCATTTTGGAAGCAAAAAAGTCCACAGCAGTCTATTTGTAGCAGGATTGCAATCATGTGATCGTCAGCAGACAGCTGACATAGCGTTGATTTGTTGTCATAGTTACAGTGACGCCGTGCCGCTATCTCGCAATGTTACAGAAATCTTTAACAAATCCGTGGATCCAGACTATGAACAACATCACTGCCAAAATCTAATCACTTGGTCCTTGTGTCATTTCTGACCTTCCCTGAAAATTTCATCCAAATCCGTTAATGTTGCTAACAGACAGACAAACATACGCCGATCATCACATAACTCCGCTGCGTTCCTTGGCGGAGGAATATTCTAATTCATTGTGAATCTCCTCATGATCTGCAAGCTGTGTGTGCGCTGAATTAAGATAAGGTGTTCGTTCAGCCCTGGCTCTGTAAATGGGAAAGAAACAAAAGAGTGGCTCAGGCCAATCCATACAGCAGTATTCTAGTGAGTCTTGGGGAAAGGACTAAGATGTCGTGGAAAGCAGGCAATGGGAACAAGATGGACGGTAAATCTGCAACACGCTAACTAAGTAAATGTCCACAATCTCCCTCCAGAATCGCAGACTCCACCTTTAAGAGACATCTCTTGTCTAATCACCACAGACACAACTTCGACTTCAACTGCGTTAATATGTCTCAACAATATTACATTTGGCTGGATTCTCGTAAAAGCAGCCATGCAGCAAAGGAAAACGGGTGACGTCAAACATTCCAGTTTACCGGAGCAGACCGTTAACTTATACAAGGGGTCAGAGATCCCTGGTGTTTTACATCAACTGAGCGCACAGCCAGATGTGAAAGAATAAACTGTGGATTCTGAACACAGAGAAACTCAGAGGAACGTTGTGTCCAGCACAATATGCTGACAGAGAAATACAATGCAAACTAGTGCTTCAGGCGTTTGTGTTTAAGAACCAAACGTCAGTGAAATGTAATATCTGGAAATCAGGCAATATGCTACAGCAAGATACTGCAGATGGAACCAGAGTGAGTCGATCCCAGCATTACTGGCTTATCTTCTCAATGTACTTCTTCCACATTCTTAGCTTTGTTCCACTGTGAGATGTGGCACAACTAGCAAAACAATTTAACTACAACCAGTTTGGGGAAAAGTACTGATTGTAAAAACCTCCAAAGAATTATCTTATTGTATAATAAATCTTTGATTAAAAAGTTTTAATCAGGCAGAGAGTGCAGGGAAAGTCTTTCCTGGATGACTTAGCCTCCTCCTGCTGACTTGATGGATGGACGCTGTGCTGGCCAACACTGATAAATTGATAACATATCTCAGCTGTTTCAATACGGTTGATGTTATTCACTGTAATACAACTTTTTGTGTAGTGAATGCCAAGTGATTTCTCACACAGAGGATTAAGGGTTTTGGAAAATGGGGAGACTGTACTTCTGTATGAGGCTATCAGTGAATGTTTGAGGGAAGTGATAGTCATAGTATGTTAAAGAAAAAGTTGTCACAAAGACAATAAGAAAAAAAAATATCATTCACCCTTGTGGTATTGAGCCATGCAGATATTTTCAAAACAGTGACAGCTTCTAAGGTTCTGATCCATCTTTTCCTGCTTCTACCAAAATACAATGTAAGTGAATATGATTTTGTAGTTGGGTGTGCATCAGCAAGATCTCCTGTTCCTATACAGCCGTACCTGCATTCTAAATAACATTTTGGGGAAACACCAATCACAAATATGTTTCAAATTTACATATTTGTGCCATTTAGTTTATTACTTTACTGTTGCTCTTTTTCAGCCAACCAATCATATGTCACCTTGGTAACACACAAAGTAGAGGCAAGGCTTCAAACATGTTGTGAAGGGGTCATATTTTAACCCAGACCATGATATTTTCTAACCTAATCAAGTAGTTTTGGTGCTTAAACCTAACCAAGCCCCTATGATCTTTGTAAAAGTACCAACCGAAGTGGGATATTTTCCTAAATCTAACTTAACAGGGATTGAAAATTAACTAAAGTTGAAGAACGATGGTTTTGCAATAGACATGAACAATCATATCCTGTGTGAGTGTCCTGTTGTTGGCTTATGCTGCCATTCTTCCCTCCAAGCTCCTTACATGGACTTTGTGGCTCCTACAAACTGGACGTATTTCCTACATCATCACAGTTTTCCATCTCTGTCAGTAGTTTAATTGCATTGGCACATTTCTAGGAGACAGGGCTGGTCTGCGTCCACCTATTTTCGTTCGCATTTCCAATTTGGACGTAAAAGCAATTGAGAGGACATGCCAGAAATTCAAGGAAAAATATTTTAACCCAAAAAAAAAAACCACTTTTGCACTACTTCTTAAGGTGAAAACAGTGCAGCAGAACCAGACTTCACCGTTAAATCATTATGCACATGAACATGGTGCCTCGTGGCAAACATCATATCTATGAAGAGACTTGTGCCCCTTCCGCTGTGATACTTTAATGGTACCCGACTAGAAAATTATCACCACCAGCTGTTTGTCTGGACCAACTGGCTCCTAACTCTCACATGACAGCAATGGATGGAAACAAGCATTAAATCTTATTTTCTTTCTCAGATATTCTCAACATTTGTTAAAAATTTGCTCTGCGTTTGGACAGAAACCTTGCTAGTGTCAACATTTTGGAAGTACTTACTCCTAATCAGGGTGGCAAGAACACTGGAAAAATGTTTTGTTAAATTGTTAACATGTCTTTCTCCAAAGTTTACTTTCCTGTTACTGGGATTGAAGCATAAAACTGAAACTTCATAAGTCAATCTGATATTATCTGCATGGTTGGATACCACTATAGAGATAAGTCAGAAAATATGGTTTTTGGGTTAACCAAACATTTAAATCTCTAAAATCCGTGCACTGCACTTTTTAAGTGTGCTGTCTGCAGCTCACAGCAGAGCACAACACATCTGTTTGCATTTTCAAGTGTAGTCTGTGGTGCTGGCATGAAGTGTCTGTCTTCTTCTCTGACACTTATCTTTGCATCAGTTCAAATATGTGAGCACATGAGCACAAACGTAGGTGGTTGGACTAATAAAAGTCATTGTTTTAGAAGACAACATCATGCACAAAGTTGCCGTTAAATGTGATGTGCACAAAGTTACTGCTATAAGTGCAACATTTGGTCACAATTTAAAGAGTAACGAGGACCTTTGAAATGTTTCTAACAATGTGCATGCCGTCTTGTAAAAGCTAAACGATGGAATCCACATGCTCAGCCATTATCATTCTTCAGGTGGGGAAGAACTCAGTTGTTTTATGAGGCGTCCTATATTTGTGGTGAGGAGCCACCCCAAAGGCAGCACAGATTTATTGCCTCCACATTTTGTCTGACCTCAGCGCTGCAGTGGTTTAAGGACGCTGCATCCTCTCCTCAAACCAAATGGTGGCCGGAGGCTGCTTTTTAAATCCCACTTTTTCTTTCGCATTAGCCTGTGTTTTCTCATATCCCACGTCAAGCTCTCCAATCCCCCTTTCTTTCTGCTTATCCTTATCAAAGCATGCGGTATCTTTACAGACTTTGCCTGCACACTCCTGCTTCTTTTTCTCTTCTCTCTTTTTCTTTTCATTCTTATTATACGCTCTTTTTGTCTCTGTCGCCATTTTGTTGTTCCAACAGCTGTGAGAAATAAAGCAGCTGTTTGGCCAGTGCCCCAGCAGGCACTGTGTTTAATGTGCAGCCCAACGGGTGAAGGATGTTCACCCATAAATATTTACATTCTGAACTGGACTGCATAGTTTGAGGTCACAGTTTTGAAATCATTTATATTTACATCATGTTATGACATTTCACTGATGTCCTTAGTGTAATGTCAACTGAAGAATAGATGAAAATTCCAGCAATGACAATACAAACAGTCATTACCACTATGGCACCGCCTCCCCTTAAACAAGCTTTAATGCGCATACTTTTTAATATAGACTACAGAACCATTCCTCTAGTCTTGTCAGCGCTTAAATCCCTTTATCTGTTATGAAGACGAAATCACCCTCTGTATGAAAAATTGAAGAGAAATGACAGAATAAATGGAAGTAGTTAGAGTGGGCTTCATGCCATAGCACTCTGCAAATGTTTCTCAATGCAGGAAATTGCATTATGATCCATCCAAAACACTGCTGGAAGACCCTTGTTAGAATGTTACGTGACATGATTGTATTAACAGAAATGCAATTTTACAAATGATTATAGTCCTTAAAAAAAAAAAAACATTATGGGGAGGGCTTTTTGGGAAGAAGAGACTGAATCTGTAAAGAAAACCACAGCAATGACAGCAGTGGTTTGGCCAACAGATCAAGTCAAAATATTTTGCAATATGTTTGATTCAGCATCATTTTAGTATCATATCTGTAATGGAAACCATGACTTAATTTCAGGTGAACTTTATCAAGCATTCTCCAAGTCCCTTCCAGAGTTGTCCAGCATTACTTAAAGCTACTATGCACATGTATTCAGAGCTTTTCTTTCTCCAGCTTGTAAATGAATTGTAATGTAACTCAAAGAATGAGACCTTCCCTGACTCCTGTCAACAACACCCTGCGGACAGATTTTCTGGGAAAATCCAAAGGATGTGATGTTTATGCTTGCTACCAAGTCCATAGCCCCTATGCCTCTCTTCTACTCCACTACAAAGGCGACTGTATGCAACACCAGCTAATGTTAGCTTATAAATGGAGTCTGCTAACCTCAACAAACGACCAGTTCAAAGCACAACCTCGACTCCAACATAAACTCAACATAAGCACAAAAACGTTTTGGCTAGTGAAGTACGTTTGGCCGAACAGGAGTGTGACTGAGGTTGGGGGAAACTAGTGTTAACATCTGCAGGACAATCTATTCATGGAGGGACAGAGGATGGTAAAAAAAAATCTATTTAGTCAAGCTACAGGCTCAGACCTGGGTGGATGTTAGGATGCTTCTGCCTACCTATGGGGTGCTAACAAGAGAAGCTGATTACTGACTGCAGTTCATTTAACAGCCACCAGTGTCATTATCATCAAGGGTTTACTGAATGTTACAGAGGAAACCTTTGGCTAATAACATCTGTTTTCCACTGCATGAACTTGCAGGCTGCTTTAAGGTGACCTGAACCTTTATGAGTGTCCTGACTGCAAGAACTGCTCCTGTCGGGCCTTTGTCAGGGTTGCTGAGGATAAGTGCTATATTTTCTGCTCTTTAAAAGTAGCAGCCTTCTCTCGTAAGATTCATCAAAGTAAAACTTATCATATAAGCAACCATAACCAACCCTCCATCATTCTATCGCCTGTGTGCTCATAAGACTGGAGTTACGTCCTTCAGCTACTAATTTGTTGTTGCTTTGAGCTAACATCATGGTTGACCATGTTGGATCTTACAAAGCAATGGAAACAGAAAGGCTGAAAGATCCAATTAGGGGGTCGTTCCTGTAAATGTTCGCACAACCTCACTCCTGTCCCAAGTTCCTACAGTGGCCTGTAAAGGGATAGCACTCTAGGTAGATATCCACAAGGGACTCTCATGAGTTATAAGAGGCTTCTTATTTAAAGATTTGAATTGCAGTGACTGCACTGGACCGCAGCCAGTAGTAGCTAATGGTTGAGACTGGAAAATAAGTGAGCACAGAGAGGAGCCAGAGAGGGAGGCCGACTCTGAGGCCCCTTCCCTGCGGTGACATCACTTCTAGGCCCCGGGGGACACACAGAATTTATCACTTTCTCTTTACTGCTAAATGAAACGCTTGAAGTTTACGGCAGTCTGCATTTTTGTAAATGATGGAGACACACACACACACACACACACACACACACACACACACACACACACACACACACACACACACACACACACAAATAGGGGTGATGAGGTCAGGGCAACGTTCTGATGCAGTTTAGTGAGGTCACTGGCAGACCAGGGGTCACATGGTTCTGTCATGAAAAGCCTGTGCCGGTGAAACTCACTTAAGACTGAGTGTCTAGGTTTGGCTGTGCTGATTTAACATTAGTAAGATATTTTAAGATTTTTCAAAACTTTACAATACTGATTAGGTTTAATATCAATAACAGTGACTGCCATTAGGTTCTAGGAGCTCATCTACACTAGGAAAGTCTGCAAAAAAGAAAGACAAAGAGGAAAAGAAGGCAAAAAACTAATAATTGCACTTGAATGGAGAGCTATAATGGATGTAACAGGAGCTAAAAACCACACTAATCTCTGTTGAATCCATCAACATCATGGAATATACAAACATGGACGGTTTGTAGAGTAGCTTGCCAACAAAATGCCATATGCAATAAAACTTGACTGACATTACTCTGTAGATCTAATAGATTTCAGCTTCCTTTCCTAGTTTAAGAATCATGAAATATAGTTTCTGAGCATCAGAATTTCTGTCATTTGCATTTTAAGGCAACTTTTAGTTAAACAAAGAGCCAAACCTGACAACCAATCAGCAGCTTTGCTATACACTGTGAAAAAGATGATGGAGCTGTGCTTACTCTTAAAAATAAGATCCAGGTTATGAGAAATAAGTCGGGTTTTCTTGATCTTTCAAAAAAGTAAAGTAAATCATAAAGTACACAGTACAATCATTGTGACCAATCTGGTTTACAATTCCATTGGGGTCTGCTTTTTCGGACTGCATTTAAGTTTCAGGTTATCATTTAAATCGTTCTTGTGAATTGAATTTGCTGTGATACATTTATTGGGTGGGTTGGACATGAACTTAATGAGATGGGTTGGGAGGCGGATGTATATGGGTCACGTTTCCTGTCACATAAATGTCTTACAAACAGCGTCCGATTTATCTCACTATGTGCACAAAGAGCATGATAGATAGAGTCTTGGGTGCTTCTACTTCATCTACAAAGCAAATATAATGCCATGTTATTTAATATAATCCCAGGTTTTGAAAGAAATCAAGTAAAAATTCAGTTGTACTTGGACCTATCAGTAAATGCTGTTTCTCACACACATACTCACACAGCTATCTGTTTTTTTTTTCCGAATGAGAGAAGTATGAGGGCATCTTTCCACCCATGTCCTTGTGATATTATGGCATAACACCAAAAACTGCATCAACCAATGAGAAACTTTTTCACTAGAATTGTGAGAGCGTTCTCGAAATGTCCTCAGTGCCAAACTGTTATTTCGTGGCGGATCTGATGCAGTTTGTTTGCTGCAGCTCCTCCCTTCTATCAGTAACAGCTGCATACTTTGTTCAATATGTCATCAACAGCTGTGTGAGCTGCAGAAATCTCTCAAGGCATCACAACAAAAGCTTCAAGCATCTCCCTTTGCAAAGAGCTCAAGGACCGCCAGCTGACCTAATTCTGATGGTTGCAAAGTTAGTATGTGGAGAACAAAATGTAACATAACATTAATATCAGTGCTGGTAATGTGGCACATTTGCTTTACTTTTAGCCTTCATTTTCTTATTATTTTAATAGGATGCACAAAATTATCTTTGACCATGACTCCCAAAGCTCATTAACAACAACAAGCGGAGCCAAAATGTGTCGTTCAAAAGGAAATTCCATTTTGACATAACTTCCAGTGCTGGAATTGGACCAATTTTTTGGTGATCTACAGTGTTTGCCATTGATAACACATTCCAAACAGTCCTCTGGGCTTCCCTCATTGCCACTTCTTCCACATCCTTTCACAGATTCACCCTTGTTTCCCTCTCTCTTTACAGAATCCAGCTTTTATCCTCTGTCCCTGCCTCTTCCTCCTCGTTTCTCTTCAGCCTTCCGTCCTTCCAACTCTGATCTGAAACTGTGCCAGTTCTTTTCTTCCCCCTCAGTCCCCCTCTGCTAATACTGTAAATATGAAATTATGATGAAATGATCCCGTATGTAAAGCTCACCCCTCCTTTCCCCCCGTAAATACCAAGCCACATCAGTGAAAGGTTTGGAAACAAGAGGGAGAATTAGATTAAATATGGGGCTCATAGTCTGTACTTAGTGCTGTAATTTAGCCCAGGTAAATAAAGACTGACATACTGCACAACACAGTTCAAGCTGTGTCAGCCTGAGGGAGCTGTTGGTTAGGAACTGGTATGGCCGATTAAGTGAATCCTGAGTGAAAAATGTCTAAACATTGCAGCAATTACAAGGTTTTTGTGTCAGATCCTGTTTCTTTTGGGAAATCCATGTGGCTTTCCTGTCATTTTCAAGTGTGTTTACAAAAAAATGCAAAATGTTGGTACTTCATGTCATTCATATGGATATAATTTTAAAGCTAGCAGACTGTAAATTACCATGTCAACATATGGACTTGTTGTTTTTCTGGTTCAAATATACTAACTTTCCCCAATATGTGGTAAACAACTGAAAGTCAGAGCGGTGAGGACACTTGATGCATGAAGGCTGTGAGCTGACAGAACGCGTCCAAGATCTCCTCATTTAATGTCAGCTTCACTAATTCATTCTCACAAGCTCTGTCTCTTTTGGCCCCTTCTGTGCAGCAGCATTTTACCCATTTGGTGAGATCATCTAGGGTAAATGGTGGCCATGAGTCACCAGCTACAAGCAGACATTTCCACATTTCAGTGCTGTGGCTCAATGTGAGACGCGTCTGTTTGGGAACATTGAGTGGACATTGCAGCCAGTGGGTAACAGGCAGCACAGACTCACATTGTGTTCAAAGAATGCACCCTTCTTTTTAGTGAATAAGTAATTTCCCTACTGGATGGAGTCTGTCACTTAGGAACCTAAATAAAAAAATTCAAGTTTTGATGCAACGGGCCATGAAATTCTAATTAAAAAAGAGTCTTAAATAGCCAAAATCTCTAATGAGTTTACTAAATACTTTTTAAAATCCTCTGTCTTAGTACTGCTTTGTGCAGTGCAGCCTTTGCTACTGTAGACCAGTTGATTCTTCACAGTCTGATTGGCTTCTTGGGTACCGTTTCTAGTTAGTTCAAACTGTACTTTATTGTTGGTTGGGCTTTTTTTATAAGCCTGGGTGAAAGTTCATCTAAAAGTGATAAAATGAACGAAGGTGTCACTCAAGGTTTAATTTTAGGTTCTCCACTTTTTAACCTTGACATGCTGCCACTTGGAAATGACATCAGGAGGGACACTATTAATTTCCATAGCTACGCTGATGACAGTCTGCTATATATCACTGTCTCCTGATGACCCAAGGTCAATCGATGTCCTTTTAAACTGTATTTTATGTATTAGATTATGGAGGGCAGATGTTTTTTTACAGCTCAATTAGGACTAAACTGAAGTCTTGGTCACTGGTACATATATTCAGAGAGAAACTCAAAGCAAAACTGTCATCTTTGAGCACTGCTCGAATGCGGTTGTCTTTTGGACCAATACCAAAGCACTACAGCTCACTTTTATTACCTGCAGAATTCACTATTGTAATTCTCTGCTGCACAAGTAGAATGTATCTCAACTGCAACTGCTTCAAAACCCAAATGCAAGTGTGTTGACTAAGACCAGAAGAAGAGCGCACTATCTGCTTTAGAAATGACTTCAAGATCTTTTCTTTGAGAAGGTTTATGAAGGTCTTAATGTTCTTGCTCCTACCTGTTAAAAAGGTGTGTTTTAATTCTTTGAACCCTCTAGAACCCTCAGGACCACTTGTAGTGGCCTTTCAATTTGACTCAAAGTCAGATGAAAACCTACAGTGAGACATCCTCCATTGCCTTTCCATTTATTTCATTTTGTTCTGTAAAGCACTTCACGTTACGTTCTACTAGTATACAACTATTGTCTGATTGATAGCCTTATATCGTCTGCACTCAAAAGCTTAGAGAGACCTCATCTTTTCTGATGCTGCTTCCAGCTAATATATGCATCTGCTTTGCACACTTTGAGTTTAATCACAGCAGACATTTTAAGAAACATCATACCCATTACTGAGATCTGGCTGGGATGTACAGTAAAGACTCCAGCAGTGTGAGTGATGGGATGCTACTAAACCGCCACTATTTTTCTTTCCTCCAGAACATGAGCCTCTTAGCATGTTTGTACTAAAGAAAACTGTACATTCACTGTAATGACCCATTGTTCTGTGTTTTAAGACAGTTTTTAATTGGTTTGGTATAAAAATAAAGATCTTGACAGTGGGCAGGGGAACTCCAAAACATGTGATCCAATTCAATCACAGCATTTCTCATCAAATAAAAGAAATCCTCAGCACAGCTAGCTTTTATGCGCTACACCAATAAATTACTTATTGCTACAAAATATAATGTGATCTTATTATTTTTAACAGTTGGCAGAAACCTAATTCCCTCTGCTTCAGCGCCAGAAGGACCACCTGGACTGAAAAACACCTCAAGGCTTTACTGCATATGTACGAGGCATTTCACTGTGAAGTCAATCAGCTGTCCAACAAGTTGTTAAGATCCTCAACATATTGTAGGCCACATTGCTAACCCTTGTCACCCACCAACACCCATGCAGATCCACTTATTCACCCGCTGCAGTTGTAATATACACAACCCTAGCTACAACTTAGAATTTAGGTCGGGCCACAACCTGCAATTATGGCCGACTGTCACCGTTTTGCGGCATTTAAACAAGTAAGCGCAGTGCTTGAGGACGGGACAGACAACATTATCCCATTTTAAGAATTTATGTGGTGATGTTGTGTTCAAACGGTTACATCTAAAAGTGTAGGAATTGTTAAAAAGCAATCCATTTTAAAGCGGTATTGCTTATGCAGAGTGTAATTCTGATTTGTACATGCATTTCCTATTATGACAATCTCTGGAAATCCACGCAGCAGTAATCTGATTTAGCTGAATCATTACCTGGGCCAAAGCGCTTCGGCACAGTGAGAGAGAGAGGTTCCCAGATGGGATATAACATCTCATGAAACTGGACGATTTAAAGCAATTATAGCAGCCTTTGAAATGGTCACCACAGGAGAGACAGAGAACATGTACGGAGGGAGCGCTATATTACGTTAAGACCTGCCAACCTACAGAAGATAAGCTCCAGAGGGCAGAAGTCCTCCTGATCTCCTGGAAAAACTACAACCAGCTGTATCAACATCCCGTGAACAGGCAAACTGGCCGTACACCAGCATCAGCTGACTTCTCAAAAGCTTCTGACATGAAGGTCATATTTGTTTTCCTGGCATTTCAGGATGAACAATATTACTTTATAATTGTTGAGAAAGATAACGTTTGCCTAAAAACTAATAAACTTGACTTAAATGAACAATTAAAGAAGGACTCTGGAAATGTAGTATTGCATTTCACAGGGAACTCACAAGAGACAGATGAAAGCTGGAGTAGGCAGCACTTATGTCTGTTGTCATTGGGCAAGAAATCCCTCATAACCTTCAGCATAGGTTTCTGCATCTACCCCTAAATGGGGACTTTGGCCAATCACAAGTCTTCTCAGAGAGTCAGAGAAAGGGTGTCAATCCCATTGGCTGTTTTACAAATGCAGATGCCGCTTCAAGCCTGACTCAATAGTGAAAAATCCTGCAGAGGAAGTTGCTCCTCTAGCTTTGGCTACAACTGTTTACACTGCAAAGCAACCCTAAAAATGAGGACTGACTCATTAAACAAGAGGTTAATAGAGCATCTGACAATATATGCAGTAAAATGTGTCAATATCAGTAAAGTTTACAGTAACTATTGTATTCAGAGCTTTCAGTTCTTCTCCTGACAGATAAGTTGATAGCTTCATTGTCCTGTAATATCTTAATATGTTGAAGTGGTTGGTGAGATTGTGTGGCCATATTCTACTAATACGTAAATATGATATTTGGGGTAAGGAACCAGTGCTACCTCCAGTACCCACAGGATGGACTCACAGCCGTTGTGTTCTCTATGTTCTAAGTGTACAATTAGGAGGAGGGTAACAAACATTTACGTTGTTCTTAACAAATTTAAACAAATTGAAAATCAATCAAATATGACAACAGACTGACATTTTCTTAGGTTTGGAGGGGTCATGACCTCCCCACAGAATGCGTGGTTATACCCCCTGTGTATACAGATTTTCCAAGCAGGCTGAGCTAGTTGGCAAAGTGTGGCTCTGTTGGATGCCACTAATACTTTTAGTTTAGGCTGCTAACTGTGGCCAAAGGCTCACAGCTGCAACTGTGGCTATTTCAATTTTATGTTTATGTTCATGTTTAGGTCAAGCTTGATTTTTATGTGTCATATGTCTCTAGGGACTTAAAACAGAAAGTGGAAAAGGGAGAGCAGCAGGATAAGGACTGTATTTTCAAATTCTGTTATGTTTTGTTGTTGTTGTTTTTTTAGCCTTCTCCAGACATCTGCTTACACCAGCTTTAAGAAAGAGGAGACAAGTTTGAAGTAGCAAAGAATGAGACAGAATTTTAGTTCTTAGTTTGGGTACATCTACAAAAAATGCCCCACATCTTCATATTATGACACATTTTTTTGTTAAAGTTATGAGTAAAAATCACTAAAGGCATGATCAGAACAAAGCAGGATATTATCCAACTGACGCTAGAGTGAAACTCTTTCTTTCAAGTAACCTTAACCTTCTGTGTAAAATCAGTGTAGTTCACCTTTAATTTTCAATGATTTTTTTTACACTTAAAACAGCACAAACATGGACTAAAATTACTGTGAGTTATTCAACTCTGATCACATGTGAATTGAGCAGCCGAGCTTCTTGCTCTGTGACTAGTGTGAGAAGCACATTGCTAATTAGGATGGAATTAAGACAATTACAGCACTTGGGAAACTGAGTCTGTTCTGTGTTTACGTTCTGTCCTGTCATCCTCCTACAGTGACAGGCTGAGAGGATCACAGAGGACTGATGGGTGAGTAAGTGCCAATCAAGCACCAGGAAACCTGTCAGGAGGAGCCATAATTGTATGGCCTTTGAACAAACAGTTACTTTAACTTGAACCTGTAAAGTTACAGAAGATAAGATACCCCTTCGAAATGTTTAGGTAAACCGTGAGCCAGCAAACAGTTCAAGTTGCCCCTAAAGCAATACTGACACATTATGTTTTCACATCCGCTGTATGAGTTCAGCCCCTTCCAAGTAAACCCCGTTTTTTTCAAAAGTTTCCAAATACTGCCAAAGTGACTTTTTTTAAACATCTGGAAGTCATCCCTCCAGCCTAAGCCTCCATTTGCTGACTGCAATAATTTGGTTTATAAGTAGTTCCCATGGAGCCGTGCTCTCAGGCACAATCTGCGTTCAGAATCTATCAGCTCCACCTTTAGTGCCACCAGGACATCCCAGCTTCACAGGCAGACACCTCACATCAGACGCCTGCTAAAACTTCCTCCCACGTGTAACTAAAGACAATGTACAATCTGCTGAGCTCGCCCCCCTTAACTCTGGGAGAAAAGAGGCGTGTAATCAAGTCATAGCTCAAAAATGCACCATGTGTTCCTAATCAAAGCCGTCTGTGGACCTGGTTGCATTCATATGTTTGGACGGTTCAGCTTTGGTAGAAAACAGCCCATTTGTTGCGATGTCAGTGATGTGGCAACAACAACTGGAACCAATTTGAGAGTCAGGGTGACCTCATGTAGGTTTTGTTGATTTGGAATACCAGATTTTTCTTTCTGCTCATGTGTTTTCTCTCAGAGAGGGAAAAACGTTTGGATTTTGGCTGTGATGAATATTAAAAATCTGGTAGGGTAAATGTAACTCCGCTTACAGTTTCAAGTAATCCACTGGTTTCACGAAGGCTGGGTGTTGAGTCTCTTTGATGTGAGGCACAAAGTGGCATCTTTGAAGATGTTTTACAGCCATGTCAGCGTCTGGGAGGAGTGTTCACACACACTGACATACACTCATGCAGAGGCTTGATTTCTCTCCTTGGCTAAAACTCTGGGCACGCACTGCTGTTTTCTGTTATTGGAGTCAGGACTCGCTACTTTTTTCCATGTTCACATCCTTAAACCTTACTCCAAATATCGCTGAACACTTCTGCTTCTTCCAGCGCAGGTTGTAGCTTTTCTCGATGAGGACTGTACCATATTTTTTATCCTGGTAATCTGTGTTGGCGTCACCATTTCCAATTGTGAGCTTAAAGTCTGCTCCTTGGTCTGGAAAGCCAACTTATGGTCTTCAGCTAGCAAATTTTCCACACATGTGCAGGCATATGACTCTAATCTAGAGCTGTATAACTGTACAAGCTGAAATGTTCAGCATTTGCTTTGAACATGTTTTCTTCAAAGCAGCATATTTGATTTCATGAATTCTAACTAAATCTGGTCTCTCAGAAATCTTTCCCATAGCCTCCATGTCCTCAACACAGCCTTTTGTTGACTTCTTTTTTTTTTCTTAAATTGCATAGAACAAACTGAAAAATGTTTTTTATTCAGGTTTTGAGAGAATGTGTCTGTTCACAGTTAAGGAGTTTAATCAACAGTTAGCCACACTTCATTTGAAGCTGCAATTTTGCTCATAAAAGCTCCAATATAAACTGTAGTCACTGGCATATGCAGCATCCCAGAGAGAGTCAGTGAGGAGTTTTGTTGAATGTTTGAAACTTTTATACTGTTTTTACTTCAATGTACACTACCATTAAAAAGTTTGGGGTCACCCAGACAAATTCATGTTTTCCATGAAAACTCACACTTTTATTCATGTGTTAACATAATTGCACAAGGGTTTTCTAATCATCAATTAGCCTTTCAACACCATTAGCTAACACAATGTAGCATTAGAACACAGGAGTGATGGTTGCTGGAAATGTTCCTCTGTACCCCTATGGAGATATTCCATTAAAAATCAGCCGTTTCCAGCTAGAATAGTCATTTACCACATTAACAGTGTCTAGACTGCATTTCTCATTCATTTAATGTTATCTTCATTGAAAAAAAACTGCTTTTTTTTTTCAAAAATAAGGGTATTTGTAAGTGACCCCAAACTTTTGACCAGTAGTGTATACTGTTAAAAAATAGAAATGTGAAATGTCATGGTAAAAACCCTCCCATAGAAACATAACTAGTCATTGTGTCTTTAAAGCCCCCTCACAGACACACATTGTCTCATAGTGCTGGTGAACCACATTTTCCCTTAGTCTACAAAAACCATGAACTTTCCACTGTTTTTATTTGGTCGAAATGCAATCACCTCACCCACCACTATTCCATGGAAAGAAGCCTGCAAGATCACTGTGCTGTTTCATGTGAACAAATACGGATGGAGAGAATTTCTCAACAAGGGCAGAGAGATGTAAAACAGAGCTGCATAAACAAACTTACATCAACACAGTCTTTTTTCAGTTTGTATCCAAACAGTTGAAACCTATAGAGCTGTGTACAGCTGTGTCTCCTTCATTTTTCTCTTTTAAATCTTTACCAGTGTCGATGTATTTCACTGAAGATGAACTGATCTTCAAATGACAGCATCAGATGTAGTGTTAAATTATCTTTCCATTACAGACATGTTGCATCCACCACAGGGTGGTGCTCTATAGTGCCACACAACAGTCTGCTTTATGTGAAACTGAGCCTTAAGAGAAAAGCCAACTAATTTCAGCTAATGATATAATGAAAGAAAAACTTTAATTATCCAGATGGGAGAGACAGCTTTAAAAAAAAAAATAAACAGGACTGTCTGTGCCGCTGCTCCACACTCCTTCAGGAAGCCATCAAAAGCACTTTCCAGGGCTCGCTGTGTCCCATGACATCACGTTCACAAACAACACGGTCCCTGTGACGACACAACACATCAAACACTCCAGCTGGAAAAAGAGGTGGAAGCACAGTTCAAGTCAAACAGGAACACTCAGGTGTTCCAGCTGAAGACATCAGCAGCTCCAGTGACTCAGAGAATCCAACAGCATCTCTGCTGCTCATGTCTCCTCACATCTGCCCTGAATTAACATGCAGCCTGTGTTCCCTCCGAGGCGCGTGAGCCGTGGTGCTGAAATTCTTTTCGCAGATGTACAATGTAGTCCGAGGGGGAAATAAATAGTTGCGGTGACACTTAATGAATGTTCCAACGTGATGGAGTGATGCAGGAGTAATGCAAAACCGCAAAGGTGCTCAATTTCCCTCCTCTGCACATTTTCAGTGCCTCCGGGTGACATCAGTTGGAATCACTGACAGATGTCCACCGGGCTGTTTCCTGACATGTTTGCCGATTGCAGATAATCCTCACTGAAGCTATTCTCATCTCTTGTAAACCGTCTCTAAGCTCGACAGGCTCTTCAGTGACCAAGTAAGGTTTGTCTCAATCACCCACACCAGTCATGTTGTGTTTGAACAAGGCAACAGAACAAATTCAGATGTCATGTACGAGGAGAATTCACTGTGGCACAGAAGTCCAACACAGAATGCAGTGATTTCACAATTTCTGACGAATCTGTCTTATCTAAAGGAGCTTCCCTCTTAACCAAGAGCACACTTACACAACTTTCTGCCCTTTCAAGCACAAATAAACTCCTTCTTCAGAGTTTGCACAACCCTAGACAAAAAGTACACGCTAGTGTTTGAAGGTCAGCCACCTTCACACAATATAACCAACAGCAATTAGGTGTTAAAATAAACAGCTGAGGGCTTCACTTACCGCTGTTCCCATCTTGACATGTAACAATCAAAACCTGAGCCACGGAGACCACCAGAAAAAGGAAAGTCCTTAAATGCACAAAGCTCATCATGTCTATAAGAAAGACATGAGCCTTCCTGGTGTGCAAAGCAAAAGGAAAAGGGATGAAAAGGAAAATAAAGTGCTCAGGTTATCACTGCACCACCATGAATGCCAGAGTGCCTCTCCTTGTAAGCAGCAAGCAGACCCAGCCCAGACTGCGCGAGTGCTTTTTTTGTGTAGTTACAGCTTTAAATGAGAAGAATGCTGGCGAGCCTAATTTTCCTCCCCCTTTTGTCAGCCCTCTCCCATAACCATCCTCTCACAGACTCTTGTGGTGTGGGAGAACTACACCCATGTTCACAAGTTCTCATACTTTCCAGTGATTCTTTCTGTCTTGATATCTCTAAATTGAATCATATTAACTCTAACTCATAGTCAGAGTTGACAGGGAACTGATAAGAAAAAAAGCCTTCAGTAGTTTAGCGGGGATTTTTTTTTTTTTTTTTGTCTCCCTTTAGAAGTGGTTGCTAAGCAAGGTCATAAAAGTGCCATTTTATTGCAGTCTCTGGGGCACCAAACAAGAGTCACAGCAAGCCGAGAATCTCTTTTTACTGGGCAATTAAAAGTAAGAATAGAGTTTATAACTATTGTTTTCTGAAGAGAAGTTGGAGTCGAGTAATTGCATTGGAAGATTCTATTTGATTTGTCGCTTATATCAACAGTGGCATCTTTAGTCGCACTGTCCTTAGCACAAAGTACAGAAAAAAAGACATAAAAACTAAAGTGAAACAGTGTGCGACAGTCACTGTGGGTGGTCGTGATTGTAGGTGGTCATCATCATGAATCCAGAGTGTAAATTTAGTGAGAAATCTGGGGTCAGCACCTCTTGACTTGCAGGGAAACATGGAATCTGCCTACAGTGCCAGTACCACTGTTATATTTGATTGGAGTGCAGTATTTTATGCTAAAATTAATATTAACTTTGCCAGATTTCTAATGTATAGAATTTCATAGCATTGCACCGATGAATCTGAAGTCCCCTGACTTCAGTGTAACCTACAGTGCTATTGTAAAGCCCCCCCCCTTTTTTTTAGAAAAAAAATGCAATCTTCTAGTTTTCTGGCCACACATGCAAACCCAATCCACAGACATATTCACGATACATTTGCCAAAAGCTGCTGCTAGGAATTATGAGCCTCTACAAGACATGTAAGTCACTGAAATGGCCTGTCAAGAAGTCAATTGTTTGATCCTTGGGAAAATTACAGATGTAGGAGAGACAAAAGAACAGCAAAAGGATTCTCAATGGAGCAGTTTTTCACTGGTTCACCCAAACAATAAGTTCTGGATACAAACATACTGCTACCATCAGTTCACACTTACTGTGGTTTTTGAATGACAATAGAGAAGCAATGACATAAGCACAACTTTATTCTACACCTTATTTTTTAGGTCTAAATTGAAGCTCGATTCTTCGCATGGTTGACTAAATAACCTCAAAAACACATTTAAATCTACAGTATTTCCTAGTTTATCTAAAATGAGACCAAGGTTTCCAAGCCAGGATTTAACCTGACCTGTGTGACAGGAAACAGCTGTGTGCCATGTTCACAAGGTGCTAAAAGCATCAGGTGATTGGACAAGGTGTCGGTGTGTCTATGTATGTGTGTGTAGAGAGAGGGGTGGGGGGTTCAAGACGCTGCAGTAGAGCTAATGAGAAAGACAGCTGTTTCCTTGTTGGCCCTGCCCACAAACCATGTCTGCCAAGTCCCTCAGACTCCCTCGGAGCTGCACGACTCTCAAGAAGCATCAGTCGTATTTTCTCTGGAAACTGCAGAATAAAGGCAACATGAGGGCACTGCAAACACTGCAAGTTGCTGCCTGTTTGCCAAAGATGTTGTCATTGCAAAGAATGCAGCCAAAGGGAGTGTAGGTGATCAGGGAATCAGTTTGTGTAAATCCTGGTTTGTCCCCTGCTGGTTTGTATACAAGTTAGCTTGGCAACTGATTGCTTAGAAAATAAACATTATTCTGAGTTCAGAGTCAGTGTGCCTGGCTTCTTGCATGTACTGAGTGAGCAGCTGCAGGGGGACCATCACACTTATTTACTGTTTAACAAGTTCTTAAACAATAAGGTTGACGGTATTGCATGTCTCTGTTATTGTTAATAAGTTACATGAAAACATAAAAAAAACTACTTCCTTGTCTTTTGTGCAACTGTCAGCATCGTATTAATTAATTAATCGTATTTGTGTCTACTTAAGAAATACACGACCAGTCACAAGTTTTAGAACACCTCAATTTTTACAGTTTTTTATTGGACATTATGCATGTTAATGTCTCATTGTACTCTGAAATGAAAGCACAGAACAAATAAAGAAATTTTTAAAAAAAATCTATTTCGAAACCAAAATGTATTCTAAACTTTTGACTCATCAAAGTAGCCACCTTTAGTAGATATAACAGCCGCACACATTTGTGGCATTCTTTCCACAACGGAAATCAAATATTCTTCAGAAAGTTCTTCCCAACTCTGTTGTAGAAGTTCCCATAAATGTGTGACACTTTGTAGGTTGCTTTGCTTTCATTCTTCTGTCCAGTTCATCTCAAACCAGCTCCATGGGGTTTAAGTCTGGAGACTGTGCTGCCACTGCATGTTTTCAAGCTTACATGTTGTTCTCTTTTCCTCATGTAGTTCTGGCATAGCTTGGACTTATGTTTTGGGTCATTATCTTGCTGTAAGATGAACCTCTGACCAACTAGGAAAATACCAGAGGATACTGCATGGCGTTGCAGAATGCTGTGGTAGTCGTTTTGGTTCAGGGTTCCTCTAGCTCTGTACAAGTCACCGACCCTGGATCCAGCAAAACAGCCCCAGAACATCATGCTTCCTCCTCCATGTTTGACAGTTGATGTCACTCACTGAGGAACCATCCTTTCTCCTACTCAATGGCATACAAAAATCCTGTTTGATGAACCAAAGATTTCAAATTTTGATTAATCAGTGCCTTTTGATGGTGAAGAAAACTGTACTCACTGACTCCTTGACTTTCTTTGCAATTTCTCTGTAGGAAAGACTTATATTTTTAAGTGTTATGATGGTCTGTCTCTCTTCTATTGTTAATTGCCTTTTCCTCACCATTTTTATAGCAACACACTACTTTCTGCAGTACAATACTGTTCAAACTGTATTGTATAAATACTGTTGCTCTTGAGGGTTTGGTGCCACATTGTGTTCAACACTACTTTTATGCAGACAGAGGGGGTTGTAATTAATCAAGAAAAATTGGCACACCTGTAGGATTTGGTAGCATCAACTTTCAAGGCTTGATCAACCTCCATTGGTGCAGAACAGCTTTAAGTTGCTATCCCATTTCTTGTTCCCTGAAAAAGGCCTTTTTGTATAGTCCTGAAATATACGTGTTTTTCAGTTTGGCATAACCTTACCTTTTTTTAACCTCTGGCAGTTCACCACTTACCTCTGTACCATTTCACGCTATTGACTGGATTTGAACTACTTGAATTTCAATAAAAAACTGGAAAAACTGGGGCATTCTAAAACTTTTCACCAGTAGAGTACATCAATAAAAAGAAACTCTAAGTGTCTACATTCTTTCTTAAAAAGAGACTAAATCATTTCTTCAAATAGATGGGCACTGTGATTTTTTAGCAAACATTTCTCAAACATTAGCAAACAGCATTTTTGTTGGGGACTATTTTTATCCACAGATTAATACACGTGATGATCCAGTAAGTATTTAAGGCAGCAGATCAGTGTAAGAAGGAATGCCTAAAACAACAACAAACAAAACAAACTGCGTACTCATGGTCATGGTAAAGGAGGAAGATGTCAGCTAGGGTAACTTACAGCAATATGTGGAAACAGAGACAACATTTGTTAGGATCAACTCACTGCTGGCTTTCAGCTCATCAGTATGAAAAATGTAATTCATCACTGGCCTTATCTTTACCTAAGTTTGACCCTGCAGCATTCCAATGTAAACTTTAATGCCACAGGGATACATTAAAGCTACAGCCACACTAATAAGATTTTATTCTAAAATGCATAACTTCTTCTACATTTACACCTAATGCCCACACTACTTCACCATTTGAGGACCCCTGTAAGACTTTTGGAAACACTGTTGCCTCTGTTATATTTTGAAAACTCCAATACTGTGTTTTCATCTGGATGGACAGAAACAGAAACTTTTGGAAGCAGTGATTCAGCACTTTCTGATTGGGTCTAATTTGTCGATACTTGTCATATTTAGATTTGTCACACTACTATTGTGTCACAGAAGAAAACAAAGACATCTGTCTAGACTGCCAGTGGTTAGTTCAACATGGATAAAACATTTCAAGAGCTGGTTTCGTTCTTGTCTCTGTTAGCAGGTTTTTACACTTTAACATGGCGTTGACACATGAGCAAAATGACTGAAAGTAGTTGGCATCATGGCTGAGAATTTCCCCCTTTAAACTTCAGCGTACTGTCCAAAATACAGATTCAGACTTTCAGGGTTTTGTATGTAACAAACCCAACTAATCCATCTTATCAGCTTACAGGGTGGGACTCTGTATTATTGCTCTTCAGAATCAGTTGCATGTATGGCTGAAACACTCCATATTACAACTTGCTATTAAGTAACACACAGTCGTTTCATAGTGTTTGCGCAGAGTTGTAAGTGAGCTGGTGTGCTCCATCTGCAGTGAGTGGGGACAGGAGAGTAGGCAGGGGCTGGAACATTGATCCACACATTCAAAAGAAAGCAACAGTGTAGAGTTACATCTAAGCATTTTAATATAGGACAGAGCTATTTTCACATAATGAAGCTTCTAAATTTGTAACTTTATTAGACAGAGATGAGATGTTTTTAGGGTTGAATCAATGATCAGGGAGGGACTTTAATAAAATCTCTGGTATTTTAACCATTGTTGTTCCGCTTCCTCTGTAGTATTTTGTACAACTAAGCAAGCAAACAACTGTCTCTTGTTTACACCAGCACCCAAATGTCCAGTGAGTGTTTTCAGGCCTGTCAGCGTGCACAGGAAGTATTGATTAAACTGTGGTAAAACACTAATTTGGACCAAGATCATTTTCATTTTAAAACATTGTTTTAAAGTGGAATCGTCGCTGGTGTGGAAACTCAATGCTGAGGTTGTCTCTGCATGGATTTCTGATGTATTTTGAATGCATTAAGAATTTAGTCTTACACAAATTAAGATCCTTCACTTTGCACAGACATGTTAATTCATAAAACCTGCTACAACTTTAATCTGCAGACACATATATATTTCTTGACAGATATGAATGATAGCATGTTAACAGGTTTTGCATCCGTTGCACGGTGTACTTGTGCGTCTTGGGTGATCCCCTAATCTATGTAACAGGCAGCAGATCAATCTACAGCTCCTGGTCTCTTTTTACATAAAGGCGCAGAGTCATGACCAAGTTTCCGTTACTAACATTATCCTGTCACCACTAACAGTAATACAAAAAAGGAAAAAAGGATCATTTCAATTCAGATTTCAGGGGTTTTGGAGATAATTATCCAACTCCGCTTCCTGTCTTAAGAAATCACAAATACCAGTGACCTTGGATTGGAACAGAAACTTTTCTGTCTTTAGTTCAGACTGAATGAAATGGTGCTGGCTGGACAGGCTACAGGCTTTCAGCTCAAGGTAATATCAGCGTGATCATCATGATGGAGACTGAGCACTGGGTCAGATACACTTCTTGAAGCACTGTGAGTTTTTTTTTTTTATGGAGTATAGAATATATTCTGAAATGTGAATTAACAAACACACTCTGGTTATTATAAGGAATCTGCCTTTACAAAGTGAATATACATCATAAACATCCTCTAAGGGGTTAAGATATACACACACTACCATTCAAAAGTTTGGGGTCACTTAGAAATGTCCTTATTTTTGAAAGAAAGGCATAGATAACATTGATTGATTCAGAAATACAGTCTAGACATTGTTAATGTGGTAAATGACTATTCTACTTGGAAACAGATGACTTTTAATGGAATATCTACATAGAGGTACAGAGGCCCATTTCCAGCAACCATCACTCCTGTGTTCTAATGCTACATTGTGTTAGCTAATTGTGTTGAAAGGCTAATTGATGATTAGAAAACTTTTGTGCAACTATGCTAGCACATGAATGTAAGTGTGAGCTTTCATGGGTGACCCCAAACTTTTGAATGGTAGTGTAAATCACATAACCTGACCAATTATAAATGGTCAGAGCCAGAAAGTGTCACAGTTCAAGACATAATATTCTCTTGTACCAATTGTGCACAATCAATGAGACCTGTAGTACAAAGCAAGTTTGACTTACCTAAGCTTTCTTTGCATTGATTGTCTCAACAACACACAAAATCTCAATCATGGAAAATGAGTGTCCACAACAGTGGCTATCAACTTTCTCTCTAGATTTGTTCATCAGATTCTCTGTGTGTTCCCATAATAGAGGCATTGGACAAGGCATTTGACTCTTCTGCCACACAAACTGAACCAATCATGTATCATCTTCCTCAGGTTATTACAATAGAATATTAGAGGAGCATAAAAAAAGCACGACAACGGCAAATAAGGCAAGAGGGAAACGATGACACAAAACTGTTAAATGTATTTATTTCATCACTTATCTCACTTTCAGTGCAGCCATTCTATGTTGCTGTGATTTCTGATCATCAATAGCTAACAAACAAATGCTGCATTTCTTTAAAAAACATGCTGGATTTCTGACAGGGATTTGTGGGGGAATGAGCAGCCTTGGCGGAGTACTGCACTCTCTGAGTGCTTTTCTAGTTTCTAATGTGACAGCTGCCATTTGAGTTCTTACCCTTTAAACTTCATTAATTTCAACATAATACTCACTAAATGCATTTAGGTCTGACACTGTTCCATAATGAAGGATACGTGGAACTCAGTTTTGAAAATTACAATATTATTTAAATATTCTGCATAACAAATATCAATAAACCAGTCAGTTTTCTATTCCGCATCCTCTTAGTTGCAATACATAAAAATCTATTTGTGCATTTCCCACTTCACTAACTGAATACATGCAGGTACCTGTGGAAATGCAACACATATAGTTTCACCAGTTATAATGTGTTCTGTACCCTGCACAATTTGTTCCATGTAATTACTAATGTACAACTCAATAGGTAAGCAAATATATCACATTCCCTCACCTGAAAATCTGTATTATTCATCGAAAATATCATCAGGAAAATAACTGCTGAAAATGAGACACTTCTGACAGCAAAACCTCCTCCAGAGCAGGTTAGCTGTGCTGTAAATTACTCTGGTGATTTAGGAAGGTCAGAAGTGAGCCATCTTCATGACACTCAGAACTCTGACTTGCAGACACCTGTGTGTACTATTACAACTGGAAAACTGCTGCAGCTCTTGCCTTGGCTCATTCAGTTACAGTAAAACAATATACACTAAGACTAACATTTCATATTTCATCTTAAAAGACTGTCGGTTTATTGATTTTCATTTAGCACATTATTATAGTCGCTTTTACTGATTTACTGTACTCAGTTTAACTTTACAAAATGTGTTTGCAGAGGGACCAAAAACCTAATCTCAGAGGAAAGATTCCGTCTGGATTGACTGATTGGTTCTTCTTCGTCTCTATGGTCAGTCATGACACTGGAAAATATCAGAGTATAGTGAAGATTACTATGATGCAAACACAGGAAAACTAGCTAGAAGCAGTTACATATAGTTAATGTTCTTGCTGTTTGGAACCATTCATAGAAACTGATAGTGTTTTGTATTAATGAGTCTATGATTCCAAAAGCAGACAAGTTCTAGGCAGCTCATTTCAGATATCCCTGTGTTACTATTACTATGTTGATGTTTTTATTTCCCATTTCAGGCCTGACAGTGTGCAGAGTTTCAAGAAAGCAGATTTTTTATTTTCATCCAAGGTCTTTGATAAGTGGGTTGTAGAAGGAAGCAGTTAACAAAAGCTCTGCTCTGGTGCAGCTGGCATCATCTATCATTCAACGCCTCCATCTCTTCTAGCAGAATCAAACTCCTCCTTCTGACAGTTCTTTTTTTTTTATATTGTAATGAGGAGGATTGTGTGCAGAGCAGGATGGTATCGAATGACTGCCAAACCAAACCCTGGGATTCTATAACTTTGCCTAAACTGCGTCACAGCATAGTCCACACATTCTCCTTCTCCAGTATGATGTTTTAATGTCTCAGGCTAAAGCTGATGACTGCAGCAGTTACAGAAGCTGTCTGCTACAGTAATTCAGAGTTCAGGCAGTTCGCCATTTGAATTACCTAAAAAGACTTTTAAAAGCTGATGAGCAACCAGGTCTGGCTCTAAAAAAGCATGTTTAGCCATTCTGAAAGGTGTGTTTGAAATGTGCATTTTTAGTCTCTGGGCTTAATGCATGATTGTTTCTGCAAAAAGACAAACCATAAAACAGCTGTACATTCTGTGCTCCTTTTTCAGTCATCTGATGGTACTGACAGACATGGAGGGGGGGTTTCTTTGATAGCTTAACTTTGGACTGAACCACAGAATGGAAATAATTAGCAGTGTCTAAGTCTCCAGGACTACAGCTGCCAAAATATTGCAATAAACAGACTGCAGCCAGAGCTCACACACCATTAGCAAGCGCACCACTTGCTTGGGCAAAATAGCTGTCTATTACCAAGAAACAGCATCGTTTCTGCTCAGGATATTCAAAGATCACATTTTAAATCAGAAGACAGAATTCCTTTTACTTCTGTTGCATGTAAACTAAGCTGTTGGATCAAACAGGAAGAATGCTGGAGCAGATGGAAAGCACATGGAGCCTATTGTAAGACGCAGACCTCTATGATGTACATCACAGTATATGATGCTGTCAGATGATCACACTGAGATAAAAGAAACCTCGAGGTGACCCACATTTTTGTAAATATTTGATACAGCTGTTCCATGATACTCTCATTAATAACATCAATTTTAGGTTTTAGGGGCCATCATAAAAATGTGGCATTAAGTAAAAGGGCATCAAATTAAAAAAATAGTGGGCACTGGGTTCTAGAATTTGTAAAAAATAAAATAAAATAAATGCATTATGTAGGTTTTGAAGAGGGATTTGAAAGTAAGTTGAGCTACCAAGCATCTATTCTGAAACTAAAGAACTAAAGGATTTTGGCATTGGATGGTTCTGCAACACTCCATATTACAGTTTTGTGTCCAGTGCTGTTGTCCGTTTTGGGCAAAATCTTGGGGATTCTGAGCTGCAATAAATAACTGTAAAGCTGTCAGTATTATCCATTCGAACACACACGCACACGCACACGCACACGCACACGCACACACACACACACACACACACACACACACACACACACACACACACACACACACACACACACACACACACAGTTTGGAAACACTGGAACTTTCCACAACTGTCAGTTTGACATTTGCACCCATTTCACACCATGATTGTCCAGCTGTGCAGAAGTGACAAAGGAGCCAGAGTTCTAGCTCTCTTTTTCCATTCTGTTTTTGATTCTTTCTGTTACTTTTCCTGTGAACAACCAAGAGCAGCACAATGACTGTATGACCGGCTTTTCCTCCCACTTTCAGCTGTGCTCTCTCGACTAACTATAAACACTTTTGACTGCTGATTTGGTTGGACCACAGGTTGAAAGCTTTGGTTTATATCTGCTATAGTTCAGAGCCCAGTTTGTGTCCACTGAGAAAATTGATGCTTGCCATTCTTTCCTGTATTGAATATTCTTGCAGATTGTACCAAAGTTAGCTAAATGTGACCACAAATGCACTTTGAATGTTTGGGAAGTTCAAGGAGAAACATTCTGGCAGACCTCGGGTACATTCCAAAGTGTGAGGAGTTAACGTGTCCACAATGTTGACTGGAGCTGAGCCATTAACAACAATATACCGTACGTGATTGGTTAAGTCTGATGAAGTCAATTCTGAATTCAGCTGGAAACCCGGATGTCTTTGGCATTTAATAAGAGTGTAGCTGCTGTGTTTTGAGGCAGTTATAAACAGAGGTGTTTTCCTGCTAATGCCTGAGTAAACAGAGCTGGAGTAGTTTAGACATGATGACATAAAATCATGAATTACCTTTTTTTTCAGTTTGTAGAAGATGGGTAAGATTTCGTTGTGGATTTAAGGAGGATGTTTGTGTTTATTTGAACTTCAAATCTTGCATTAAATTTGATCTAAATGATGCCAGCTTTCAACAAAAATCACATGTAGCCTGTGATTTGTAGCACAGAAAGCGACACCCCTGAAAGATGTGATTGGATAGGCAGAAAGCCTGGACTGAATTCTCCCAGGCGATGTAAGCTGCAAGCTGACTTCCTACAGCGGAAAAATCCCCCCTGTGCTATCTCCTTCTTGTACTTCTACAATCCTCCCTCCACACTCTGACTGCCAAGGCGGTGATGACTTTCCCCTCTTTCCTAACATGCAGTTTCACGGCCCTGGCTCATCTGCTAAAGTCATCTGACCCCAGCTCCTCCCTCTGAAACCCACCAGACACCAGAGGCCGGCGAAGTAGAGACAATAACAACGTGAAACAAGCAAGTCTGATTTCCTTAACAGCAGAAAAAACATGCTCAATGTAACGTCCAACACAAACACTCACAATATTAAGCCAGATTTTGTTGTAAATCTGTCCTGGTGAAACTACAGCCATGTGTCTGTCTGCAGTCTCTGTTGTAATTTGTTGTTGTAATATCAGTCAGCCAGTTTAGGCTGCAACTATTGCTATTCATATTCATGCTGCCTATTCTCTGCTTTCAACTGAGATTAATGAGCTACTACAAGTATTACCACTTGTTTACCTCAGAAAAAAATGAATATGTATTACTATTCTGTCACTGCAATTGAAGGTTAATTTGTGTTTTCACCTAATTGGCTCCTCTGATCATGTAATCCTCATCTGGACTGCAGAAGTGTGTTGTCTTTAATATGAATCACATTTGCGTAAACCTTGAGTTCAGGAAACGCTGTAACCTACACCAGGGCCCCACCTCTGTGCCCACATATGAGCACCGTATGCTGCAGTGAACCCGGGGTCGACTTCCTTCACCCCAAAGAGAAATGAATTGCTTCCTTGATCTTCCGCTGAACTCTTGATGCAGAGGCACGGTACTCTGAGGAAAACAAGCCCAAGGAATGCTTAGTAATGAGTGAATCATCACAATTACTGCATCCCCACTTCACTCTGTCAGTTCAATACAATGCAGAGGAAATTATTAATGGGATTACAAAGGAGCATTTTTAAAATAGGAATAAGCTTAAAAAGTTTCAGAAGATGTTTAATATCAGAGCTCTCTGTATATATTCACTTATTACTCCATCAAGGAACGGAGTTATATGACGATTGGCATCTGTCTGTCTGTCTGTCTGTAAGTAAGTAAGTAAGTAAGTAAACTTTATTTCTACAGCACTTTTCACAGAAAAGATTCACAAAGTGCTTCACAATAGAATGCAAAATGACAATAATAAAAACAACACATAAATACACATGACAACAAGATACTAAAATACAGTCACCGACCATTCAGTCAACCAAAAGCTTGTCTAAATAGCAGTGTTTTCAGCTGACTTTTAAAAGAGTCGACTGAATCAGCCAGTCGCAAGGACCGCGGTAAAGCATTCCACACGCGGAGCAACAGACTGGAATGCCAAATCACCTCTAGTTTTGTAGCGAGTTTTTGGTACCGTCAAAAACTTCTGTTCAGAAGATCTGAGTGACCGACGAGAAGTGTATGGAATTAAAAGATCACAAATGTATTGTGGAGCTTGTCCATGTAATGCTCTAAAAGTAATGACTAAAATTTTAAAATAAATCCGGAATTTAACAGGTAGCCAGTGTAAGGCAGATAAAATTGGTGTCTCTCTGTTAGCAACATCACTCAAAAATAGACCAACGGATTTGGATGAAATTTTCAGGGAAGGTCAGAAATGACACAAGGACCAAGTGATTCAATTTTGGCAGTGATGCGGCTTATAGTCTAACTATGACAACAAGTGAACACTACGTCAGCTGCCTGCTGACCATCACATGATTGCGATCCTTCTACAAATCCACCGTTGCAGACTTATCGGGACTTATCCATAAGAAATCATATAAGGAACAATTGATTAAATTGTGGAAGTGTTTCTGAGTCCCATCAATTCCTGCTGCCTGCTACATATTTAGGTCACACAAATCGGTATCCATCCATAACGTACACATGCATAACACACACCTGTGCTGCATAGTTACAGTGACGCCGTGCTGCTGTCTCGCAATGATATAGCAATATTTAACAAATTCGTGGATCCAGACTATAAGCCACATCACTGCCAAAATCTAGTCAGTTGGTTCCTGTGTTATTTCTGACCTTCCCGGAAAATTTCATTCAAATCTGTTTGTTTGTTTTTGAGTGATGTTGTGCACAGATAAACAGACAGACGTATGCCGATTGTCACATAACTCCGCTGCGTTCCTTGGCGGAGTGATATAAGAGCGAGTGATGAATGAAAGGAGACTGTGCTGACTTTTCATCTTTGATACTTAACCTTAGCTATGTATAGAAAGGTAATTTGGTTCACTGTGCCATTCAAAGGCTGCTCTAACCCACCAGCAGTTTATAAACTGGATTATTTTCTTGCTTGTTACTCAGTGCATGAATTGACATCGTAATTCAACCAATAAATTATGACCACTCCTTTTGTTTTCATTGGCTCGCTTGCATCACATTCATGATGACTGAATCTTCAACGAAAATATATATGAATTTTAACTCAGTTGTGAAAAGTGCAATCTTCCAAGGCACACAAAAATGTGGTGGAGCATCATTCTGGTGAACTCCACCAGCACTGTGCTTCTTTCATCTCTTCTTTTTGGTCTCCACCAACTATTATTCTGAACATCCCACCACAGTTGAGGTTGGAGGAGGGTTTCCAAAGCTACTGGATCATCTGACAAAGCTCCTCCTTTAACTCTGACTGCCATGCGGTGCTGGGCTGGTAGTATTCATCTGTTCTTTTCTATTGGAAAAAAACAATCTGCTTACTGTGGATGGAAATATGGCTCATGAGAGTTTGGGAAGTGAAAGGAAGCCTAAAGAGCTGGGAGTGACATCGACTTGGGTAATGTTTCTCTGTGGTTATGTTACTACAAGTGCCACCCTTCACATTAAACACTGCCCTTTGATCTGCTGTTCATATGAAAAATTGATTAGTACAACTTTGTGGGATTGGACAGTGTCCCCTTATAGGAGTTTCACAAGTTAGGAATTTAAACTGGCAATCAGTTAGTCATAAATTCATTTTTATGAAACTGCTCCCCCTCTGAATTGCATAAACAAGCAAAGTGTTAAATGAACCTCTATTTTCACTACTCCTTTCTCATTTCTGCTGTCAATAGCAGAGCTGACTTTGTAATGATGATGAATGACCCTAAATCGGAGCTATCAGGACAAGTCTCAACAAGCTTTGCAAACAGGACAGTCGATGGGAATGTCAGGTGACCGATGAGGAAACAAAGCCATAGCACAGCAGTCATCAGTCAGAGTCTCTGACAAGCTCCTCCAGGCAGACAACAGGCAATCTGGGGAAGGGATTTCCTCACTAGGAGGACTAAAATAGGGAGTAAGGAGAAGATTTCATTTATGGGGAAAAATAAATTTACTAGAGAGTGGAGAGGATTATGAGAAAAAGTCAGTTCCCCAGTGTGTGTCAATATATCACTTCATGTGCTGCAGATCATTCAGTTATTCAACTACAGATTTGTAATGTTCCATTGAGATATAATGAAAACCTGCCTTCTTGTGCCTAAAAATGCAATGGAAGCCAGTTTCAAGTGTTATGGGAGATTGCACTCTGAGCTTCAGCTCTCGTGCTTCGCTTCATAAAAGGAACTGCCCGAGCAAATGTGTGGTATAAAGGTTTTCAATGTGGCCTAATGCCTCACCACATGTACATTTGGTTTTACATGGTTGTGGGGAAATGATTTGCACCTTGTGGAAAATGTGAGGAGTATTGAGGCCACTGAGTGTGAGTCATTGGCCAGCTATCTTTGAGGGGGATGGAAGTCCTGCCTTTGAGTGCTGGACTCAGACATTTGTTTACTTTCCAGACAGAGGAGTGGAGAGGCGCACGAAAGGGAAAATGGTGGGCAGGAACATAATTTAATGCACTTTAGCGTTACAAGCAGAGGGTTTGATAGCATATTCTTCTTGCACAACGTACCAAAAGGGGCTAAAATGCATTCACTTTGGCTTGCTGTATGTGATCAACGCCAGGATTGCTTTGCTCTGACTTCAGCCCCAGATACATGAAGTGATATTAGTTAAACTTACCACGCATATACTGTATTTTTTATTCATACCAAAGATATGATTCAAGGCCGTTCACAAAACATCTCAGTTTTTGTTTTTTCCCCCAAACACGGTTTTGCCTCTGTGGATGGAGTTCTCATGAGATCATGACTAGTCAGGGGATCCTGGAGTCCAAAACAGAGACAAGATGCAGCAGACTGGCAAATTATGACTGCCTCTCAGGAGCTCAACCAACTCTTTGGAGAGAAGTGATGACTGCTTACTGTGAACAGTCACTGTGTGACTCTGCAGGGACCAAGCTTTGGATCTAATGCTGAATCTTTCCACTTTCCATGTCAGTCATTAAATCTTAGGCTGAACCATTAGACTAACTGTGTATTTAAAAGTGTTGACGCCAAAGTGAATGAATAGTTGGTCTACCTATAGAGAGGACTATGGTGTGTTTGATTGACACAAGTGAAAGAATATTGATTGCATGACTCTCTTCAGCTTAACCCAGTGGCAAATTTCTGTTAATATAAGAAATATAATAAATGGATAAAATGCAAAGAGAAAAAAGGAGTTTTGCTGCAATCAGTAAGTTGTGATATTTGTCCATGCTCTTTTGAACAACACACCAACACATTGAAGGGTTTTTTTTAGGTGATTATTATTATTATGTTTAGAGAAACACAGTGGTTTGTGTTAATATAGATTAGGGAACCTTTGTCACTATAATTATAATAACGAAACAGGGCCAAATTAGGAAATGATGGGGATTTTTTTTTTTGATGACCAGTCCATCCACCCCACCCTCCTCCCTACACTGACTGTGTCCGTGCAGCTGACTTCATCTTTTGTTTCAACTACAGCCACTGATGGTGTTGTTGTTTTTTAAAAGTCAGAAATAATGTCATTGATTTAATTTGACTGATTTAGTAACAAATCAGTAGTGGTAGCGTTCTGCATTTGTTGCATGGCTATGACATGTGATGCAGCTATTTCAGTCCACAGAGGATAATTTCTAATGACTTTGCTGATCTTCTAGCTTTTCATCTGGGGCCAGCATGTGAATTATTCCACTTCTATAGTTTGTAAACAAATATCTACAAAATGTATTACATTCCTCCAGCCTCCATTTTAAGTTGTATTTAATGTAGATTAGTAAATGTTATCAAGCTACATAGTAGGGTAGGGTGGCTACTGTCAGTCCAAAAAACTGTATTTGCAAAAATATAGATGTTTATCACTATTTCAAAATGAGTCAGATGGTCAGTATTCAGTCTTCCCCATTTTAATCATATCAACAATGATGAACACATTGATTTTCTATTTTTGTTATTAGTTAAAATGGATAAAATGTAATTTTATTGTAGAGCTTCACATTGTTCTCTCTCTCTTTGTCCCACAAACACACTGACAGTGAACCCATCTGCCAACAGTCTCTTCTCTCTGTTCACATTTTGAGTAAAAACAGTTGTAGTATATTGATTGTTGCCAACTTTTCCTCACACAGCATAATCAGTCCAGATTCCACAAATGGTTAGTATCATGAACACCTCAGCAAAGATTTGTCCAAAACTGGTGCACTGATGTACAAATTAGTCTGTCTGTTCTTAACACAACACTGTCAGTCTCCAAACTGGTGGACCAAACTCTCCAATCAAGTTAATTTAAGCATGTAAAGAGATGTGTTACCTTCCCAGATCCATGACTCCTAACAGCTGCAAAGAGTCCTTTGGTTTCAGGCTGAGTGTCTTTAAACTAGCCTGATTTGTAGCTGCTAATTGGCCTTTACTGTCCAGGCCAACTTTCAGCGATGAGGACAGGCAAAATGACAAAACATAGCACGAACCAGGCCTTTGGTTCCTTTTCTGGGGCACCAAACTCAATACACAACAGTTACATTACTGATATACTGAAGTTTGGGGCTACAATCTTTATGTCTAATGGCAGTAACTCAAGTTTCAGCTCTGCTGGCACTTCACAGTAGCTGTTAACTCACCTCTGGCACACACAACTCAAACACCACATTGAATTACACTTTACAGATTAATTATTTACAGAGTTGAATTCTCATGGCGGCATGGTTCTCATGGTTGCAAAATAAAATTACAAAAATCACCACTGTGTTAGCCTTGTCACTGTAAGCATGTTGCTGGTAGTAGTTAGCTCAAAGCACCACTACAGACATGGCTTCACAGAGTAGCTAGCATGACTGCAATCTCTTAGTGTGATTGTTTGACAATAACAACATCCCCGCACCCAAGCTAATTAACACATATTAACCTACTACTGATAGATTACTAAAGGCAGTGACTGTTGGGGCAAAAACCTGAGTGTTGATGTTAACAAAAGACTCAGCAAACCTATTCAGAAGGCCAGCTCAGCCTTGGGGGTGGAGTTAGAGAACTGTATGTAGTTCTGGAGAGAAGGATGTTTCCTCATCTCCATCATGGACAGAATCACCCAACCTCTACACAGTGTTCTGGTTGGAAGAGGTAACTAAGAATGATTAAATGGTTCTCTGGAATCACAGGAGGTCCTGTCTTTCTGTGGTCATTCAATTATAGAATTCTTTCTCATTCTGGGGAATGTGTAAAATTTTAAAACTCTCATAGTCTTGTCACAAAGCAACTTTCCTGCAGGGAAGAATAAAGTCTTTCTGATGTTTATTACCATTAGTGAGCAGGTCCAGCTCATGCTCCAGAAGATTGCCTCTTGGCAACTGCGAGACAGTCATAATGATGAGTTTAAGATTCTTATTGATTTGGATGATCCTATGACCTTGGAAACTACTCATTTGAAATGGATATTCATCCCCAGACAATAAATCTGATTTTTTTTTCTTCTTTTTCTTTCCTCTTGCAAAGTTTCCCTCTGAGTTGAAGATGTATCAAAAGCTAAATCCAAAATTGCAAAAGTATCCATCTAAAAGCCTTTCATATGGAACAGGACTGAACTTGCATGTTTGTGAGTGCAGCGGAGGCTTTATATAGGATTAAAGCACTTTGCATAGCCTCAGGGCTTGTGGCTTGACTGTCAAACTGGAGACTGGCAGGCTGTTTGCTGTATATCTGCTGATGTTTGATGGGGGCTCAGACTTGACTCGAAGAGATGAAGAAATACTTGACTTCATACTTTTCAGCATAATCCGACACGCTGTGTCCTAGAGGCATCAAGGCATTAGCTGTGCAGGAAGAGTTTAAACAATGATAGATGTGAAAGTCACCAGATCAGGGAAAGTCTGTGACTTCACTTTGCAACAAATCACTCCTTTAGATAACTGTTCTCAGTTCAAGAGGCATTCATATGATCACACAGGACAGACCCATATCCTTTCCTGGGCTGAGGTGAAAGCAGATAAGACAACAACTTGCAGGTTAAGGAGAGATTCAAAGAGAGTTCCATTGAAGGACCACTTATTTATTGACTTCAAGTCAGTATGTTCTTAGAGCACATCTGTGATTTAATTCAATTCCATGCTTTTATGCAACACTATCAGCCAAACTCTTCAATCTTACAGTTTTATCCATTCATTCATTTTCTTCCCCATATCTAAGTTTGCGTTGCCATGTTTGCAAGCTAAACAAAGCACCCCACATACCACTCCTAGCTACTTCCTCATGCTCCTCCAGGGAGACCCCAGGGTCTTCTCGGGCCAGACAGATTATACAATATAATCTCTCCACCATATTCTCAGCCCATTCCTGCATCTTCTCCTACTTGGATATTCCTGAATACTTTCACATGGAAGCATCCTGGCGACATATTCAACCACCCTAACCACCTTACATTCAACACAATACATTCAACACCTAGATGCAGTGGTTTTACATACAGCTACCTGTCAGTGTCAGAGCTCCATATTCAGTTTTCCACAGTGCAAAGGAAATGTATTTTACTTGCTTGCATATTTGATCCCATTCTACTGGTCACTGTCCAAAGCTTGAGAGCTTAAGACTATACACCGATCAGGCATAACATTATGACCACTTTCCTTATATTGTGTTGGGCCCCTTTATGCTGCTAAAACACGTCTGACCTACTGGGGATGTCCTGTGGCACCGGGACAGGTAGGTCCCACCATCCAGTGGCAGTGAATTCTGTGGGTCCTGTGGGTTGCAGGGTGGGATCTACCTAGATCAGGCTTATCCTAGTGCATCCCACAGATGCTCAGTGAGATGTGGATCTGGGGGGGTGTGGTGCCCGGGTGAACACCTTAGCTCTGTCGTATTCCCTGGACCACTCCTGAGCAGTTTTTGCGGTGTGTTTCTGAGGGTGGCAATTGGCATCAAGAGCTGCTGTTGCCATGGGAGGGTTAAGGGGTTGGGGGGGTTGCTTGACCTGCAATGTTTAGGTGGGTGGTACATGTCAAACATCCATATGAATGTCAGGACTCAAAGTTTCCCAGCAGAACATTGCATTATAACAAGATGATCAATGTTATTCACTTTACCTGTCAGTGGTCATAATGTTGTGGCTGATTGGTGTATGTAACACTAGCATCCATGTAAACTCAATAGCACTCCTGTGGCCTACTGTACAGTTTGTTGTCTGCACCAGTCAGGTACCGGAAGTGTCTTTAGTAGACATTTAATGGTAAAGAAAGGACTATTTACTGAGTAAATGGGTCAGCAGCAAAGAAGGAGCTCACATTGCAGGTGTGGTTTTTGTTGATTTATGGAGCAGAGGAAGGGAAGTAATATTCTGGAAAACAAACAAAAAAAGTTTCTAGGAAATTGCAGGATTAAAGTGTTAAATTTACAAGATTTTTTTTTCTCCTCAGAATTTTTTCCTTTATCACAACTCTGTCATTTTTTAAATATTAATTTATATATTTAACATACAGTGGCCATAGTAAGCGGTCATACCTTTGAAATCCAATGTAATGTGACCACAGGCTAGACGTCTCTCATTCCTATTGCATGAGTGGACAGTAAATGCAAAGATTCCTCTCAGTCAACTGAATGAAAACTGGCTGCCTGGCACATGAGCCAAAGTAGTTTTCTAGCTCCCCAGTTTGCTTCCGTGTAGCCTGCGGCACCACAGTGTTTTCCTCACTGGACCCATCCTGATATGTTCCTGCTTCACTCTTAAATTTTACGTTCTAACAAAAGAACCAAACTAATTTTTCTAGGTGTTGGAACTTTGACAGACATGAAATCTCCATGGAATGAAATTGTGTAAAAGCTACTTTTGTCTGAAATGAAAAGTGACCCATTAACAGTTTCACAGACATTTCATTTATAATGGTGGTCTACGAGATAAACGCTTTTTGGGCTGCATTGACTATAGATGTATAATGATCAGTGTAATTGAGAATAATTTTTGCTCTTTTTTTAGTCAAACAGACCTAATGAGTCTTCAGTGTGTTTCTACAATAGTAGATGTGACCCTGCTGGTGACATTCGCACCCTACAGAATGTTTCCATGATGCCCTTTGATGCAGAAAGTAGTAAAATTCCTATTCAAATGAATGAAAAAACAACTCCACCCACACATGAGACTAACTGTCCTTGACTTGCATTAAACAGTAGGACCCACCCTCCAACCTCCAAACCACCAGAACTTACTGTACATGATCAAACATTCCACTTCATGTTAGCAATTTGAGCTATCTGAACCTTTCAGTTCCATTTGAAACTTTTCTGTGCACAGAACACTGGCCCAATTAGGAGTATTTGGTATAATAGCAAATGTAGCATTCATCCAAACCCGTGTGACCACAAGCTGGGGCGCAATTCTGCATACGGAGGCAGAAAACGTCCATGCCTCGTGGAGCTTGAGTAATAAAGCCATCTCCTCTTACAATGCACTGAGGATGAGGTCAAACGAACTCCACAGTCCCAGAGAATGTGAATAAGGGGAATTCTCTGTAGGTGAAGTTAAAATAATGCCTCAGGCTACAACTTTGTATCAAACTACAGCCTTCCTTTTAGTGGCTGACAGAGTAAACTACATTGTTTGCTGGTAGATTTTCATATATACAATTTATTGACATATGCAGTACTGACAGGATTGTTAGTTGAAGTCTAAAGAAAGACGCTGGAGTCTGGAAGTTGCAATCCACAATACAGAGATAATCACTGGGTATAAAACAAATGCATGTACTGGGATGATGTCACACTTTTATTAGGATGTGAGCGTTTTCTTTCCACAGCCGAGGGGGGAAAAATCATGGCCCTCATATTCCAGTTGCTTCTACAGATGGTTAAACCACCCCTGTGTCTGTGAGTGGGGGTCTCCTCCAGCCCAAACTGGAATGCACCACAGTAATTTATCACTCTGAGGTCTATGAGTCAAGAGGAAAGATGTATAATTCCCTTCGACAAAAGGAGCCCTGCTTTAGGAAATCTATTTGAGGCATCTCACAATAAAAAGTTACAAAGCTTCTTTTGTGCAACAGAAAATACCACCAGCACAAAAGGCAACACATGTGATTTGTTCAAAGCTGAGAAAATAAAACAGAAACTTGAAACTACCTTTTAGCTGCAGCCTGCTACTAAGTTGTGGTTGCACAAAACATAGCAGACTATTTTAAAGCCTCAACACAAAAGCTCTCACCTCTGCCTCCCTTGACTCCTATGACAACAGTATCTGTTTGTCATGAAATATTCTTTAGAACGTGCTTGCTGCGTGCCTGTGCAGACACCCAGTAATGTATACAGAAGCCTCAAAGCAGTGACTCGCCTTCTCTGCAGAGCTGAGTGATGGAGCAGGAGAGCTAACCTCAGGCAGGTAAAGTTACAGATAGCTGATAGGTGAGTAATGACAGCTCTTCAAAAAGTTATTTATTCAGCCATGCCGGGCTGTGGTTGGTACAGGTAGGGAGTGTTTCAGAGCCCTGCTCGACCCTGCCTGCAGTGATCTGTGTGTGTCTTTTGTCTTTTTTTTTTCTTTTTACTGCAAGGCACTGATGATGTGTTTAGTTTCCTTGCCAATAATTCATGGAGTACAGCTTCCTCATCTTGTACTGACTTGTAAAGGTGCAAAAGAGAGAGAGCAAAGCCTCACCAGTTGTTTTATTGTAATAATAAATTAGATTTTACAAGTTTGAATGTGTGTAATGATAAGTGTGTCATTTAAATGTATGTGACTTTTCAACAACAACAAAAATAGAGCTTCATAGTCATTTTGTGACGTGTGCCAGCACATGAATTGTTGTTGAGTTCCAGAGTGATAACACTTCTGCTCGAATGAGCCGGCCTGAAGCCATGCTCCTTGGGTTGCAACCCCGACATGTTGTGATTTGGCCTGCATTAATTTTGCCTGAGTATATCTGCAGATAGTTGCATAACGGAAGGTTGAAGGTGAGTTACCCTACAGTATTTGTAAATACAACTGCAGATCATTTGTCTCACCTCATCCCTAAATCACTCTACCATACACATTTCAATCTCTAAAAACCTCCTTTAAACTCAAAAAAATTAATAATAATAGAGTTCATATTCAGACATGCATATCTCCACAGATACCTACCTATATGTACCTATATGTTTACATATACACTACCGTTCAAAAGTTTGGGGTCACCCAGCCAATTTCATGTTTTCCATGAAAACTCACACTTTTATTCATGTGCTAACATAATTGCACAAAGGTTTTCTAATCATCAATTAGCCTTTCAACACCATTAGCTAACACAATGTAGCATTAGAACACAGGAGTGATGGTTGCTGGAAATGTTCCTCTGTACCACTATGGAGATATTCCATTAAAAATCAGCTGTTTCCAGCTAGAATAGTCATTTATCACATTAACAATGTCTAGACTGTATGTCTGATTCATTTGATGTTATCTTCAATGAAAAAAAAAGTTTTTCTTTCAAAAATAAGGACATTTTAAGTGACCCCAAACTTTTGAGCGGTATACATTTACATTTATAGATTTACAGTCTGTAAACTCCTATTAAATGCACACGTGCACACCCACATATCAGTCATTATTATTGTGCATGCACTGTTGAAAACTGAGAATCCCTGTATAAACATAAGCTTGCTTTGTCCTGCTCGATCCCACTGTCCTGGCAACAGGAGATTCTTGTGCAGCCAACAATTGTTTAAACCTACAATACTTTAATATTCCCAAAGTCTCTGAAAATACTAAATATATCAGAGTGAATTTGGAGAATTGTTTATAAGAAACAGTTTCCATTTCCAGACACGGAGTCTAGAAGTTTGTTGCATATAAAATCCTGTAAACCACAGGCACTGTTTTTGAAACTGTCATTGATAGATTGCAGTTCAGTGTGGATGTTAGGAAGGTTAAAGAAAATAAGAACAAAACAAAACAAAAACAAAACTACTTGATTTTAAACTTGGTCAACCAGACTCTCCAACAGAGTATAATGACACTTTTTGAGACAATTTTTTTTCAGAATTTCTGTACCGAGTACCACTTTGGATTAAAAAAAAAAAAAATCTAAAATTCATACTGTTTCTGTCATGTTGCAGCATTTCATGGTTTTTTGTTTACATGAGACGATGAAAAGTACAGCTTGAAAGTTCAGAAGTCTAATCGCCGCACTGTGGCTCACATGCTGTGCATAGATATTAAAATCTCAACTCAGAAATTTACACATCATTTGTGGTTTAACAACTGGCCAGTTGGCTCTGACACTGGAAAAACCTCCAGTTTGCTTCTTCGTAGATATGTGTGTGTCATCATATCTGAGGACAGTCTTTCCTTTCAGATGTTCCCTAATGTTCCCTAATCAAATTAGACAGTAATCTGGGAGCATGTGCCTCCTGTGGGTACGCTCTGGATTTTTCTCATGATGTGTCATATCAAGTCCTCCATCTTTAAAGATCTACAAGCAGAGAAACAAGCTTTTTTTAACGTCTCCCTTTAAAATCAGGAGCTGGGGTGTGTTATCCTGTACAGCCCGCCAATATTAACACTGTATCTCTGAA